>NW_012148607.1:477541-551427 GCF_000956105.1 Propithecus coquereli
ATCAATTATACATATAGTATACAGATGCAATGAATAATTAGAAAATAAAATGTTTAAATATCATTTAAATGGCATCAAAACGTAACAATTTATGGATAAATTTAGTAAAAATATATACTGAAAACTAAAAACATTGTTGAAAGATATTAAAGAAGTCCTTAAAAAATGGAGAGATAGACCATTTTCATATACTGGTAGAGTTAGTATTGGTAAGATGTCAATTCTCCCTAAATGAATTGATATATTCCATATAATTCCAAACAAGATGACAACAGCCTTTTTTGAAGAATGTGTATGCAAATGCAAATGACCTAGAATAGCCAATCTTGTAAAAGAAGAACAGAGTTACAGGACTTAAGACTGCTTGCTTTCAAAAGTTACCATAAAACTACAGAAGTAAAGAAAAATTGGAACTGGCTTAAGTATAGACAAATAGGTCAACAGAAAAAAGACAGTCCAGAATAGATCCACACATATATCATCAATTGATTTTTAACAAAGCCAATTCAACAGGGAAAGAAAAGGCTCTTCAACAAATATTGCTACGAGTGTGGAATCATGGACAATGGAGACTCAGAGGGGTGGTGGATGGTGGGAGTGGGTTAAATGATGGGAGGTTGCTTGGTGTGTACAATGTATTAATACGTTGCTTCCATAATGTATGCACTGAAAGCCCTGACTTCACCACAATGCAATATATCAATGTAGCAAAATTGCACTTGTACCCTATGAATATATACAAATAAAAAATAAGTGGGGGAAAAAAATAAATAGTGCTAGAACAATTAGATAACCATATGGGGGAACTGAACCTCAACCACTAACTCACCCCATACCAAAAAAATTAATTATAGACCTAAACTTAAAAGCAAAACTATAAAATTTCTAGAATAAAACATAAGGGAATATGTTTGTGATTGTGGATTAGGCAAAAATTTCTTAGGACACAACAAAAGCACTACCCATGAAGTAAAAAAATTATAAGTTAGGTCTGATCAAATTTTAAAACTTTTGTTCATCAAAAGATATTATTAAGCCTTTCATCCAGAACCTCCATCTTACAGTAATTTGCCTAAAGGATGAACACAAAGGGAAAGAGAACAGGCACCCGATACACGTTCTCTAGGCCTTTTAGAAAACAGGAGTTGTTCCTCTGGCCACATACAGATGAATCTACAAGAAAGGTGATACTGTAGACATCAAGGGAATCAGTACTGTTCAAAAAGGGATGCCCCACAAATGTTACCACGGCGAAACTGGAAGAGTCTACACTGTTAACTAGCATGCTGTTGGCATTGCTGTAAACAAACAAGTTAAGGGCAAGATTCTTGCTAAGAGGATTAATGTGCGTATGGAGTATATTAAGCACTCTAAGAGCCAAGATAGTTTCCTGAAACCTGTGAAGGAAAATGATGAGACAAAGAAGGACGCCAAAGAGAAAGGCACCTGGGTTCAACTAAAGCGCCAGCCTGCTCCACCCAGAGAAGCACACTTTGTGAGAACCAATGGAAAGGAGCCCGAGCTGCTGGAGCCTGTTCCCTATGAATTCGCGGCATAATAAGTGTAAAAAATAAATAAATAAAAGACCTCTGAACTGTAAAAAAAGAGAGAGAGAGAGAGAGAGATTATTAAGAAAATCAATATGGCTTGCCTTATGTTATATGTTACTTATAGTAAGAATATTTTTGTTTGTTTGTTTTAAGACAGTGTCTCTCTATGCTCCCCAGGCTGGTCTTGAATGTCTGAGCCCAAGCAATCCTCCCACCTCAGCCTTCCCAGTAGCTGGGATTACAGGTATGTGCCCCCACACCTGGCTTAAAGAATTTTTAATAAACTAACAAGAAATCCAGATAAAAACTGGGCAAATATTTGAATAGTCATTTCACCAAAGATATACAAATAGCCAGAGTACGTTAAAAAGTACTCAACTTCATGAATAATCTGAAAATGCAAGTTAAAATTACAAAGCGACTTAACTACAAACCCACTGGAATAGCTACAATGAAAAAAGGCTGATAAGAGCAAATGTTGGTGAGGATGTGGAGCAGCCAAAATGGTCATGCATTGCTGGTGAGGGTGTAAAATGGGACAGCCACTTTGGAAAACTCTTTGGCAATTTTATTAACAGTTAAAAATATATCTACTCTATGACCCAGCAATTCCACTCTTAGGTACTTACCCAAGAGAAATGAAGACATAGGCTCATTTCTCTTGCACGAGAAATGTTTATGGCAGCTTTATTCATAATAGCCCCTAACTATAAATAACCCAAGTAAATGAATAAACAAAATGTGGTATATCCATACAATGGAATATAACTCCCAGCCATCACAAACAACAAACCACAAATTCACCAAAAACATAGACGAAGCTCAAAAACATTATTCTGAGCAAAAGAAATCAGACACGGGAGTTTGACTACATTTACATGAAGTTCAAGAACAGGCAAAAACTAATCTCTAGTGTTAGAAGACAGAATAGTGGTTGCCTCTGGAGAGTGGAATTGACTGGAAAGGGTTATGAGGGCACTTTCTGGGGTGATGGGAATGTTCTGGTTTGTCCAGGGTCATGGTTACAAAGGTATATGCATTTGTCAAAACTTGTAACCGCAGAACCAGCCCAATCTGCTTCAACTTTCTATAATAAGATGGTGAGTTGTTTTTCAGTTGCCGTGGACCCCTAGGTTGAAGGTCATGTAACCTGAGCATACCCAGACAAACCAAGCTTGCAACCACTGGTGGAACCTAAGTGCTCAGACCGAGGAGTGGGGACTGAATTAAGAAGCGGACAGCACATGCCAGGATTCAGGACCCAATCAGACTGAGCCCTGGTGTGGCCCCATGGCAGGATCCAGTCAGAGCACACCTACTGGCATCACCTATCACAAGATCCAATCAGATCATGCCTCTGACTATAACATCTGCCCCAACCCCCAGCTCAAAGAGACGGATTTGAACCTGACTCCTGTGTCCTTGCTCGGCTGCCTGGCAATAAACCTTTCTCACTGCAAAAACCCTGTGCTTCAGTGTTTGGCATTCCATTGTGTGTGGGTAAACGGATCCAGTTTGATTTGATGACAAACTCATCAACCACACTTAAGATCCATACATTTTACCGTATGTAAAAATACCTTAATAAAAAAGGTTTTAAAACTTGTGATAAGATCCATGAAAAGGGGACAAAGGGAGCACCAACAGGTCTAGGGAAAGATGTGACCAGGGAAGGCTGCAATGAGGAGGTGGCATTTGCACTGAGCCTTGAAGAGCAGGCAGGATCTGGATGTGAGTGTTGTGGGAATCAGAGATGTCAGATGCAAAGGAACGCGAAGGAACTTAGGGAATTGCTAAATGTAAGGGGTTACTCAGCTAAATCCCTGATGTCTCCTCAGAGCCAAAGAAGAAAAATCAGAAGAAGCATTTAGGGAGAGGGTTGGGGGTGATCACACGGAGCTCCGTGTCACAGAAGAGAGACTGGCAGGGCTGGACCCTGGAGACTTAGGTATGTGCATTCTTGGGGGCATGAAGCAATACGTCATGGGTAGACTGAGCACCTAGCTCACTGCTGGGCACATAGAAAATACTGGATAAATGTTTTCCAAATAAATGAAACATACATAAAGGTACTGCTAACAGGTCTGAGCCTGAGCAACGGCTTGGTGCCTCAGAGAGGACCCAGGGCAGGCTCTGGTTCTCCCTGCAGAGAAGCTGAGCATAGTCACAGAGTGCTCAACTTGGACACATTCTATCACGCAGCTCAAGCTGCCCTGGGGGCGCCATATAACTTTATTGTAAGCTCGTGCAATAACACAGGCAAATGGAATAACAATGTAAAGTTGGCTTTAATTAAAATGAAGGGTGTTTGCCTCTCCCTCCTTTTAGTCCTAAGCCAGGGCAGCCTGCTGAGCTGTGCAAAGCAGTCAGAGGAATGTTTGCAACGCAGGGGGCATCCCCTTCATCCCCCTTATGAGGTTCACCAACAAGCAAGCAGCCCCTCCCCCTCCCCAGCCTCTACCGCCACTCCCTTCTTACATGATCCACATGGAGAAGGAACACAGGAGTGGCGATGCCCCTCCAGAAGGCACCAGGGAAGGAGAGAGAGTGTCCCCAGCCAGTGTGGGGAAGGGAATGGGTTCCAGCTCCGGAGATCTCATCCAGGGGACCACTCTACACGTGCCTCCTGCACGCTGTGTGCTAGACCTCGTGCCGGGTGCTGGAGCCTGTTCTCAACAAACTCACTGTTCTGGTAGGAATTCATCGGTACAAAACAGGCGTCCTCCAAGGAAACTATAAAAAAATCCATCAATCCAGGGGTTCATCTATGTGCCCTGACCCCGGAAGATAAAGCTGATCCTAAGAATATGCTAACTGGAGAGAAGGCCCACATGTGAAGGGACCGGGAGAGATGGCACATGCTAGCACTTCATATCCTTCACACCCTGTGTCAGCCTGGGATGCACAGGTAAAGGTTTAACCCTTAAAAGTTGCCATTTCTAGGGGGAGGGGAGCCCTGATGTGTAGTGTTTGCCAACTTCTGTGATGAAAATTCTCCCAGAGTGGCAGATTTCAAGCTACCAAAGTGACCTTAACTAGTGAAATTCCTGAAAAGTTAACAATGGGCTAGCACAGGTCCAGTGCACCCTGGTTCTAGCTGTCCGTGGTGCTCTGGGCTGGCCAAGAGGAATTCCAAACACTAACATCTCAGCCCAGGGTATTCATTCAACAAACACTTAACAGCATCTTCTCCCTGCTAGGCTTTGTGCCAAGAGGTCTCAAATCCATTAATAATAATATTATAATAATTACGGCTAGCAGCTATGGAGGGTTTGCTACATGCCGGGTTCTCTTCAAAAGGATTTTACACAAATTAGTGCATTTAATCCTCACCATCCCACGTACTATTTCATACTATTATCCCCATCTTGCAGATGAGAAAACAGGCTCAGAGAGGATAAGTTACTTACCCGTGATCACACAACTAGTAAAAAGCAGCAAATAGTTGTCATCGTTGAATGCCCTCCCTTCCTGCATTATGGGTCCAACATTCTCCAGGCAGAAGCCAGACACAACTATGGGAAACCCGGATCCAGAAGAAGGAAGCAGCCAGGTGGGGGAATTGATCTTATGGCCAGGGCACTAGCAGAGGCCTCCAGTCCTCTTGAGCCCTGAATGCTACAGTGACTGAATGACTGAGCAGCAGTGTTTTCACTAAAAATGCCCCCATGCTTTGGTCAGGCCTCGTTCCCGGGACCCTCCAGAGATTCTGCAAGCTACCCAATATCCTGTAATAAATCTCTATTCTGCTTAAACTAGCCACGATGGACTCTGTTGTTTGCAATTAGGAACCCTAATAAGACAGTGGGTCCAGGGTTCGAACTTGAGCGCTTGGCTCCAGAACTCCAACTTTGATCCCGAAAGGCTTTATTTTCTCCTCTCCCCAACTCTTCAATGAGGCTCTACTCCTCCCATCTCACAGATGAAGAAATTAAGTCTGAAAGAGATCAGACCAACTGCCTGAGAGGCTATATTAAATTGAGCTACATGAAACTTGACATTCAATCGTATTTGGCCTACTTCATACGGTTCAACCTAATAGAAATACGATTTTATTTCGGATTAATCTGATTCCAAAGCTAGTGCTATTCCCACTGCTTCTGCTTTCTCACAAACTCGTTCCTGGAATCTAGCAGGGGAAAAGCTACACTCAGGTGGCAGAAGGTGAGGGTGAGACAAGGAGGGGTTCTCCTGCCAGTGGGACCCATAAGATTAGGAGAAATGGAGACAGCAAACGACAGTCTTTACTCGCTTCTTCTTGTGCCCAGCGCTGAGCTCACCACTTCTGAGGAGGACACTGAAGGAAAACTGGTCCCTGCCTGCATGGGACTTAGGTCAAGGATTCTTGCATGGGCGGTACTGGAGGAGAAACGGCGCAAGACGGCAGACAATCAAGAGACACTGACCCTGTGGGTGTGCAGCAGGACGGCCTCCTGGAGGAGCGGAGGCCAGAATGGAGCCCTGCAGGACCGGTCACCTGTGGGTAAGCGGAGAGAAGAGGCAGGACGCCCGGCAGCAGGAACAGCACGAGCAAAGGCACAGAGGTTAGAATGAGTGTGGCTGTGTGAAAGGAAATGAGAAAAGCAGCTCGGGTGAAGGACAGCAAGGACCAGTGGAAAGAAAGGTTGAGAATGTCATTTGCTCACTCATTAGCATCCACTGGGCACCCACTATGCGCTACGGATACTGCTGCGGGCCACACAGCTCGTCCCTGCCCTCGTGGGCCTTACGACCTGGCAGAGAAGCCATGGGCTCAACAGGTAAGGGCCCAGAAAACCCACTAACTGCAGTTTAGCTGTGTTTTGTCAACATGAAGTTCTAGAAGCCAGATGAGAGCCACGAGAGGGGGATGAGACCTAAAAAGGAAGTTAAAAGAAGTCCAAGAAGGCTTCCTTGAGAAAGTGACATTTAAACTGAAACCTGAAGAACCATAGTAAACTAGGCGATGGAGGAGCACCCCAGGCAGAGGTCACAGCACATGGCAGGGCCCTGTGGCAGCCAGGGGGTGGGGGATTAGGAGCGCTCATCACGTTCAAGGAACAGAAGGAAAAGCCAGTGGGGTTGGTGTGAGTTGAGTGATCCGGGCCGGGGATACGGGACACGGGGGGCAAATAAAGAGGGCACCCAGGAGCCATGCCACACGGGGCCTGGTAGGGCATGTTGATGAATTTGTGTTTTATCCCAAGAACCATGGGAAGTGACATAATCAGCTTGTATTTTCTTAATGATCACTTGGGCTGCTCTGGGGAGAACAGATTGGAGGGAACGAGGTGGAGACCTGAAAGAAAACTGTTGGAGTCATTCAAGGGCGCAGTGATGGCAGCCTGGATGGGGTCATGGCGGGGAAGAAGGACAGATGTGGAGTGTTCCAGGTGGATTCCAAGGTCACTGACTCGGCGAAGCAGTGTAGTGCAAGTGTCATGTGTGGGACCCCCCCCTTTCTTCAGTTTCCTGCTCTGGAAAATGGGGCTGGAGCAGGACCTATCCACAAGGCTGTTGAAAGTGCTGAAGTGAGTTGACACACTGGAAGTGTGTGAAATGGTGAAAGTTAGCAATGATTGGCTGACACAGGCCGATTTGGGGGGAAGACGGGAGTCCAATTTAGGATGCGCTCAGTTGGAAAGGTTTATGGATCATCCAGGTGGAGACATCAGGTGGACTGCCAGGTGGACTCAGGAGAGCAGTCTGGAGGAAGTTTGGGGACTACTGGTGTGTAGATGGCATCCAGTGCTGTGGGAAAGGAGGAGCCACCCCAGGGAGAGAGTGCAGGGAGAGAGCCATGGGCCTTGCTCAGCTCTGCATGCCAGGCCAGGGCACCAGGACCTGCTCCCGGAACCCAGGAAGAATATCAGAAACGACAGTGGCTTTGGCAGTGCCCCTGGAGATACTGAGCGATTCGTCCTGACTCTGACCTCCAGCGGTCTCAGCTGGTGGCCTTTCCTTGGTTCCCAGGGGAGTCAGGCCTGAGTCAGCTCCACTGGGCCCTGAACCTGTCTGAGCCTTCAGACCCACGGCTTAGGCTGCTAAGCCCCAGCTCGTGCTGACAAATCCCTTCTAATGGGGAGATCAACCTTTCAATACTATGGCTGCTGCTCGAGAGACGCGTCCCAGGGCTGCGGACAGGCATCCCAGCGCTACGGGCTCTCACCCGCCTCTCTGGCTTGTCACCACCCACTGCAGCAGCTGCAGGGACTCCCAGTACCCTGGCTTAGTAAAGCCACATGCTGAGAGCCCTGTGGGAGACACAGAGAGCAGATGAGGAAAGAACCTGCTCCCTGCAGGGCTGAGATGATCAAAATCGCATCAAAAGGAGAGCCATGGCCCTTGGGAAATGCAGTGACTTCAACGCATTCCCACCTCAGAGTTTTTGAACTTGCTCTTCCTTCTGCCTGGAACATTCTTCCTACAGATATCTGCAAGGCTGGCTCTGTCACCTCCTCCAAGTCTTTAACCAAAAGTCATCTCACGGAGGCAGTCCCCACTGCTCCAATAAAAATTGCAAACACAGCCCCTCAGCACTCCCTATCCCCCTTCCTAGCTTTATTTTCCTCCATATGTTCACCATCTGCCATCCCATATCTTACTTTTTATTTTTAATTGTTCATCCTCACCCCCAAATAGAGAAAGCTCCCCTAGAACAGAGATCCTGGCTCTGTTGTTCACTGATGAATCCCCAAAGGCTAGAACAGAGCCTGGCACACAGTAGACGGTCAAGAAATATTTCTTTATTGATTGATCAATGGATTGAGTAAAAGGTTTCCTGGTGTCCTAGGCAGGTCACTAGACCTATTAACAGAATCGGAGCCCAGGGTTTGAGTTCTAATTCTCCCCATGTCCTTTGTCAAAACACTCCCTTTCTCAAAGCCTTTGTCTCCACATTCATAAGACGGGGATTATGACACCTGCCCAGGCTTTGAAAACCATAGCAAAACATGGAAGTAGGGACCAAGAGAAAGAGAAGGCAGTAGGGGCTGTGGCCAGAGCCTGTGGGGTCAGAGTTCAAGGGGGAGGGGTCTCAAGTGGCTGGCATTGTCAGCGGGGGAGTTGATAGGCCTGTGAGGCTAATCTGGAAGGGCTTGACTGGGAGTTTCTGAGGGGCCCATCTGATTCATTTCTGAGGCCCCCATGGCCAATACTGGGGAGGTCCCTTCCTGGGCCAGAGCCCACTCAGAACACAGTGTGCTCAGCAGGCCTGAGTCATCCTCCAGGAAAGGCCCCTTCTTTCCCTGAAGGGAGGACTTCTTAGGGAGCTGGGAGAACCCAGATGCCACATCCAAATGCCATATCCAAGCACCTTTGAAAAGAGGAGAGCTTCGGATGAGTGGCCCAGCATTCTGAGCGCAGGAGAGAATTGGCAGCCCCCTGCACTACGGCAGCTGGGGGTAGAGCAGGAGTTCCTGCCCCAGACCTGCCCACGCCACCCCCCATCTGCCTGGCAAACACCCACTGATCTTTAAGACTCACCTCCAGCATGGCCGCCTTTGGAGAACCTTCCTTGACAGCCCTTCCTCACCTCATTGCACCCCAGACAGAAATGACCACTCCCTCATTTGGGCCCTCTGTGCCCTGTTCAGTCATTCATTCCCTGAGGGAAAAAATATTTAGGGAGTATCCACCATGCACCAGGCACTGCCCAAGCACTGGGGATACAGCAGCGAGGGGGACAGATGAATGCAATGCCTGCTTCATGGAGCTTAGGAACACTACCAGGATGCTCCCCCAGCTCTTCCATCCATGCCTGTTTCTCCTGCTGCTGTGACCTGGTCAAGGCCGGCAGCTCTGCCTGACCCTTCTCCACGTGCCCTGTGCCCAGGGCTATTATATAAATGGTACAGAATGTGGAGAGGCTTTGCTACTGAGACGCCCCTTCCTAGACTTCCCCAAATTGCCTGGCCTCCCACGCTCTCCCCTGAGACCTCTGGACCATCCTCCATCCATTAAACTGTTACGCCCCAGTTAATGCCATAGCCAGTGTTTGCGCCTTCTCCTGTTGGCAAGTATTTTTAACGTCACTCAATCCTGCACCTAGAACCACACCTGGCACATAGTAAGCACTTGGCTGGTGTTTGTTGAAGGAAAGAAGAAAGATAAGAGGGAAGGAAAGAGAAGGAAGAAAGGAAGAAGTTATGGTGCTGATACCACTTTTCTGTGCATACTTAATAAGTCCCTTAACCATTCTGAGCTTGACTACTCTGAGTCACTCGTTGTCATTACTGAAGTGTGGTCCGTGAATCCACAACATCCGCTTCACCTGGGCTCTCCTTAGAAATGCCGAATCTCAGGCCAGCTCCAGACCTACTAAATCAGGATCTATGGTCTGACAAGATCCCGGATGATCTATGTGCACGCGGACGTTTGAGAAACACAGCTCTAAACTATGAGGAAGGTAATGCCAGCCCTCTTGACCTCCCAGGAGAGTTATGAGTGTCAAAGGAGTTGACTAATGTGAAAAGGTTTTGAATACTGGAACGTGCTGGGCAGACGAGATAGATTGCTATGATTATTCTTATGATTAAAAATAGTCCTTGCAGAAAAACCACTTTATAGTTCTGTTTTAAAACCTCATTAAATTCTGTTCAAATGTGCTATTAAAAGTTATGTTCTAGTCCACTAGTTTTGTAAACCCCAAGCCTTTTAAACAGAATGGAGTCTGGGCTTGAGGACAGGAACACAGGCCCCACTTGGGATGGTCGCCGGGGGCATGATTGGATGCAAATTTATTTCCCACAACGCCCTGCCAACTGATTGATCCTGGGGAAGGAGGAGATGTCAGGAGCCCAGTTCCTCAGAGAAAGGAAAAACTAAGTAGAGGCAGAGGGTGGAAAAAGACAAGCATGGGGTTTCACGCTGGTTTGTGGGGTTGTACTGCATGCCTATAATCTTCTGCCTTTCAGCCTCTGCCAAACCACGTGGAAGGAAAAGAAGGGAGCTGAAGAGAAGAGAGCAGACTGGTGGGGAATTACCTCCGCCGCAGGCTGGGGCAGTGGGCTGCCGCGGACAGAACCCTGTAGCTGAAACAACCGCAGTTGCAGCTGCGAGCAGCGGCGAGGACTTTTGATGCTAGACGGGCCTGAGGCCCAAGGCTGTGCCAACAGCCCCATCAGCTTTTGGCCCCAAGATAAAGGCAAAGAGTGAGTTAGGAAGAGGCATCTTGGACTCCAGTTTAGGGCAGGGGGCAAGAGAAAGTGAGAGCCATGATTAAGTTAGGTAGAGACTGGTAAGCTGTCAGGGCCCGTGAGCAAAGCAGTGATAGCAAGTGTCAGAGGCAGCTGCGCTTCCTCTGTCCCTGATAATGTCTGCATGCTGGCCGAGGCACCCCAGGGTCGGCTCCTCCAAGGATTCTGCCAATGAAAGCCCCAAAGGTGCGAAACTCTCCTGCTGGTTCTTGCTCAAGCCTATGGCCTCCAAATCTAGCTGCGCAGTCTCAAGCTCTGCTTCCCCCTTGTCCTCTCTAGCCATAAATCTCCCAGCCCTCTGCCTGGCCCACAGTGCCCCCTGCCAGCACAACCCCTCAGCCCTGCAAAATCACAGCACTGATTCTGAGTCATGACCTATACCCATTTATCTCACTTCATGTTCATTCTCTCAGTCAATCAGTCACTCGTCAAACACTCCCTGGCACTTTCACTGGGCCAGGTCCTGTGCCAAGCTCCAGAGGCATGGAGAGGAATTAGACTGGATGTGACCCCCTAGAGCCTCACAGCCTAGAGGGGGAGATGGACTATTCTAACCTGATAGGATACGTTCTATTGCAATAGGCATGCAGGTGACCAAAGGAGCACAGAGGAGCCAAGACATTCAGCCAGGGAGCGGTTGTCAGGGAAAGCTTCCCAGAGGAGGTACACCTGTGCTAAGAACCAAGGGGCCAGCAGGACTTAACCCAGATAAAGAGGGATGGGGAAGCCAAAAGGACAAAAGAGTTTATGGGTGACACTCAACCTCACTAGTAATCAGATATGCAAATTAAGCTATGACATACCATTTTACACCCATCAGATTGTAAATGGTAAATGTAAAACCTGAATAGTACAAATGCTGGCAAGGACAAGGACTTAGGGAAATCTGAACACTTGTGCTGGGGCACAATCAGGCAGGACTAAGGGAAATCAAATCCACGGATGTCTGTGAGCCTTCTGCGGGTATTCACGACAAAGAAGCTCGTGCCCTAATCCCTGAGGAGAAGGGTACAAGAATGTTCATTAGGGCACTGTTTGTGGTGCCATGGAGTTGGGTGTCACCAGAGAGTGGGTAAGAAAAATGTATGTATACATACGGCACATATGCAGTTAGAGGTGATAAACTAGACTCTAAAGGGACACACAATGATAATGGCTAGATCTTAAAAACATGTGTTAAGTGGGAAAAAATAAGAAACAGAAGGCGCTCTAAAGCAAAATACCATTTATGTAAATGAAAAACATACACAAAGGAAAGAACACCATATATTTTTCAAAGAAACGTGCATTTCCAAGGTCATACACCAAACACATTAGAGAGGGGACTCATAAGGAAGAGGGAAATGGGAGGAGGAACTGGAAGCGAGGGGAAAGGGAAAGCACATAATACAGCAAAACAAGACCGAGGGCTGGCAGGAGAGATGAGGATGTTGCTTTGCTGTAAGGAGGAGGGCAGTTGACTAAACTTGCAGCACCGACCTGAGATTTTAAAAAGGAAAAGAAAAAGCAGGAAGGAATTGGAGTCGAGAGAGAGAGAGAGAACCGCAGGTGCAGAGACCCAGAGGCAACAGAGGAGGAAAGAAGGTCGTAGGTAGAAGGAAATGCAGGATTGCAAACAGTTCAGCCAGGGCGGGGCACAGAGATCCGGGAGCCAGTGGGAGAGAGGAGGTGGACTGGACGGGGAGGCCAGACACATAAGGGCCTCGCGTGCCAAGGTGAGGACTTTGGACTTTGTCTTAGATCCACGGGTATCCCTGGAAGGGTTTTAAACTGGGGAGGAACTTGCTCAGATTGGGGTCTTAGACATTCCCATAGAAACACAGATTTGTTGAACGTGATGAACAGAAGTAGCCACGGCGATCATACCATCTGCCCTGGCTCCCCCTTGCTCAAACAGCTCCAAGGACAAGAAGGTCCTCCCAGCCTTTATTGTCAACAAAGCACTTTCACTCTAACAGTCTCACACGATCCCCACAACACCCACAAGAAAGGCAAGGCAAATGTTACTACTATTCCCATTGTATAGATGAATTCACTGAGGCTAAGGAAAGTTAAGAAAATCTTGTACTCTTCAGGTCATAGAATTGCAGCCTTCTTTCCAAAGGTTACAAGATCCAAAAAAAGTCTTGTAAAAGTTGAGCCAAATTCAAATGTGTTGAGTTTAATTACAATAATTAGGTTTAAATCAATTTGCATTATACTCAGTTGAATCCATTTATTCATCCAAAAAACAGTATTTAAGTGCCTACAGTATGTCAGCACATGCCAGGCTTCAGGAATACAGCTGGGGCCAAGACAGTCCTGACACTCTCAAAGCAAACAGAAGAGCAGGAGAGACCAACTTTAAACAAGTCGCTTCGATATCTCACTGTTCTTGCCATACTGGCCTTCCTATCCCTTGAACATACCTGCTTCACTCCTGCCTCGGGGCCTTTGCACTTGCTGTATCTTGTTCCTGGAAAGCACTTGCCCCAAATAACCAGAGGGCTTGCTCCTTCACTTTATTCAGGTCTCTGCTCAAACATCATCTCCTCAGAGATGATGACTTTCTATGACCACCATGTTTCTTAAAGGCTCAGACTGGGGACTTTACTCCAGCAGCACTACTCCATCCCCACCCCCCATTGCTCTCTACCCCTTTATCCTGCTGAATTTGTCTTCACTGCACTTATCACCACCTAGCATGATAATATACACATACATATGTATATTTGTTTTTCTGTTGGTACCTTATTTCTGTCTCTCCCTCTAATGTAAGCTCAAGGAGGGTAGAGACTGTGAGCTTTTCACTGCAATACTCCCAGCACCAGAATTCCTGGCCCATTGTTGAATAAATATATGACATTTTTGCAAGTAGGATCGTTGACATAAAACACTATAGAATTCAATCAAACAAAGACCTATAAGTCGAGTTACATAGACTTGATTTACGTTGGGTCAGGAAGGGTTCATTCAACAATTCATTTCATGAATATTTACTAAGCATCTACTATGCATCAGGCACTGTTTAATGCATTTAGGATACATGGGTGACTAAAACAAACAAAAATCTCTGCTGTCATAGATTTCATATTGTAAGGAGAGTTACCAAAGGAGCGAGACAGATTAAATCTGATCTAGAAAACTTTAGTTGAGCCTAATTGAGTCAAACTGGGTTGACTCAAGCTAGACTGAGCTGTTGGGGACTGGGCTGGAATGGCCTGGGCAGTATGGGACTGGTCTTGGCCCAGGTGGCTTGGACTAGGCTAGATAAAACTGAGCTACAGTGAGCCAAGGTAAACTGAGTTATGTTGGGCTGAATGAGGTTGGGTTATACTGATGTTAGGCTGAAGTGACGGTAGGAGTCAACTGAACATGTCGTTGTGCTGTGAAGAGTGTTTTGTTCTGAATGAGTTGCATAGAGGGGATATTAAGTCAGTTGAATTGAATTGGATTGAGTTTGGTGGGTTGGGAAGGATTGTCCAGAGTAAAGTTGAATTAAGCACAGCTTCATTGAGTTGAGTTGAATGGCGAGAGCTTGTGCTGGGTTTCTGAGCTGTGTCCAGCCAGGTCACAGCTAAGTTTCCTGGAGCAGAGCTGGGCGGTGTTCAGATTAGAGTAGGTACATGCAGCTGGGCTGAGCTGAGCTCATCTACTGAGTTGAATAGATCTGTGCTGACTTAAGCTGCCCAGACCTATAAGGACCTGAAATAATGCAGCCACCAACAGAACACAAACTTGGTGGCTTGAAGGAAGATCACCATCCTCTGCACACAGTGTGCTCTGGAACCTGCCACAGCCTTTGGAGGACCACCTGCCTTCCCACCAGGCTGGTGGAGCCCAAGTCTTCCAAATCCTCAGCCTCAACCCGTTCTGACAACTTCTCAGACATTCATTTCAGACAGGTCCCTTGGAGGTCCCCAAACCCAGATCTGTGGACCATCTCATCCCGGGCTCCTCCTCCTCCACAGACTAAAGATGGAAAGAGGCTGCAATGCACACAGCCTCCTCTCTCCCCTCCGCTTCCTGGATGAGCTCCCTGACCGTGTCTGCTGATAGCCTGGAGCTACCGGGACCCTGAGCTGCATGGGTGTGCTCCGCCTTCTTGGTCATGTGCAGCAAGCAGCACAGTGGGGCTTCTGGCAGCAGCTCCCAGTCCCTCGGTGCCATCGGGGTCCTACTCAAGCATTTTGCCCTCAGTGTCCAACTCCAGGGCACCAGCAGCACCTTGTAACCAGCCGGCTTAAGACAATTTCCTGCTCCCCTTACAGCTGGGCCCTGAGCAAAATCAAAGCCATGCCTGGCCAAGGGGGACTTCAAGGTCAGGAGGGCCTCTCCAAACCCCCTTCTCCTGCCATCCACATGCTACCCCCAAAGCCAGAGCAGGGCTAAGTCTGGGTTCTCCAACCCCTAGTCTCCTGACTATGACCACCACCACCCCTTGTCACTGTCACTCACCCACCCTAGCCTTTGCTGAGTCCTCCCTTCAACTCTTAGAATGGAGTAGGATATCCTAGGGGCCTTGTGGAAGCCATGACTTCATGGAAGGCCCCCATACACACACACACGCCTCTCATTTTTGTTTTCCGGGGGGGGGGGGGCGGGTCACCTGCACTGAGATGAGGCAATTTGACACAGATTACACCACAAAAAAAAGTCTTTTTGAAAATTAAAAAGTAACTCTAGGTTTTTCTCCTCCCAACATTGATAGGAAGAAGGGAGCAAGAGCAAGAAGGAAAGAATAAATAAGAAAATCACAACTATGGCAAAACAGGTGTCATCATGAGTGTGAGAAAATAGGAGAGAGACCCAAGGTACAAGAAATGTCTTGATGGGACTTTAAGCGGGGAATAGAACTTCCCTCTCCAGCTTCTTCCCTGTCCCTCCCGCTATTTGGGGTCACAGAGAACAGAGGAAGGCAAGGCTGGTTCTGAGCATCCCATCTACTGTGAGCGGCATGGCCATGATCGAATGAACGGGGAGGCTATGTCAAGGACCCTCAGGTGGCAGAGCCTTGTAAATCATGTGCATTCTCTGTGCCCCAGGACCTTTGTACATACTGCTTCTTCTGCCTCTCACCTGCCCTTACACTCACATCCCTTCCTTCCCTTTGCGTAACCAACTCCCATATATCCTTCAAGTCTCACTCAGATGTCGCTTTGTCAGGAATACCTTCCCTGACGCTCCCCCACCATCACCAGTCAGTCCAGTAGCACTCAGCACTGCTTCTCTGCAGCACTCATCATGGTTCTGATTACTGATCTGTACGACTCTCCCATTAGAATGTAAGTTCTGCAAGCATTGGGACCTTGTCTCTATCATCCATCACTATATCCCAGGACCTAGCGCATTTTAGGTGCTCAACTAATATTGACAAGTGAATAAAAGAATCCAATACACACACACACACACACACACACACACACACACACACACACACACACACACAATTTACAGATGAGAAAAGTAAGCTGGGAAGCTGGGAGTGACACCCTGGTTCACACACAGAGTCAGTGGTTGAGCCAAGACTAGAACTCAGACCCCCCAACTGCTGAGCTACGGGACCAGTTCCTCTCCCACATCTGGACAAGCTGCCGTGGTCGCCAAGCATGGGGTGAGGTAAGCACCAAGGCAGAGGCTGGTGTGAATTAGGGCTCCCTGCCTGCCGCACTCAGCTCTGCAAGTCTCTCCACCCCAGAGTCACTGCCAAGGGCTAGGCCTGGAAACTCCTCTCATCTCTAATCCACTGCATCAGCCATCAAAGCTCCACTTGATTACCCACCGCAGAATGACAGGCTTGGAGCAGAGAGGAACGAGCCTTCTGTGTATCAGAAACAACTGTTCTGACAATTCACTCCTGAGCCCCGACCTGCCAGGTGGGGCAGTGCAGCGTCCCAGCCCGTGGAAGCCACCCCCTCCTCTCCTCACTCCACTTGGAGGCATCCGTCTATGATGTGCCAGGCCTTCAAGGGCATTGCTGCATTTTGTCTTCACAAGAATATATGGAAGCAGACACTATTATTATTCCCATGTTACAGATTAGGAAACTGAGGCTTAGAGAGTTTAAAGTACTTGCCCAGAACCACACAACAGAAAGAAACAGGGTAATATCTACCTGACTGTAAAACCAATGTGCTGTGCCACTATACTGCCCACACTCAATCCCCCTTCCCCGAGGCCTAGCACCAGGACAGCATGCAATAAATCTCGTGGATGTTTATGCCATTCAGACTCCTTGGATCAGTGGGGCCTCAAGGTTTCAATGAAAATCTCCAAGGGACACTCTGGAGCAAAGAGGGAACCTGAGCAGCCAGAGTTTCAGAACTCAAGCCCGAGAACAAACTTGCATGCGAACACACACATGTGCAGACACACACACATCCTTCACTAAGAGCAAGCCAGTCTCCATTGCTCTTCTATGTAAGATGTGTCTGAACAGAAGATTCTGCTGCTAAAAACCATCTGAGGAGCAAACCGTTGCCTTCAGAGCTCTCCAGGTCAAGGGCCCCCTCATGTCTCCCTAGTGGGCAGGGCAGGGTAGCCTCCCCAGACCCTCCCATTCCAGTCCCTCGGTGCCAGGGCAGGACTTCTCGCCCACCCAGCAGGTGGCCTGGACATGGGTGGAGAAGCACCAGCAGGATTTGGTGAGGTCCAAGGGCGAAGCAGGGGCAGTCAGTGTGGGTGGGATGATTGGATGGAGAGATTGGCTGAAGACAGGGAGGAGAGTAGTCCTGCCAAAAACAGTTAACATGAATCTCCTCAGGAAGAAACACTCAAATCCAAATCAAGGAACATTTTGCTAAATAACCCATCTAGACACCTCAAAAATGTCCATATCATGACAGATGACAAACACAAGGCTGGGAAACTGTTTGAGATTAATGGTAGCTAAAGAGACATGACATTATTTAGAAAATTGGGAAAATTTGAACATTGGCTACGTATTAGATAATAAGATATCATCAAAGTTAAAGTTTTAGGGTCATAATTACCTGTGGTTATAAAGGAGAATGTCTTCTTTTAACAAGATACGTGCTGAAGTTTGAGAGAGGTGGGGGAAGGAGGGAGGGAGGGAAAGAAAGAAGAGGGAGACATAGCTAATGATTGGTGAATCTAGAATTCTAGACAAAGGGTATAGGAGTGTTTATGGTATGATTCTTACAATTTTTCTGTTCTTCAAAATTTTTCAAAATAAAAGGTAGGGAGAGGGTGAATTGGCTAGATTGGGAAACGAGGAGAAGGCATCCCAAAAGCAGAGGTAGGAATGACTATAGGGTCAGTCAGGGAGGCAGTGGAGCCAGACTCCGCTGTGAGAGAAGGGGTCATGGAGGAGGAATCTCCTGAAGCCCCATCACACACATTTTCAAACCAGGAGGAAGGTCAGCTCTGGTCTCACAGAGTTGTGCGCCAAAGAGAGGATGGAGATGAGGTCTGCATGGGGCCGCAGTGTGAGTGGGATGATCCTGGGAGACAGACAGAAAGAGAGAGAGACAGAGGCAAACAGACAGACATAGAGGCAGAGAGAGGCTGGAAGCAGGGAGGAGCTGAAAGAGGAGAAATGGCCTGGCCAAATGCTATGGGACGAGATAGACCGAGATAAGAGACTGAGCTCGTGCACAGGTGAGTCCTGTTGACAGACGGGGAGGCCAGGAGGTGAAGGGGCGGGGAGGGTTCATGGGCTTGGACGCCAGCTCACTGCTGGCCTTTTGTGGCACATGCACAGCAAGCTGGATGCAGCATAGCGGGGCGGAGAGACGGACTCTGGGTGGCAGTCCAGCCAGGACCGTTCCCTGCACCGCCACTCGCTGCCTCAGTTTCTTCGTCTGTGGAAGAGGGAAAATAGTAATGCCCACCTTATGGATCGGCTGTCGTGAGCATCTGGCAATCTAGCGTACGTGAAGTACTCAGAAAGCACGTGACACGTGTCAGCTGTTACACTAATAACCCCCGTAACTCGCAACCATGAGGTGGGGATTCACACATCCACCACTCTGTGTGCTGACTATGCAGCGTGACTAGAGCAGGCCGAAAACCCTGCCCTCGGGAGAGACAGACAGTAAATGAAATACTAACTAAAATACAGGGCGTGTCAGATGGCAGGAAGTGCAAAGCAGGAAGGGAAGCGGGATGTCATGGGGAGGGAGGCCACAGAGGCGGGCTCCATGTGACCTCTGCTGTCCAGGAAAGGCCTCTCCTAAAAGGTGACATTCGGGCTAAAACATTTTACAAAGAGGTGAGGGAGGGGAGTCTGCCGGATCTTAGGGAGTCGGTTCCAGGCAGAGGGAACAGGACGGGCAACAACCAGGAGTGCGCAGAGGACGGAGGGAGGAGGAGCCGAGGCGGGAGGTCTGGGCGGGGCTGGCTGACATTCTTACTGATCACTCTGGCTCCAAAGTTGACAACAGACTGAAGGGAACAAGGGCAGAATTTAGGAAATTAACTGAATAACGCAGGAGCAAGACGATGGTGTCTGGTACCGGGATGGCAGCTAGCGGCGGAGGCTGAGAAGGGGATGGTTGATGAATGAATGTCTGAAGGTAGAACCAGCAGGGTCTCCTGACAGACAGTGCTAGACATCCTGCCTGGTTATTGGGAAGTCTAGGGAGATGTGGAGGAAGGGTCTTGGTGCTCATGCCACGGGCCACAGGTCTGACCCACGGCAGTGGGCTGTCGCAAATGGGCCGCTAGGACATACACGGCACCGCCTGGAGAGCAGCTGAGAGCAGAGCATCGGCTGAAAGCCTCTACACTGCAGCCAAGCAAGAGAGGGGCATCCCCAGAGCCCAGGGCCCCTCCCCACCACTCCCTGCCCGGATAGGACCGCAGAGGCCACAGGTTACGGAGAGGGAGCTCACACCCCGGCAAAGATTGATGCCTTTTAAACAGACCCAGAGTGAGAAGGACAGAGAAAGTCAATATTTGTCTGAGCAAGCCAAACAGGCTGGCTCGCCCAGGAATGTGAGGGAGGGAGGGAGGCCCAGCGCTCAGAGAACATTATTTCAACAGACAGATATTTGGAAACCGTCGCTGTCCTGGGGGTGGGGGAAGAGGGCAGTTCATCCAGCCCTCGTTTCTGCCCAGGGATGGATGGGACCAGGCCAAGCAACAAGGGGACAAGGGGAAGGTTGAGGGGAAGAGGGCAGACTCATGCAGTCACTCCCCGTGTCTGAAAACTGAGGGTCAGAGAGGGGAGGGGATTTGACCCAGGACATGCAGGTAAAATCCCCCGTGGCTCTTCACGTCTTTCAGGTTGAATTGCAAACATCTTAGCCTGCTCTGTGCAGCTCTCCAGACCCCGTCTGCCCGTCTCAGCTCACCTCCCTGCACACTCCAGCCCATCTGAGCAATGCAGGGCCCCGAAACACACCAGGCGCTGAGCTTGTTTTCACCAGTATGCTTTTGCACACTCCATTCCTCTACCTGACACACCTTTTGTTAACGCCAATGCATTCTTCAAACCCCGGTTCAAGGTTCACCTGCAGCAGCCATCTTGCTTCGAGGGTAAGAGCTGGAGGCTCTAACCCAGGCAGTGCTGGACTTGCCGATTACTGGCTATATGGCTTCAGGCACGTCCCTTAGCCTTCATAAGCCCTAGTTTCCTCATCTGTAACATGGTGTGGCGGCTGAACAGTGCTCCCACCCTCCAGATGTCTACATCCCCAGCCCCAGAGCTGTGAATGTGTCACCTCACAGGTCAAAGGGACTTTGCGGACGTGATTAGATTAAAGGTCTTGAGATGGGGAGACCATCCTGTGTTGGCAGAGTGGGCCACTGCAACCACGGGGGTCCCTATCAGAGGGAGGCAGGAAGATCACAGTGAGAGTAGATGTGATGACAGAAGCAGAGATGGAGTGAGGCAGGGGCCATGAGCTGAGGAATGCAGGTGCCCTAGAAGCCACAAAAAGGCAAGAAAACAGATTCTCCCCCAGCCTCCAGAAGCAACAGCCCAGCCAACACCTTGACCTTAGTCCAGTGAAACTTGTTCTGGACTTCTAACCTCCAGAACTGTAAGATGATAAATTTGTGTTGTCTTAAGCCACTAAGTCTGTAGTAATTCGTGACAGCAGCAATAGGAAACTACCTCAGTTGAAAACAACATTCAGGCCCACCTGCAGGATTGCTGCAAGAACTAAACAACACCACACACAGAGACCCCTTTGCATCCCACCTGGTGCAGAGAAAAGGCTCGGAGGCTGTCAAGTGTCCCTGTTGTGCTTCCACAGCCCAGACCTCTTCACAGTCCCTTAGAATTTGGCCTTTAATCACCTGTTTATTTCTCTGCCTGCTGCTCCAGACTGCGAGCAACTTGAGAGCAGACACACAGCATCATACTAGTCTTGGGATCGCCAGCTCCAGCCACTGAGCAAGGGCACAATGAATGCAGAATGAACAAATGAATGCTGGCATCTGCCCGTACACAATGTGGCTTTAATTATACAAATTCTAGAATCGATGGGACCAAACCTTAGAATCCAAATACCACAAGCGATCTCTGGATATGGTTGGGTCCTGCAGGACAAACAGATGAATGGACACCAGTCCCCCAGCTGGGCTTGTCTCCACTGTAGACTTCCAGGTGATCTCTCCCTGCTGACACTGTGAGAAGCTGAGGTATCTGGGTTCACGACCTTTGGACACAGGTTTTCACATCTGGCTGCTGTGTCCAGGTGAGAGGGGAGCCTGTAAAGGCAGCACAAGTGGTCAGCAACTTCAGACACGGACCGAGGTGATGGCAAAGTGGACGGTCACCATCCAGTGGTCTCACTATGTGCCAGACATGGTGCACAGTGCTTTACGTCACTATTTCATGTCATGCTCAAGGGTCTATTGTTCTTCCCATTTACGAGGGAAGTAACTGAAGCTCAGAAAGGTTATGCAATTTGTCCAAAATCACATAGCTCGCAAGTTGCTGGACCGAGATTCAAACCCCGGGCTGTGTGTTCTTATCATCACCTCCCTCTACTGCCTGTCAAGCTGTCCTGTTCTCAGACCCATGCTGCCTCTTCTATAGAAGCTGGATGGGACCTAAGGACAGACAGCTTGGTGTACTTGTCTGGTCCCCCTCTAGATGCATTCAACAAACATTTATCAAACCTCCTCTGGGACAGAGAGGTGACCCAACCCAGTAGGCAGGACAGACCCTAAACAATCACAACACAGTGGGAAGTGCTGGAACAGTGGGACGCATGAGCCCATGAGGACTCAGGTGTGGGCATTAATATCTGATAGGCGTCAGAAGTAAAGCTCCCACGGTAGCACCCAGACACATGGGGGAACACCCTGCAGAAGGGGAAATTCTAAGCCAAGGGAACAGCATATGCAAAGGCCCAGAGGCAAGAGTATGGTACGTTCAGGAAACACAAGCCATTTGGGGTGGCTGAAGAGTAGTGGGTCAGAGAGGGATGAAGCTGGAACAGGAGCAGGGGCAAGACATGGACCACAGCACTCACAATGCACTGGAGCCTGAGAGCAACGGGGCACTATGAAAAGGGTTTAAGCAAGAGAAGGATTTGGTCAAATTGTAGTATCGTCCTAAAATAATAACGACAGCAACATCTATCATGTATCTAGTACTTTTTATGTCTCAGCCACTCTTCTAAGCACTTTACATGGATTAATTCATTTAATGCACACTACAACATCATTGTTATAACATCCTTAGTTTACAGATGAAGAAACTGCAGCACAGAGAGGTTGAGTAGCTTGCCCAAGATCACACAGCTAGTAAGTGGCAGAAATGACATTTAAATCCAGACAACCTGGCTCCAGAGCCCAGGTACTCACTCCGGTTGAACTCTTCTCCTGGGAGGCAAGGTTTAGATGTGTCTGGGTGATACCAGAACCCACCACAGGGCAAAGAACAGAGGAAGTGTTCAGAATTCTGGGCTAGGCTGCCCAGCAAGTGGGCCTGGCTCAAGGAGAGACACTCTGCTCTCCCAGCTGCTCTGGCCCAAGGCAGCCTATTCACTGCACACACCCTGCCTCCCTTGGACTCCGGCCCCTAGGACTGGCTGAAGCTTCAGGAGCCCCACTCTGCCCCAGAGCCCACCACCCACAGTGCTGTGCCCTGAGTTCTGGGGCATTGCCTTATCATCTTCCTAGATTTCTTTGGGGTTTCTCCCAGCTCTGACTTTCTGAAAGGCCTTCCGCTTTGCTGCAGATCCTATCTCCCCGCTGTTTCCCATTAGCAAAGCAATTAGCACTCATCCATTTACATAAGCACAGAGGCCCCCCCAGGCTCCACTGAGCCTCTACTTGGCTGGAAAGGAGCTCCCTCTGCAAAACACACCCGGATGCCTCCTCAGTAGCCACTTGTCCCCTCTAAGTGCCTCAGTTTCCTCATCTTTAAAGTGAGGATAACAATATACTGTACTTCGCAGGGCCACTGTGATGATTACATATGATCGACAGTCCCCAACCTGTGTGGCACCAGGGACCAGTTTCATGGAAGACAATTTTTCCATGATGGGGGGAACGGGGGTGGAGACTGGTTTTGGAATGATTCAAGTACATTACATTTATGGTGCACTTTATTTCTATTATCATTATCACTCGCCACTCACTTATAGGGTTTTTTGTTTTTTTTTTTTTTTTTTTGAGACAGAGTCTCACCCTGTTGCCCTGCCCTGGCCAGAGTGCCGTGGCGTCAGCCTAGCTCACAGCAACCTCAAACTCCTGGGCTCAAGCAATCCTCCTGCCTCAGCACCCCAAGTAGCTGGGACTACAGGCATGTGCCACCATGCCCTGCTAATTTTTTTCTATGTATTTTTAGTTGTCCAATTAATTTCTTTCTAATTTTAGTAGAGACGGGGTCTCGCTCTTGCTCAGGCTGGTTTTGAACTCCTGAGCTCAAACAATCCGCCCGCCTCGGCCTCCCAGAGAGCTAGGATTACAGGCGTGAGCACTTATAGGGTTTTGATATGAGTCTGCATGCAATTGATTTATTATGGTCTCTGTGCAGTTAAACATCTCTGTTAATGACAATTTGCATTTACAGCTGCTCCCCAGCACGAGCAGCACCGCCTCAGCTCCACCGCAGATCACGAGGCATTAGCTTCTCATAAAGAGCACACAACCTAGATCCCCGGCATGTGCAGCTTACAGGAGGGCTCACGCTCCTATGAGAATCTAATGCCACCGCTATCTGACAGGAGGTAGAGCTCAGGTGGTGACGTGAGTGATGGGGAGTCGCTGTAAATACCGATGAAGCTTCGCTCACTCACCCACCGCTCACCTCCCGCTGTGTGGCCCAGTTCCCAACAGGCCACGGACTGGTACCAGTTTGCGGCCTGGGAGCTGGGGACCGCAGCATATGATGATATACATAAGTAATGGCTACAGTCAATATGGTACTCTACAGAAAGGGGTTGCAACTATTATTGATGTTATTACTGCCATCCAATCATTACCGTTAGGGAAAAATGATAGACTGAATAGCCAATTCTGTCACAGCCATTCTTTTTAAGAGATTAACGATACTATTCTTTGACAAAATAAAACTGTATATGAGGGCTGTCCGGAGAGTATCCAGCCATTAATATAATGAGAACGGTTACGTGGCTGGATACTCTCCGGACAGCCCTCATATGTTTAAGGCACACGATGTGGTGCTTTGATGTACATATACCTTGTGAAATGATTACCACAATCAAGCTAATTAACATATTCATTCCTTACATAGTTACTTTTCTTCGTTGTGTGTGGTGAGAACGTTTGAGATCTATTCTCTTAGCAAACTTCAAGAATACAATATTATTAACTATAGTCACCATGTTGTACAACAGATCGCTTGAACTTAGTACTCCTGTCTAACTGAAATTTTGTATCCTCTGATCAACATCTCCCCAGCACCCCACTGCCCCGGCCCTGGCTAATCGCTGTTCTACTCTCTGCTGCTATGAGCTGTTTTAGATTCCATGTATGAATGCCTGGCTTATTTCACTTAGTATAACGTCCTCCAGGTTCATCCATGTTGTCACAAATGACAGGACGTCCTTCTTTTTTAAGGCTGAATAGTATTCCAGAGTGTGTGTGTGTGTGTGTGTGTGTGTGTGTGTGTGTCTGTCTGTCTGTCTGTGTATAAACATCTGTATTCGTTCACCTGTCAACAGACACTCGAGTTAGTTTCACATCGTGGCTACCGTGAGTGATGCTGCCGTGCACAAGGGAGTGCAAATATCTCTTGGACACATTGATTCCATTTCCTTTGGAAGTGGGATTGCTGGGTCCGCTACAGTTGTTCCGAACAGCACAAAAGAACAAATCCACATTAATCACTGATTAGAATTCGGGACTCACTGGTTCCTGGCAGGCAGTGAGCCAGGAGATTTCATAACGTTTCATTATGTTCTCGTGCCTAATCGCCTCAGCTTCTCGATGCCATAAGAATTGTGGTCCCCATTATACATATGAGAAAATGGAGGGGTGCGGACACTTAACCAAGGTATTTCATACAGACCTGCGAGTGGGTTTGAACCCAGGTCTACCTGGTTGCATAAGCCTGGGCTTGCTCCACTGGACCACGCTGCCCTCCCCTGGCCCAGCCTACCTCACACCAGGTCTCCTCTGACATGTGGGGAAAGCAGTGAGCCCTTATGGAGCTGCCACTGACCCCAAACCTAAGACCACCACACACACTCACACACACACACACACACTCCCCACACAACCTTCGCACTCCCAGTGATTCAGGCCACTGTACCTTTTCTGGCTCAGCCCCACCTTCTACTGTGTCGTATCCAGGATGTCTCTGGATGAGGATACCTGAGGGGAAGGCATATGCCCAGGTTCCAGTGCTCCAGGTTTGCAAGGCACCCACTTTGGAATGAGCCGTCCCTGATGCACTGGAGGTCAGGCAGCCTCAGGGCCCACTTCCCCATCAGGGCTTGCTGCTATTTAAATGCCATGGGCCTCAGATTGTGCTCAAGATATGAGGACTTGCAGCGGTGTTCCTGGGCCCTCACCTTGGTCCATCGGTACCTTCACTCAGTGGTCCTGGCAGAGTTGCTAGGGAGGTAGATGTGTGAATATGTGCATAACCCTCTCTGCCACCAGCAGGCATGCATTCCCAGCCTCCAGGCTGGCTTTGAGGAGAGAAAAGCACTCCAGGCCTCTCAGCGTCCTCCTTTCCCCACAATTCCTGGCGTCTGGGCCCTACTCCTCTTCCAGGGACAATCTGGGGGAGATGCTCCAACTCCTGGGAACACAGCAGGCCCAGGAAATGCCCAGTGCTCTACCCAGCCAGCACCCAGACCTCAGCACCATCCACTCCCACCCTCAGCATTGCGGGAGCCAGCTTCTCCCGGGTTCTGGAGTCACCTGGGAACCCCAACACAGCAGTTCCAACAATAGAGGACTTTGCATTTAATAGAGAGCAAAGCCTTTCTAAGACTCTGCTTCCAGTGGCTTGACTAACTGACAGAAATGAACAACAGACTGGGTGGACAAGGGCTCTGTCTACACAAGCAGCCCAGTTGGGAAAAAAGGAAGAAAAGAAACTATTCTGCAGGTGTGAACACAACTGCCCACCAGGAAAATAAGCCTCGTAAGTGCTGAGCCTGTAGGCTCAGGCCTCCATCACCTCATTTATCCAGAGAAATTTATCCTCAGATCAATGCCTGTTGGACAAAGACGCCAACGAAATAAACTCAACACAAGATCAGAAGTCCGGCATACGGGTTCTGTCACTGGCTTTCTATGTGACCTTAAGAAAGGACTTCCCTGCTGGGCCCTTATAAACTGAGTGGTTGTCCTCTGCAGCCCCCTAGAACTGAACAATACAGATGTCAAGGGCTCTGGCCCAGCAGACTCTGCTCTTACCAGCTCCAGATTCTTAGGGAAACACTCACTAGTGAACAACGTGGTCACAGAAGGTGTCTCTAATGCCTCCGGTCTCATTCCAGTTTGTCCACGTCTTGTCCCTTTTGGTAAGAAAAGGCAAAAAGGCCTGATTCTGAGACAGGCCTAGGAAAGGTT
The DNA here is from genome assembly GCF_000956105.1 of Propithecus coquereli. Taxonomy (NCBI): domain Eukaryota; kingdom Metazoa; phylum Chordata; class Mammalia; order Primates; family Indriidae; genus Propithecus; species Propithecus coquereli. The sequence goes on from NW_012148607.1 coordinate 504,222, forward strand.
CTCAGGGCATCTTGGATCTGCCAGGGGGCGGACCTGTTGGCAGGAAGCCCCAGCCCCTGAGCCAAGCAATTGTCCCCTTAATTAAAGACATACCCTGGACTATGGAGAGAGCCAGTGGGGACTGAGTCATTTACACTTGGACCAGAAGCCTGCTCTCTGGCTCCAAGGAGAAGGTGGACCCTTTTATGAAAATGACTTGAGCTTTTCCCTCTTTGGGAAAAATAATCTTTCTTTCTCCTATTTTTTTTCCTGGAGTAAATAAAACAGCTCAGCCAAGATAGGGATTCTGCTGTAAACTCCAAATTGAGAAGTCCAAGTCTCATTCCAGGAACTTTCCCTGGGATTCCCTCTACTGTGGGGGCATGAGCTATGGCAAGGTGGGGCATAAAGGGACAGAATTCCCTGGGAAAGGCTGCAGCTGCCATATCCAGATGCCCATGAGATGCTCTAGAAAACGGTATGTCAGGATAGATAGGGACCACTGCTCCATGGTGTCTTGCCCCCTGCCAAGTCTCCTTCTCCAGTCTAGAGAGGCCCAGAGAAGGCCTCAAACTCCAGCTTCCTGGGACACCCCCCCCCAGTGGTTCCATAAGCACCTCAAGCCCAAGCTCAGCACATTAACACTAAATGTACCATGGGCCTCCCCAGGGCTCCTCACTGTCCCACCAACCACCCCAGCCAGAAACCCCACTCCTCTCTCTCCTTTGCGCCCCACACCAGTGGGTCCTCAAGTCCTATCAATGCAAACTCCAGTGGCTCCCAAGTCTGTCCATGCCCTCAGCTCCACAGCACCACCCGAGCCCCGGCAACTGCCCCTTCTCACCTGGGGCACCACAGTCCACCTTCCCACAGCAGCTAAGGTCACTGGTCTAAAGCCCAAGTCTGACCATCTCGCTTCTTCTTTTTTTTCTTTTTTTTTTTTGTTTTTGTTTTTGTTTTTGTTTTCTTGCCAAGTATTTTAGGATGGAGTTCTCCTCTTCCTAATTCACCAGTGGCCTGCCCCCAGACTGAAGGAGATGAAGCAGGCTCCATGACTGGACAGGCCCTGTGGGCAATTCATATCCCCTGACACACGCCATCGTACTCTACGCCCTAATAACACCTGTGTTCTGTAGCCCCCCCAATTCTGTGCTGCTTCCCACCTTTGTGCCTTTCCACATGCTGTTCCCTCAGCTGGGAATGCCTTTCTCCATCCTCCTCACATGGATAACCTCCATATGTCTTTTGAGATTCAGCTCAGGGCATTGCCTCCTTCAGGAGACCATCCCGATGCCCAGCTTGGGGCAGAACCCCCACCTATGCCAGTGGAGCGCAGGGGGACTCTGTCAGGGCACATGGTCTTGCCCTCATCTGATTACCCAACTCATTGTGGGTCTGATCCCTCAGTGTCTCCCCAGAGCTTAGTAGGAGCCTGGTACAGAGCCGGCACTCAGAAAGGCTGGCTAAACTGAGCTGAACACTTCCAGGGTAAAAATAAGGAAAAGGTAAAGGAGTTATTAGGTTTATATGTTGAGTCCAGAAATGCCTGATGAGCTCTGTGTGCCAGGCTCTGCACAGTGTGTATAGAAATCAGTCACTTTAATAGAATTACAGGCACTGGGCATGGTGGCTTAATCCCAGCACTTTGGGAGGCCAAAGTGGAAGGGTCACTTGAAGCCAGGAGTTCAAGACCAGCCTGAAGAAGATAGTGGCCTCTACAAATAATTTAAAAATTAGCTAGGTATGGTGGCACATGCCTGTAGTCCCAGCTACTCAGGAGGCTGAGGCAGGAGGATCACCGGAGCCCAGGAGTTTGAGGTTGCTGTGAGCTATGATGATGCCACTGTACTCCAGCCTGGACAAAAGAGTGAGACCCTGTCTCAGGGGGAAAAAATAGAATTACAGGGTAGAATCAAAGAATGATGAAGTGATATCTAGCACCTACCAGAGTGCCTGAAACAGACCAAGTATTGAGAATGAACTTGAATGAATGGATGAATGAAGGTACACTCCAGCTGCCTTTATTCCAGTGAACAACTAAAAATCCAGGAATGACCAATTTTTAATTTCTTTATTAAAACGTCATTATTAGAAACTGTACCACCCACTGTTTTTCTCAACTGTCATTCATTCTCCTAACGTTAAAGATGGCCTTTCTGTGTAACCAGAATCCCTCCTGCTCTCTTGGATGCTCAATTCATCTTGTTCTTTCTCAGGACGGGGACATTCCTCCCTGTCCAGCCCCCTGCCCAGTCACTTGCCTGTTCCACACAGCTGGATTTATCTGAGCTCACTAAAAAGATCTAGATCCTTCCTTGGCCTGAAAGTGGTCCTTGCTGAGACAGCCATGGAGAAGGATTGGCTGCCATCTCTTCCACCTAAACCCTCACAGAACACAGCTAAGGTCACAATGGGCCTACCTCAGCTCTCCTGCCCCCACTTTCCCTCAAGCAGCCCCCAGTCTTACAGGGAGACACAGCCAGCCCACCCCTAAGGAGAGGGTGGCAGGAAACCTGAGCCTTCCCACACACTCACTGCAGAAGCAGAGGCTGTAGCTGCACAGTCACAGAGAGATGGGCCTTGTAGGAGGAGGGAGGGTGAGATGGGTGGGGGAGGGACCTGCTCATTGTGTTTCTTCCCAGGACCCAAGCTAGAGGCTCGCCAAGGTCCCCCTCACACTGAAAGAAGCAATCAGGAGAACCACATGTGTATTTGCATAATACTTGCATTCAATTTGCTTCTGATTTACATAAGTCCCCTAGTCAGGGCTCACCTTCTTGGGCAGTTCTCTAGGTGAATATGTCCCTCCTGTCTTAGAAAGTGCCAATCTTGTCTCAGCATCTCTGAAGGCTCCTCTCTTAGCCTGCCTAGGTCACCTGAGGCCTTGGCTGGGGGCTGGATTCCCAAAGATCAAGCGTGCCAGGCTGGCCAAGGTCCTGCATCAGGACACACAGCTATGACAGAACCCAAGGAGAGGTGGGAGCAGAAAAGAGCTGCCTGTCAGTCTCCACATGCTACCTGTCCCCTCCTCTTCACCATCTCCCCTTCAACAAAGCCCAAGAACACTTAGAACAGGGCATGGGAAATGCCCACTGGGGTGGAGAGATCAAGGAAGGGTTTTATGAAGCAAATACTTGAGCAAAGCTTTCAAGGAAGAATGGGAGGTGCATAGTGAATGGGAACCACAGTGGAGAGACAGAAGCCATCCACCCACAGCAGGATGTAACTCTTCATTCAATAAGGTGGATGGGTAGGTAGAGAGAGGGGTAAAGAGATGACAAGTGACTGATAGATGATAGATACATAGATTACACTGATAGATCATAAATGATTGCTAGCTAATAAAACAGAGATTACATAGATGGCAGATAATAAATGATTGCTAGATGATAGATTGATAGGTAGATAGACAGACAGACACGCTACAATTAACCCAGCCCTGTGCGGGGTGCCAGAGATGCAGGGATGGGTTACCCATGCTCCTTTCAGCCAGTAAGACAGACAAGCAATCAACTAATTAAAATTCAGCATGATGAGCGCTATGCTAGAGAGATGTACAAATTGTTATGGGAGCACAGAGGAGGGAACTATTAATTCAGCTGGGAAAGGACATAGGGAAAGATGTGGAAGAGACAGCATCAGGAGAATGACATGTGAACTGAGTGTCCTGAAGAACAAAAAGGTCACCAACAGGAGAGGGCACAGGGAAGAGCATTCCAGGCAGGGAAATGGTCTGAAACCAGGCATAAAGGTATGGGTGAAATACAAAGGGCCAGGCAGAGGGAGAATTCACGTATGAAACAAAAAGACTAAAACATACCAGGCCACGGAGGTTCCTAGTATAAGGGACAACTGCAGAGTGTGGAAAGACCCTCTGAGCTAAAAGAGGTGGTTATAGATGCTTTGTAGAAGGTACCTCAAGTTTCAAAGGGACATTGCTAAATTGGAAGGCTGGGAGATTGGAGAGGCCACTCAGAGACATGGTCTGAGGGACGATGCCCTGGAAAATCAAGGTAGCTAAGGGAAAGAAACACTATGGAAAGGAAATGAAGAAGGGTGGATAGGTGGATGGATGCATGTAAGGAAAATTAGATTCATTATCTGGCTTATTGTTGTTACAAATATTAGGTTAATTGAATTGGTGAGCGGGTGGTTGCTAGTGGGTGCATCAGCATATATGATGGAAGGAAGAAAGGGAGGGACGGAGGGAGGCGGCAGGCAGGTGACTAAGGAGTTGAATCTGGATAAATGGATAAGTCTGGTGTGGGAGAGGAAGCAGCTCATCTATATATAAGGAGATTTTGGAAAAGAGAAGACCTCCAGATGGATAGAGAAGATAATTTCACATCTTAAGGGAGACATTAAGAACTTATTAATAATAGTAATGGTGATGGTGAAAGTTTACATTTGAAGATAATTCTTAAATGTAAAAAGAATGACTACATACTTGTTTTATTTCATTGAAAATTTTCAAAGATGTCAAACTCAGGTTTGACACCCTATAACTCCATCAGCTGGAAGGTGTACAGCCATAGTGACAGGATGTTCCTAACTGACATTCAGCACACGTAACTCCAGCTCTTGGGAGCACAGTGACAGCAGAATGGAGCATATGACATAGGTATTGTCCTGAAGGATCTGGGAGCTGTGGCGGCTGTCACTGTGGCTCCAGTCCACAGCCAACAATGACAGGAAAGGTCTAACCCACCGGCCTCCACCGGGACAGGAGGTGGGCAGGGGAGGAAGGAGTGTGGTGAGCAGTGAGGGTTTATGAAAAGCCACACAGAGGTGCCAGTCCAGGGAAGCCTGACACAACCAAAGCTTGGCAGAGGGCCTCCCAGGAGGCTGCCTAGAGGGGGCGACACCTAGGCTTAGGCGAAGGATAGTATCTTTGCTGAGACAGCAGTACCACAGGAGGAGCAGTTTGGTGAATAGGAGAAGAAGAGGAGACCGAGGGGGCATGGAGTTGGGAAATTATAAATTCAATCAGCCTCTTTCCATCTACACCATCTATCTAGAAGTCTTTCCACCCTTGGAGGTTTAAGGGGCGAGCAGGGACCATGCCTTGGAAAAGCAAACCCGCGACTCGACCCACATGGCTCCTGCTAGAGCCTGAATCTTTCTGCCCATCTTTCGGCCTTTCCCTCTCCCCTCGTCCCACATTCCCCAGCTCTCTTGGCCTAATTGGAAAGGATTCCTGTCTCCTCCATCCAGAAGAAACAAGGTTAGCTGTGTGAGCTTAATCAAGTCTGGAATCTCAATTTCTTTGCCTATAAAGCAAATTTAATAATCCCAGGGCCTGTAGGAAAATGAAATGAAACGCAAACTGTTACCTATTGGACATCTGTTAAAGGTAAACAAACACAATTACATTAAGCTGATTTTTTATTTTCTTCTTTTTCTCATGGTAATTTTTAATGTTTTTACAGTGAATAAAAATTACTTATTTAATAAGGTGGGAAAGCAAAAATTAGGAAACCTAGTTATACTTAGGAATTAAGAAAAGATAGCATTTTAAAATTATTTGGGGCATTTCCTGTATTGCTATTTCTTGTGAGGAATCTCTTTTATAGGTATTTTTATTGTCATCATTAATTGTGGATTATTACTCCCATCTTACAGATGAGGAGACTGAGGCTCAGGAAGACTAAGCAACTGCCCAAATACATGTAGCCAGTAACTGGTGGAGCCAGCACTCAAATCTTTTGTCTCCAAGTCTAGTGGCATTTGTATTATAGAACAAACACACTTTTGTATGAAATCCTCCCAATGTTGACTGTGCTTACATTTAAGTTTTAGTCTATGTCCAATTTTTGCATATCTAAATATATATACAATAAAACTTTGATTAATGTATTATTCCAGATACCTGAGCTTTTGGGTCGCTATAGACTTAAGCATCAACTTCGATCATTCTTAGAAATTATTCTTTAAAAATATACTCTTTCCCTAACTTCTTAATCAGGATATACAGAAAGTAATTTAACCATTTCTTAGTGCATAAAGGCAGCCATTCTAGTCCCAGCTCAGCCTGGGTGCATGTAACCTCATCATATTCCTTTCTTCTCTGACCTCCGTCTTCTCAGTAATAATAACTAACACGCACTGCGCACTTACCACGCGCATTGTTCTGAACAAGCATTAGTGAATGCAATTGTCCTAACCCTGTCAGATGGATGCTGTTACTCCTGGTTTATAGACAAAGGAAGGGAGGCTCCCAGAGGTTAAACAGCTTGCTCAAGACCACAGAGCTGGCAGGCCATGGAGCCAGGATTTGAACCCGGGCAGTGCAGCTCTGGCGGTGGGACCAGCTGCTTCCAGCTCTGGCACCCAGGGCCTCATCTTCCAAGCCCAAAGAGGGGTTTAATGGGCACAGATGCTCACCCCCAGCGTAGCCAAGGCTCTGCAGAGAGAAAACACACCCCCTCCTCCAGAAACTCCACAGAGGCTTCCACAGGCCGCAGCGGGCGCTTCATGGAAATTCTTCTTTCTTCTTTCCCCAGCTCCCAACGGTTGCCACAGCTTACGAAACTCTAAGATCCTCAGCCCTTCCTCTGTCTGCCCTCCAGCCCTGCCAGTTCTGAACTTTATATCTTCAGCTTTTTTCTGGCTTTTGACAAATGGAAAAAAAAATCATTCTTAGGACTGGGGTGTGTGTGTGTGTGTGTGTGTGTGTGTGTGTGTATGTGTGTGTGTTTCCCTGCCCATAGAAAAAAATGACATCTTTGGCCCTTCCTCCAACTCCCGGTTTCATAACACCGGAAGAGACAAGGAGCTGGACAGAAACTCAAGGAGGTGGCCACAGCCTCCTGCCCACCCACCCCCACCCCACCATGGGCCACACAGCAAACCCCTCTGAGGCCCAATCCTTTCCCCTTCCCTTCTGCAGGGAATTACTGTTGTGGCCTCAGATCCAACCTGGAAAATGCAGCATTCCTGCCCACCTTCCAACCTCATTGCCCACAACCCCCTGGCACAAACCCTTTTTTCCAGACAAACCAGGCTCCTCATTGATCTCAACACATGTTTCATGCTTTCCTACCTCTGTGCCTTTGCCCACACATCTTCTCCAGGAATACTCTCCCTTCTCCTCTGCCTTTACCCTAATCCTACCATCCTTCGAAGCCCTGCTGGAGACAAGCACCTGGCTGAGAACCTACTATGTGGCGCTAGGTTCCCTGAGAACCTACTACGTGGCTATAGTGATGAGCAAATGGGGTCCCTGCTCTCAAAACAGTCATGAAAAAGTAATCACACAATTGCAAATGGTGTGAAGCCTTCCCCATCCCCGCTCTGCTCATACTCCCTCTGCCCGGGTTCCACCACTGTCGCCTACTGCAACGCCCGCGCAGAGCAGCACTCGGTAATAATCGTCTCCCTTCTGCTACCACCTCCACTGCGGGAAGTTCTCTCAAATCTTCAACCAATGCCCACTCCCTCCAGGGAACCCTCCATAATCCCCCATCTTCTAAACTACCCCCACGGGTTAGATGGGCTTCTCTGCAGGCGGCCCTGTGCCAAAGCTCATCACTGCACTTACCACAGCTGGTGTCATCACTGACCCCACAGCCTCGGGGCCTCTGCCCTCAATTCCCCTTCCATTTTCCCCCATGTGCCTCACAAAGGCCATCACGCTCGATGCGTGCTGTGTCACAGCAAGGCTGGGAAGGACTTCAGTGAAAAGCCATAGTGTTTAGAGGACACGTCTGATGTTGCAACTGGCTGCTGGTCTGGAAAGTCTCCGCATTAACTGCACAGATCTGGAAGTTTGTGCTGGGCAGTGTCATTCTTATGGTTAAAGTCAGGTCATTTTTAACTTTTTTATTTTGCTCAAAATTCTTATTTTGGGTGGTCTTTTGATATCGTTTCAGTAGTCAGTGAACAATTTGCTTGACAGACAAAACACAGTGTGGCAAACAGGCACAGCTTCGGCCAGCAAAAATCCTTCTCCGTTCACTGCCCTGAAAATCGCCCAGGGATCGGAGTGATGGAAATGTTTCATTAATGACTATTGGTCAAAAACAATTTAGTAAGACACAAAAACAACTGAGTGAGGAAAAGTGCCAAGTCAGTGGAAGGCAGTGTTCTCTGTAGAGGACATTTAAAAGGAGATGAAAGCTAAATCAAATTCTGTCATTCTGATAAGCACCAAGGAGAGGGCGGTATTTCATGGAAGTCAGAGATGCAATCGTGTCTAAAAATCCATAGACAAATGATTCAGCTTTGGGGGAATATTAGCTCCTTAGGAGAGGTTACTGCTCACTCTGTCTTAAGAAAGATGGGTAGGTCTCTGCACTGGCAGGAAGTAGGAAAGGCTTTGCTACTGAGTGAAGTGCTGGTATCATTTACAAGATGTAACGTGAGACTGCTCCAGCCCACCATACTCTCCAATGATGATCCCAGGAGATGACCACCCAGCCAGCTGCAGGATGGGGCATCCTGTGCCTGGGCAGCCATCTGCCATACTGAGGATGATTGGCTCTACTCAGCCAATCGCTTTAGAAGCTACTGTCCCAGATAGCAGAGCACTCGGCCCCCCAACATCAGAAGGGCAGGTATCATGGGGTGAGGACTCACCTCTCTGTAGACGTGCTCAGAACACCCCAGCACCCATATCCATGTGCAGAGAGTAATCAAGACTCACCCAACAGACCTGAGACCAGTGGTCCAGATGACATGAAGGAGCAGAACACATCTGGAAGCCCAGATTTACGCCTGCTGCTTCCAAGCATACACCTGTCCAAGGCAGCATCACTGCAGGCAGAACTTTACATGGGTGAATTCAACAGCCAAAAGCCATAATTAGAAGAGAAGCAGGACTGCTCACTAGAGCATTAAGCAAGAGGTCCTTACGGAGAATGGAAAGCTACAGAAGGTCATAATTATTAACTATTATCACAATTATTTACTTGAGGAGGAGGAGCAAAGCGATTCACTGCATCCTTACAAAAGAAAGTAAATACTCTGGTGACCATTAAATGACTCAAGCCATGGGGAATGGGGCTGCTGGAGAACTTGGTCCCTTCTACTCCATAGGAACCTCCTTCCTTGAGTGGAACTGATCAGGAACATTGAACATGGTGCAAGAGGGAGCCAGCAATAACCTAGCAAGACCCAGAAGGATCTTGCAATAACCTTCCATAGAAATTAGGAAAAGACACCTGCTTACAATATGCAACAATATATCAAGTTCTTCTGAATAAAAGCAAACACCTCCATGGGTATAGTTCAGTGGTGATCAGAATACCAGTGCGAATGATTCGTCTATCCCTCTCTCACAAAATTAAAATCAAAAAAAGGAGAAGATAGATGAAGCAAAATCCTGATAACTTTTGAACCTAAGTGATGGGCGTGTAGAGGGTTCATTATACTGTTCTCTCTACTTCTGCATATGTTTGAAAATGTTCATAAGAAAAAAATTTCTGAATGGTCTCAAAAATTCAGACGTACCACTCCTACTTTTTAAACACTTTTGAAGTCTTTGTGGTTTAGGTGACTGTTGATTACACTAGGCTTAGAACTACCCTCTTTGTAGTATATACAAAATAAAGATTGTTTCATAGTCACAGAAGAAAGGAAGAAGGGATGGGGGGAGGGCAGGGCAGGGCGAAGGGGAAGTGGGCACAGCAAGAGCTTTCACACGAGCTGGACCAGGTTCCCATCCCAGCTCCAGCATGCTCCAGCTGTGTGACAGTGAGGAGGTGTGTGCTACTCTCTCTGCATCTATTTCTTCTTCTGGAAAATTAGAATACTGCCCCCATAGGCTTGTTATGAGGCTATAATTAAATAAAAGATTTTGAATACTTAGCACACAGTAAGTACTCAAGAAACTCTGACTGTTACTACTTTATAAATATCCATACTTTACAAAGTAGACACATTCAGGAGATTCTTTGCTTCATAAAAGAATTCACCACAGGGTCCCTTTAAGCCCTCAGTCCTGCAAGTGCATTTTAAATGGGATTGAGTTTGCAAAAATCCATTTACACATGACTTTTTAAGGACACAGCCAAGGCACTAATGAAGGCAGGCAGATCTACAGGAGAGCTCCCCGGGCACACTCTCTCAGTCTCAGATCCTGTCCAGCAGGATTCTCTGAAAGACTAGAGACTAAAAACATCTTCTCTGAAAACCCACAAAGACCCACTGGCTGCCCTCTGGGAAGCCTTTTTTCCATGCGTATTTGGAAGGGCTATGGCGTTTCCAGCTATGGGTCCAGGCTTATGAAGACAATAGCAATAGCAATAGGCTAACAACATTAGCTAACGTTGATCGAGGCTTCCTACGTGAGAGGCACTGTGTTAAGTCCCACGCATTACCCTGCACAAGGCAATAAAAGCTAATGTCTGTATAACCACAACAAGTGCTTTCACAAGAAAGAAGTTCCTGTCATTCCTCACAAAAGTCTCGCAGGGTAATATGATGTTTTTTGTTCTTCTTGTTGTTGTTTTTCAAATAGAGAAGCTGAGGCACAGAGTAGGAAAGTCATTTGCCCAAGGTTACCCAGCTGTAAATGATGGCTCATATACAACTGATCTAGCTCCAAAGCCCACCACATTACAGACCTGCTCTTCTCCATCCTAGACCCCCTCCCCACCAGCACCAGATCTAGCAGAGAGAGGACTGTAGGGCGGAGGGTCCCTGCGGATGGCATTGCCCCTCCCTTGGTCCCCCGCGCCATCTCACTTAGCCCTCCACAAGCTGTTGTCAATTGCACTGAAGTATTTACAGCAACCAGCAACCGCTGACACCTCTGCCCACGTGGGCTATAATTTGATGCTCAAGTTGTTAAACAGCCGCTTTCGAGCGCTGAGCTCTTCATACATGAGTGTCTTTCCCAAGAGCCAGGCTGGCTGCCTCTGTGCTGCTCCCGGCGCTTGCACACCTCTCCTGCTGGCCCCAGGCATGCACACATGTGTGTACACATGCCAGATACACTGTCACACACAGACAACTCCACATACACAATTACCATCAAAAGACAATCCCAGTTTGCTACTGAGGACACACCCACCAACACACATGTATGTATCACCGACTCACAACCTCACCCAGTTTACACACCTCTTGTCATCAACATACGAGACACTACAAAGATAATGGCTGTGAATATTCTGTGTAAAGCAGTATTCATGAGTGAGTGATTGCTAGTAAAGCCCATCCCAAATATATTCCCAGGAAACGTGCTCTCCCCACACAATTATTTATCAGAAAATTACCCAGGAGCTCAACTCTACATTAGAGTAACCAGATAAATACTAAACACATTTTTTCATTACTTGTGCTAAATGCAGCTTTCACTTGGATGTACCTGCATCTGTATGTGCTTAACATCCTGGTATATATACCTAAGCCCTGGATTCTACATCTGTGTGTCTGGGCCTATGTGTGCGGTGGAGTCGGGGTAGGGGCTTGAAGGGTGCGTGTGCTCACACACACTAGCTCCTCGCCTCTGTGTCTGTTTGCACAGAGCAAACCTAGTGCTTTGGCTCTGCTGATGGTCCTCTCCCCAGGGAGTCTTTGCAGAGTGCGGCTGCCCTCTGCATAACTACCCAAGAGCAAACACCACCTGAAACCAGATCCTCAGCCACCCCCCATTAATACAGCCATGGTGGGGCGTGGAAAGAAGATAGGGAGCAGAGGATAGGGGAGGGGAATGGGAGGGGCTAAGGGCCACAGGGCAGAGGAAGAAACTGGGGCCCATCCCCGAAGGAGAGAATAGGTTCAGGAACACGGGCTCATCTGCCATCACTGTGAAGACGGCCAGAGCATTGAAAGCTGATCCATTGAGGCTCTGAGGAGGATGCAGATTTCCAGCTCCTCTGGGGCCCTCCTGGATCCCCTGGCCTATGAGGTGCTGAGGTAGGGGTGCCTAGGAGGCTCCATGGGGTGCAGGTGACAGAGTGAGCCTGAGCTGAGAAGGAGGAGCCCTGCAAAGCTGCCTTGCTGTGGAGGTCTGGGCCTGCGTCAGACTAGGAGATTCCGCCCAGGCACAGAGATAGGCCAGAAAGAAAGAGGGGGAAAGAAAGAGGGGAATGTCAAGGGAGGAGAGAAAGAATGTCTGAGTAGGATGGATGAGAGCGCTGAGGCCCGAAGGAGACCCAGGGCTGTTCAGAGATGAAAGACAGAGGTAGGCAGGGACAGGCTGGCAGGGACAGGCAATGGCTCATGCCTATAATCCCACACTTTGGGAGATTGAGGTGGGAGGATCGCTTGAGCCCAGGAGTTGAAGACTGCAGTGAGCTGTGCCCACCATTGCACTCCAGCCTAGGTGACAGAGAGAAACCCTGTCTCTAAGACAGACAGAGAGAGAGAGACACACACACACACACACACAAATGACAGGAACTGTCTGTTGCAGGCAGGAGCCACTGACAAAAGGACTCAGGATGGAGGGGTCTCTCCTGCAGCTTTAGCAAGCCACTGATGAAAGGTAGGTCCTGCCCTGTTCCCCCCTCGGCAGCTTTGGGAGAGGAAAGCCCCAGAGGCCTAGGCCAGCAGAGCAGGGGAAGGGGTGGGCTTACCTTCCCAGTAGACCTTCCAAAGGATCTGCCTGGAGGTCCTGAGACAACCAGGAAGCCAGTGGGAGAGAAGAAAAAGCAAACCTTCCAGCAGTGGCCGGGGGAGCACCTGGATCTATGGATTCAGAAGATCAGAGTTCAAGTCCTAATGACTGCTGTGACCTGGCAGCAGTCACAGAACTTCACCAAGTCTCATCCGGAAAACAGAGGCTACAAGTGCACGTCTTAAGGCATTATGAGGACTAAACAAGGCAGTGAGCATGCAAATGCTTTCTAGTGATATCTGTGAGCCTCCTCATTGATCAAGACTGCCAGGAAAGGAGAAGTCACAAGACACAGGGTGGAAATGACAGTGAGCAGTTAGCTACCCGCACAGAGATTTTATTATTATTAATATTTATGTATGCTCGTGTGTCCTGCCTCATTCCACAAAGGATCTGATTCCATATATGAGTGAGACCGTACAGTACTTATCTTTCTGTATCTGGATTATTTCACTTAACATTATAACCTCCAGGTTCATCCATGTTGTAGAAAATAATAAGATTTCATTCTTTTTTATGACTGCATAGTATTCCATTGTGTATATGTGTATGTGTTTGTGTATATATATATCTCACATTCTCTTTATCCATTCACCAGTTGATGGACATTTAGGTTGATGCCATATCTTGACTATTGTGAATAGTGTTGCAATAAACATAGGGGAGCAGATATCTCTTCTACATACCGATTTCATTTCCTTTGGATATACCCAGTAGTGGGATTTCTGGATCATATGGTAGTTCTATTTTTAATTTTTTGAGCAAACTCCATACTGTTTTCTGTAACAGCTGTACTCCACAAAGGATTTGAGTTGGATGAGAGAAAAAGATTACTGACAGATTGACTAAGGGACAGAGGAAATAAGAGGGCAAGAGATCTCCAGGCAAAGAGGACCATTCATTCAGATGTTCAATTCAACATTTATTTACTGAGCACCTATTAAGTGTCAAGTACTGTTTGGTTTAAGTCTTGGTTATGATCAGTGAATCCTGGTTATGAATCAGTCCTGGAGACTTTACCCAGGAATAAAACTATGGCAGATGTGAGTTTATTCCTTTCCCTTTCATACATACTCATGGGGGCCTCTTTCATGCACCCATGTGCCCCCATTCCAAAGGAAGCATGATTTCCAAAAGAAGTGTCATTCCCAGTAGAATCTGGTGAAGAGAAAAAGGGACAGATGGAAGAGTGTTACTCCATGGGACAGGCCTTCATCTCGGATCCCACAGCCTGCTGGAAGCAAAGGCTGTTCCAAGTAACTTCTCTGCATAGGGTGGAACATGGGGGAGGGGCGTAGACAGTGAGAGAGGAGAGAGGGGTACTCAGCTCTAGGAGCCACTCAGCACAGACTGGAGCCCAGACATCTCTGTACCCCCGGAACTGGACTTACTAGACTTGGAATAAAGGAATATCTCTGTCTTCCTCTCTACCCTTTCCAACATACAGGCATGAAGCCATTTGTGTTTCCCAACAGAGTTGGTCACAGTCGCTCACCTGGATCTTTAAAACACTGAATGGACTCAAGAAGAAGACTGCCATGCTGTGTTGTGTAGTCACCAAGCTCCATTTCCCTTCCCTCATGCACACACAAGACTACATTTCCCAGTCTCCTTTGCGGTTAGGTGGAGCCATATGACTAGGTTCTAGCCAAGGAGTACTACCATAGTAGCATTAGTAGTATTCCCCACACCCATAATTTTGCCACCCATAGAAATTGCAGGTTTTTTTTTTTTTTTTTTTTTTGAGACATAGTCTCACTGTGTTGCCCGGGCTAGAGTGTCGTGCCATCATCCTAGCTCACAGCAACCTCAAACTCCTGGGCTCAAGCAATCCTTCTGCCTCAGCCTCCTGGGTAGCTGGGACTACAGGCATGTGCCACCATGCCCGGCTAATTTTTTCTATGTATTTTTAGTTGTCCAATTAATTTCTTTCTATTTTTAGTAGAGACAGGGTCTCGCTCTTGCTCAGGCTAGTTTCGAACTCCTGAGCTCAAACAATCCGCCCGCCTCGGCCTCCCAGAGAGCTAGGATTACAGGCATGAGCCACCGTGCCCGGCCGAAATTGCAGGTATTTTTTATATAGCGTGTTAAATTGTTGCGGAAACATCAAAAGGTTATTTATACTAAATACATTTTGAAATTGCACTGTTCATCCCATTGTTATATTTTATTTAACTTGCTATTTTATTGTCATATCACAAGTTTATTGAATTGTTTTCTCACAAGTATTATATCACAAAATTTTTTAATTATTTTGATACTCAATATAATTGATTTCTTTTGTAGTCCTGTAAATTTGATTTCATGCACTTAAAATTCTTTATTTTTAGGTGTTCATATGCTTCACTAGTCTGCCCACGGGGGTCCATGGCACAAAAAAAGATAAGAATTCCTCCCCTAGAGAATGATGGAGCTCCTGGTCCCTGAATGACTGTACAGAACAAAGTGCTCCCCCACTGATCCATCATTTGGCCCAGGTCCACGCAAAGTGTATATGTTCAAGGAAAATGTATCATGCAAGGGGGAAAAAAAATACTAGTGTTTTCCCACACTGGGGTCTCAATTTCCCTTCTCCAAAACCATTTCTGCCCAGTCTGGATTTCCAAGAAATGTATGTTGTCCTCTAGGTCTTTGCAGTTTTGGTAGCCAGACAAGACTAGAAGTCATGAAGGGGTTAAAAACAGGTTGTGTCCTCTCCAAGTAAGGTGAAGGATACCTCCTCCTGGGTCCCAGGCTGAGTCAGCCTCTTTGTCCTACACCCTTGAAAGCCACTCCTTCTGCCCACCCCCTCCCTTCTATCCCCACCCCCAATTAGCACTTGGAGCTTCTGTCCTTGTGCTGGGAGCACTCATCTCTATGCAGCTCTAGAGAGCAAGCCCTGCTCCCTGGACAGCTGCTGCACCACAGTGGTGTGGCGGTGGTGGGGAGGCAGCTCTCTGGTCCCTTCCTTCAGCCCAGGCTTCTTTAGTCTGGAGAATGGAGATGCACTGAGCTTGAGTAACCCCTCCTCTCCCTTCAGGTTATCTTGCATCACTGGGGCTCCGGTGTCCCTAGACCCTGCCCTGGATACTGCCTCTCCCACTCCCTCTTCCCCACAGCACCAGCCACAAGAGATCATTACTGCTCTGTTAAGGGTCATTCTTCTGAAAAACATTAATTCCACTTGTCTTTGGGCAAAGCAACACACTTTTGGAGCCCTTCTACACACCCACTCATGCACCAGGCCTTGTGCTGTGTGCTGAGAACAAAGATGTATTGGATTCAGCTCCTGCCCTCAAGGAGCTCCCAGTCTGGTAAAGGAAGAGTGGAGCAGTAAGCAGAAAGTAATATATCACAGGAAGTTCTTGAAAAGCAATAAAAGGTTAGGAACCCAGCTGACAGGATCTAACCCCAGGCTAAGGAGAGGGGGAGATGGTGGTGAAGCTTGAGGGGGTGGGCAATGACACCTGAGTAGGGAGTGAACCAGGTAGAAAGGCAGAGAAGGAACAATCAGAACCATGAACCACAGAATCATTGGCTCTTGGCTCATTAAAAGGTAGACTCATAGGCTCCTAGAATTATTCTTTTAATTGACAACTATTTACTGTGCCAGACACCATGCTGGGTAAAGAGATCTCAGACTGAATAGATCTCTTACCCCAAAGCCAGCCTGGCTTCCGCACCCTGCTCTTGAGAGGCAGACTGCCTCTTCCCAAACCAAGGACCCAGGGAGAGAAAAAGGAGGTTGAAGATGCTGCTCTCGGTGTCAGAATGAAGGTGAATCCTTCCTGGTGGTATTCAAGGAGGGCTATTCAACTGGGCACTCTGGGACAGACAATACACACTGAGAGGGGATCTTGGCTCCCTATGGCTGCAGTGGCTGGCAAGCAGTCAGAGCTCTGTTGACTGAAGTCAGAGTCAAACAGAATGGCATTCGGAATGACTACCTCTCTCCTGAGCAGGTTCCAGCCTGCCAGAGCTGGGACACGAATCCTCCTCTCAGTTACATCCTTTAGCTACTCTCGCTCAAAGCCCCAGGTGTTTTTTCTGCAGAGCCCATATTACAGCTTTAATTCCATATGCATTGGTGTGTTTTTTCCTCTCCTTCACTAGGTTGTCACCATCTGAGGACAAGAACCACATCTATTTTGTTCATCACTATATCCTCAGTACAGAGCCCAGGACCAGGCACAAAATGGGTAATAAGAGACTGTTGAAATGAATTGAGACTGATGACAGATATGGAAGGACAGTCCAGCAGACAAGGGCAGCCTGGTGACGAGCTCATTTCATTTTAGAGAGGAAGAATGGGCCCAAGAGAGGATGGACTGGTGCAAAAATAAAACTGCCTATGTATAGGGCAAGGATGGGGGTGTGGTGAGGCCTGGCCCTGGGGGCAAGAACACAGACACAGAAAGGTACTCAGTCCTGGCCCCCACCACCCCTGCAAGATGCCCCAGCCTCCACAGTATCAGGAAGGGGTCTTGAAGACCCCTTCTTCTCCACACTCAGCCACCTTCTTGAAGTTGTAAACTCCTTGTCCCACAGTTGCAGGGTACACCCAGCCATGGCAGCCTTCTCTCCAACCAGATGTCCCAGAACTGCCCCAAAGGGCCAGAGGGGAGAGAAATGAAGCAGCTACCAGTTTTGGGGTGGGGCGGGGCAGCCTTGCTTCTGTGGGAGAGTTTCAGGGACCTACAACAAGGTCTGTACAGCCTTAGCACCTAATCTGTGCAGGGTAAGCCTTGAGAAGAGCACACAGCCAATCCGGGTAGTCCAAGCACATCCCTGCTAGCACAGGGTCGCCCCGGTCAGTTTAGGGTCATCCGTGTTAGCACAGGGTCAGGCCCACTCAGAGCAGGGTCACCCTCGTTGGCATAGTGTCATCCCTTGTTAGCGCGAGGTCGTCCTGCTCTGGAGCAAGATCGTCCTAGTGTGCAGAGTCAGCCTGGGAGGGGCGGGGTCACCTCGGTTAGCGCAGGGTCATCTCTGTTAGCTCAGGGTAAGCTCCCGGTGCTTTGGGGCCAGCGGCGCCCCCAAGTGGCTGGGCCCCGCCGGCGCTCAGGATCCGGAGCACCGGAGGGTTTCAGGAACCTCGGTTCCGAGCTCTCTACCCTCGCTCCTCTCCACTTGGGCAGCGAGCCTTGCCGACTCAGGTCCCAGGCCGCGCCCTTCAGGAACTGCTTCTGCTTCCGAATAGCCTTTGCACGCATCTTTGAGACGCTGTTCGCAGAATGCAATTTGGGTGCTCGAGCGCATCTGAGATCCAGAATCCGAAATTGTAAGCAGAGAGGAGACATTGAACGGGAAAACCCAGTCCCAGCTCCAGGGGAAGCGACGACAGAGCCCGTTCCTCGCACTCTCCTCGGGTCTCGGTCCGCCGACACCCACTCTGCCGACTTGTCTCTGAGAGCTCCGGTCCCGCCCCCCAGCTTAAAGTACTTCCAGCTACAACCCCACAAAATCTGAAGGTCTCAAGTTTGGCCGCGATGGGGATATTTAGGGAGGAAGCAGAGCCACTGCCCCCTCCCCACTCAGGCTTTGGGAACGTTCTGCCCCCTCCCCCACCTAGGTAGGGTCCAGCTCCCTGGTCCCCTCCAGTGAGACGCCCCGCCTCTCCCACTTTCCAACACTCTCCTCCCGGCAGGGCTTGGGGTGGGGGTAGTCCGAGTGAACAGAGATAGGCGCAAAGGGAGCTAGGGAGGGAGAGCTAGACTCTCTTTCATATTTTGTGCCACCCTAGACCAGTGCCACCGCAGACACAATGGGGAGGGCTTCGAGCTCTGCCGGCTTCGCTGCAGCAACTCACTTTCACCCTAATCCTCATTCCGCCTCCTCCACAAAGGAGACAGGTTCATGCAGAACCGAGGACTAGGTGTTCACAGAAGCTTGGCCACCGCTCTGCAGCCCTGCCAGGGAAGGAGAAACCCCACGGTCCCACGTGGAAGCTCCTTGGATCCAGAAAATCAGTGCGCCAAGCTGCTGGGTACGCAGACTGCCCCTGGAAGCCCTGAGGCGCTGCCAGGGCTGCCTCTGGAGTCCAGCGCTGTTCCATCCAGCACTCTTGCCGCGGAGGGGCAGCTGAGGAAGGAGCTGGGAGGTGGTCACTGACTTCAGATGCAGGAAGTGAGTCCAAGCTAACTTATTCCAGCTCCATTTCCAAGACAGAAAAATCGAGGGCTACTGGGAGGGTGAGGAGGGGATGTACTGGCCCAAGGCCACAGAGAGTCAGTACCCAGGCTAGAATCAGGAATCTTCTCACCTCCTTCCCCTTCTCTATTCCCAATGTTAGATAATCATCTTCAGAGAGGGTCCCAAGATGAAGATCCAGGAGGAGGGAAAAGAGACACCAAATCCCTGGTAACTTCCAGGGGTAAGTGTAATTCAGAACTTCTAATGCGCGTGTGCACACACACACACACACACACACACACACACTCCTACCAAAGCACTGACGCTTGGTCAGCACGTCTGACCCAGGAAGGAATGGCCCCAATCAAGGCTGCCTGGGGCCTGGATGGGCTGAATTTTCTTTGCTTATTCTCTACTTTGTGAAAGGCCTAGAGTCCGGTAGGGTGCCGGAAGCAAGGCCCGGAGCACTCAGGTGGGCAGGCTGGCAGACAGATTCTCCAACAGACTCGTGGAAGCCGGAGAGATGGAAGCCACCGCCTTGGAAAACCCAAATGGGAAAGAGGCAATTTACTGGCAAACACTGACCATCCCCCCCACCCCTTCTCCAAGTAGGTTACTGGTGCTGGACCTCTGTGCTGCCTGGGGCTGGGGGGAGAATTTGGCCGCCTCCTCCAGTCCAGGAACCCTAGGCAGAGTGAAGCACCAGACACTCTTGCTAAGTACACTCCACCTCCCGCCTGCTGCTGGCACCTCCCTCACCTATTGTGTGCCATCCCATACCCGGATCTCTATTTTACACCCCGTCCTGCCTCTGGGAAGGAAGAGGGATTCAGAAGAGGCATTCACAGCACAGATGACATTTGAAATTTCCCGAAAATACAAAAGGAGATGTTGGGTTTTGAGTTTCTTCAAAATACCTAGACCTTAACGGATACAAAATTACAGCTAGATATGAGGCATAAGTTCTAGCATTCTGCAGCACTGTGGGGTAAATACAGTTAACAGTAATTTATTGTATATTTTCAAAAAACTAGAAAAGATAATTTTGAATATTCACAACACAAAGAAATGAGGTAAATGTTTGATTGCTAGATATGCTAATTACCCTGATTTGGTCATTACATATTGTATACATGTATCAAAATATCACTCTGTATCCCATAAATATGTACAATTATTACATGTGACTAAAAATAAAAGGAAAAAAATCTAGACCAGTGCCTTAATTGTCAATGGAAGACAGGCTGCAGGGTCCAACCTTACCTCCAGGATCCTGCTGAGCAACTCTGGGCAAACCTCACCCCTCAGCCCTCTCTAAACCTGTTTCTCAAATGATGTCAGCCTCGGATACCCTGCAAGCTCCGGTGTTGCAGGCTCTGCAGTCTGCACCTGCCCCCTCCATGTAGGAGGATAGTTTTCTGGAAATGGAAAGGAAGGCTCCAAACCCAAAGGCTCCAAACAGAGGAACAAGCCAAGTCCCTCTGTGCAGACTGAAAGGGGGTGAGATTAGCAGCACCAGGCCAGAGAGCAGGTCTGAGGCCAGATAATGGAGACTTCACTACTCTGGAACAAACTAGATCCTGAGCCCAGAGCAGGCTGCAGGGACTGAAAATGGTGGGAAAGGTAAGAAGTGGGAGGCTTGGGAGGAGATCAGCCTTCTCCACTGCTGGTCAAGTCACTGCAGCCTTCAGAACCTTTGCTTCATCCTCAGTGTTCCCAGCCTTGTCTACAGCTGGGAGGGAAGTTGGAAAAAGATGGAGAGGTTCCAGGACAAAAGGAGACTCTGGGAACTCAGGCTCTTTTCCTCCCTACTCCTTCAGGAACCATTCCTAACCCTTCCACCCCAATCATCTCCACCCTCATCCCTCCAGCCTCCACCCAAGCCACCCAAGGAGACTCACCACACTCATGGACTCACACCAATACAGTCACAAATATACATTAGTAGAAAATATTCACCCCTAAGCACAGTCTTCTGACATATCTATCCATCCCCTCTCACACACAAACAAGAACACAGTCACAGACCTCTGTGATACCTGGAGTCATCATCATAAAGTTGAAATTTATGTCCTTACCCCTAAAAACACCAAACTTCACTTTTTACCTCAAATATGGTGATAATCGATTGTTTCGCCATTCCTTGGGTTCTCTACTACAAGTTAGACTGCTTGTAATGACTCTGGGCAGATGTTCACTGCTTGTACCTCCAGGATAATACCCAGCACACAGTAGGTGCTCAATAAATATTTGAAAAAGAAAGGAAGGAAGGAAGGAGCCAGACAGGAAAGAGATCTCCGAGGCTGGAGGCAAATTAATTCGCCTGTGTTTAATCCTCACCAGGTAACTCATCAGACAGGAAAACTCTTCCTGGTCACCAAGTGAGCCCTAAAGCTGGCCTCACACTTTTTAGATGGTCAGCAGAGGGCCTGAGGGACCGAGGTGTGGGGTACGCAGAGGCCATTGAGGGCTGCCTGATGCATCGGAACCCTGAAGCGGCTTCGCAGACCGTCCGCCCTCTCAGTGCCACATCGAAGACCCAAGGGTTTGTAAACGGACACTCAAACGATCCTCGAGCCTCCCTCTGGCCTGGGCCTCCACAAAGCGTAGCTGGCTGGGGAGGCGAGGACTTAGTGAACTCGGGGCAAAGCTGGCCCACCGCATTGTCAGCCCTCGGATGTACATCTCCGTATCGGTAATACGGGTTCTGGGCTCCTCTTCCCAGCTCCGCAACTGACCCGCTCTGTGACCTCCGCCTGGTCCTCAGGACCTTCTAGCTCCTGTCGTCTGGGTCCGAGGCTAATTTAAGAAGTAGCCTCATTAGCTACCCTCTTTGACTGGGGTGACTCAAGGGGAATCGAGACTATCTCAAAATGATTGGGACATATGCATGTAGCTCAGAAGTTGAGACACGAACCCAAAAGGGCCCAGGAGAAGAGGCGGCCGGGAGGGGAAAGTAGGTGGCAGTGGGGGTAGAAGAGTGAACTTTCCACACCCAGCGGGGACCCAGCACATTTGCATCTGAATGAGATGGGGCATTTGTGCCTAGGAGTCCCCAGCTGCCCGGACACCTGCTGGGGGAGGGGGCGCAAAGCGAGGGTCCTATGTAAGCGGCAGAAAATTAACGTGAACAATAAAGTCCACTCCGGTACCCTCAGCGGTCCCCCCACTCTCCGCCACCACACACATAGTTTGGCAGCGTCTACACAATAATTTCAAATACACTTTTCAGGTCCACAGTGATTTTTAGGAATCGAAGTGACAGATTTTAATTTTTTGTTCTCCCAATAATTCGCCCTTTCCAGTCTTAAGATCCATGCAACCGCAATTCCAAAGATACTTGCGTATACAGAAATGCCCCAGAGGTGAAAACAGCTTGAGGCAATTTTCCAATCTGGGGAAGCAAGCCCAGACCTCCAAGGCCTCGGCTTCGCGAGGCGAACTGCTCGGGATCCCTGTAGCGGCGGCTGAGCGCACCCTCCCGAGCCAAGCGCTGGTGCCGGGTGTGATGCGCACCCCTCGGGAGCCGCGCATCTCCAAATAACCGTGCGGGGGATGGGGAGCGGTAAAGGCTGGGACTCCGTTACCCTCTCCGGGACGACGAAATTTCGGCGCCGTGGCTGGCGAGCCGAGAGGAAAGCACCCGGCGGAGACCCCCGCCCCAGGGAGAAATGCAAAATCGCAGACAGCAAGCGACTTCCGCTCGGAGTCCGCGTGGAGCGAAAAGATAGCGCTCCGCGGGGACGCGGGACTCAAGGCCGCCAGCGCAGGGAGGGTCGGAAACAACCCAGAGGGTGTCAGCCCGGAGTCCAGCAGCGGGTCGCCGGGGAGGAAACTGCCTTCCTTTCCAGGCAGTGCGAAGCCTCCGGGTCTCCGAGCGGCCGCAGCCTTGGGGGGCCGCGCTGGCTCCGCTACGGAAGGAGGCGGTGCCCGCTCCTCCCCGAGCCGCGCGGCGCCGCGCCCACTAGCCCGCGGAAAAATTCGTTCCCGAAACTCGAGCTGGGAACCTCTGTCCTCCCTATACAGATTTCTCTGTTGGTACGTGTCTATGCCGACCTTAAAGAACAGAATAATTCCGCTCCAAAAATCCAGTCAACACTTGTTTTTCTTTCAAATACCCTGATAGACGAAAAGCTTAGGAGGCTGAAATATCCCGTCCGACCGCTGCCCACGTTTAGTTCTTTTTCGACGTTTCTCCCGAAACCTCAGAGCACCAGCCCCAGGGACAAATGTAGGCTGGGTCTCATAATCCCGGTTGGTCCTCCTGGACGCCTCCCCAGGCCCCAGCCTAAACAACCTTTTGAATGACGAATCCGAATAATTTAGGCGCAAACCCAAACTCGCCTCGCTTCTCTTTGGCGGGATGCACACGGTTCGAAGTAAACTCTGAATTCGGTCCGTAAAGACTCTAGGAGAACTGCCTCCTCCCACCTCCCCCTAAGCACGAAACCTTACGAGGCACGCTCCACACTCAAAATCTTTTCCCCCTTTCTCTTGCAGGGTCCCTCGTTTAAACAGCGTCGGCGCCTTTATTCGCCTGACCCTGTGCGCAGGAAAACCCGCCTGGTCGTTCATTGTCTGGTCCGCGACGGCCCCCGCCCCCGCCCCAATCAGTGTCACAAAACGCCCCTTTCAACAGATTCCAAACCCTCTTCACCCGGGCTCACCGAGCCTTCAACTTCATTAAGTGCGCGCTACGGCGGCTCTGGAGGAGGCGAAGTTTAAATAAACCAGAGCGGAGAGGGAGGAGTGGTGGGCCTGGGGTAGGGGGGTTCCTATTTGAAGGGGGGAGAAAGAAGTGTTTTTGAAAAGGGGAAAAAAGTCATCAGGGGAAAAGCGCTTTGTAACCACGAAGACGCGCCCGCTGTGGCGAGAACAAATTGGATATGGAGGGGAAGTGTCCGCCCCCACCTCAACTCCGGCTCCTGGGTGGTCCGGGGAGCCCCTGGAGAAAGAAAGAAAGATGCGGAGGAATAAGCGGTGAAAAGAATTAACCGCTTTAATTGGGCTGCCAGAGAGGAGTGCGGGAGAGGCTCACCGATGTGCTTCGATCACCCAAACCAAATACCCTTCAATAAAATAAAATGTCTGCTCTTAACCGCGGCCGAAAAACGTATGTCAAAGTTTGAGAATCATGGCTGTTCTTCACAGCCACAGAAAGTAAATCTGCAAGATGGGGGAAATTCTGCCCGGAAAGACCCCCTCCCCTTCCTCGTGGCCTCTGGCCTCCCGGCGCCGGATGAAAAGGAATGAAATTGAACGAAATTGAACGAAATGAAGTGAAATTGACCAGTGAAATTCACCAATTTTCTTCCCCTTTAAACTGCCCGCTCTCAGCAGCTCTCTCTGAACCCCAGGCCGATTTCTTACCATTTTGTCCTCACCTCCGAGAGATGAAGGTGTGCCCTGAATATTTTCTTATTATTGTCACCGATTGTTGTTGCCTAAGGGGAAGCAGCACCTCAGCTACCTCCACCCAAACAGCAGGGAAGCCGCAGGAGCTGAGCCGCTGCAGATGGGAGGGCCAGTTTCTCCTCACAGGAGGCCAGTCCCCTAAGTGAGTCTCCTTAAATTGAACATCCACCCTATATGCACCCATAGGTTGGGAGGGAGCCACGCATTGAGCCCCTCCAGTCTAGAGAAAGGGAAAAAAAATAACCAGGAGGAGGACTCTACCATACAAATCCTGCATGTCCCTCATCCTTCTCATTGCAGTTCAGCTTCCAGATGGGCCCTTCCCAGCTCCTAAACTAGTTCCCCACGAAGACAACCTAAAGGAGTCCTGAATTCCAAACACCCCCCCCTTCACCCCCATCTTCAGCATCTGGAACCTCCAGGGCTCCCTTGGCAATTCCCTTTCTGGGTATTTTTCAAGGCCAATTGGGCATCAGTGGCTTCTCTCTGGGCCAGGTCCTCAGCCATGATTATATGGGGCCCAAGTCTGGCCTTTTTGACCCACTGGGAAACTGTGGTCTGAGTCATAGATCTGGGGCCTCAAGATCCCTAAAAGCCCTCATAATAGCACATCTCACTCTTTTTCCCCAATGCTCTTATTTCTAACTTTTCCTGATACGGACCCTCCGACACATAGATACCAAGCAATATGTTCAGATAAATTCACACACACACACACACACACACACACACACACACACACACACACATTCACAAAGACACATGAAGGAAACCAGAAGGATATACTGCTCCTATAAATAGCAGTTATGGAAGTATCACATCTATCTATACACCATCAGATATGAATTCTAGCTGACTTAATTTTCTCCCTTCTACAGAAGAAAAACCACTGGATAAATCTTTTATTTAAAGCTCCAACCTAATATCTGGGAGTGATATATTCATGGTAAATGAGATTGTGTAGCTACAAAGAACTTTACTGAAAGCGCGCACACACACACACACACACACACACACACACACACACAGGGTCACATTCACCCTTCCTCAGGTGAAAAGAAATGAAATCAAACTCAGCAATGGAAGTCAACAAAGCAGCCAGCCAGAGACCATTATCCCTTTATCAGCAGACATTTCTCCCTTTTCACCATTGAACCTAACCTTAGTTCTGAGCCATTTGATACAATGATGGAAAGGTGTCCCACTGCATTCGACCTTGCTCCACTCCCACCGTCTCTCAACAAGGTGGAGGAGAGGGGTGCCTCACCTCTAGCAGAGGGGCTGCATTTACCAATATGCACTTTGAGCCTCCTCTCTCCTCCACTGTTGAAGAGGATGAGAGACCTGGGAGTCCCAACACCTTTCCCATCCCCATTCTTGTGTATTCTTCTGATCCCCTTTCTATAGGGGCCTCTGTCCTCTACCTCCTCCTGCTTTTCCACTATTTCTAGCTGCGGGGATCCTAGCTGAAAAGGCCTGTATGGCCCAACCCTCTCAAGTTCTCTCTGCTCACTCCTCTCAAGTTCTCTGCATCTGGGTCTCTGACCCTGCCTTCTTCCTTCTGTCTCCCTGTCACTTCATCTCCCAACCCTTGCCCTCAACATGTGTCTGTCTTCTGTGAAGGCTGGACTGCCTCTTCCTACACCTCCATGTTTCTCCTCTCCTATGATCTTACTGGAATGTACAGAGAAAAGAGCTAAGCAACCAACTTTCCTTCACCCAAAGCATCACCTCTCACCCAACACCCCTGCACATCTGGCCAGTGGGAGTCCCAGACACAAACAGAGAGCTGGGAGGCTCGATGGGGTTATGGAAGGCTCCAACCAGACCAGTGGATTTGCACTCAGGCAGGAGCTTCTGGCTATGAGCCCGGCTCTAGGGATGGGAAGTTTTACCCTAACAGAGTGAAACCCCACTGACTCTCTCCTTCAGCTCATAGTACACTGCTAACCCTCTCAGGCTTCAGGAAAGAAAGGTTTCACAGTCCTCAATTCAAGCTTTTCACTCTGACCATCACATGTGGGAAGAGCAGAGGGGGTTCCAAAGGCCCTACGGTGGCCAAGGAGAAACCCCTCTCCTCCTAGAGACAGAGAGACAGTGAATGAGAATCACAAACACACACAAACACAATGTTCACAGACACACACAGAAATAAAAACAAAGATATTCTGAAATACAACTCATAAAAAAGACAAAAAGCAAGGATACGTGCTGACCCAAGCACAAAAACAAATCACAAGCTTCATAAAAGCCCGGCACACAGAGTATGCATCGAGACATATTCAACTCAAACGGTACCTAGTGGGTATAGTCTTCATGAGCACTTAGCACCCCGCTCTGTCCAGGCCATGCTAACATCTTAACTAGAAGGAGATGAGAATCCTCAGGTGCATTTGAAACACAACACGTCCGTCCGGAACTCCAGGCAAAAACCCTAGGACCAGAGTGAAAACGAAAGTGCTAGAGGGGTCACAGGCTTCCCAGAGACCTGGCCTCATCAACAGCCCAAGGCCAAAACCGAAGTGCCCCCTGTATCCTAGGAGCCCAAGCCCTCCTCGACCTGCCTGGGCTACCTAGGGGCCTTTCCTCACCACCCTCTGCTGGGGAGCTAGGGGTCTGCTGAGAGAGCCCCAGAAGGGACACGGGAGTGCAGGCAAGCAGACAGAGCTGGTGACTGCTGAAGTTCACATACATTTATTCAATTGACACCAAGGGGGAGTGGGGGGAGACAGATTTTGTTTCTTTTCTTCCACACAAACCATTAGATGATTTCACAGAGTCTCCCCACAGTGGAGAAATCTAAATCAACGCACACCCAGTGGACAGAGAACGCAGAGAGCCGCCCGCTGTACAGATATTTACACATAACTACAGGAACCCCTGCCACAGGGCATGCCCTCGCCCACCCCACTCCCACCTCTCCAGTCCCTGGCCTGACCCTTCTCTCCCACCCAACCTCATCGCCTTTAGCTACAATAAATATCGCAGGGCCTGGGACAGAGCAGAACGCTGAGAGGGCTGCTGGCCCCGGATGGCTGGACCCAGCCGGCCACGAGAAGGGGGAAAAGTTCCTCTAAAAGCACCCAAACACAAAAGAGAAAGGATTTTCTTCAGTGGAGTGGGATCCAGGGTTTCTGCAGGAATTGTGAAGACCCCCTGCTTCACCTCTCCGTTCAGCTCCGCCTGCGTAGACACCGGTTTAGGCTTCAGAGGGAACGAACTTCCTTGGAGAACAGCAAAAAAAAAAAGAAAAAGTTGAATTTTTCTTTTAAGCACAAAGCGGATAATAGATGTCTTTAAATTATAATATTGAACAAGCTGGGTCTCAAAGTTGGGGAAGGACGTGAGGGGGAGAGGCAGAAAAAGACACCTCTCAGCGCAGTTGAGGTTTCTGGCGAAATCAGCAGGGCCTGGGCAGGCATCTCTCCGGGAATGCATGCTTCCGGGGCTGCGGAGAGATGCAGAGGCAGGGAAAAAACGAAGGCTCCCCGCTCTCCCTCTTTTACTGCTCAAACTGGGTTGGGATCTTGGCTTGCGACCTCTTCACGCGTAGACCTGGGCCTCGCCCTGAGCGATAGAGCCCGCTTCGTCCCAACTATCGGCGAGATTCCGAGCGTGAAGCCTGAAGAGCCAAGTCACGCGCGCCGGTCCAAGGTCTGCAGACACTTCATAAATAGACTCCCTGAGTTCCGCTGGGTCCGCAGGAGCTCCGGGGAGAGGCTGAGTGCGGGCCTAACCGGCCCTAAGCCCGCTGTGGTCAGAAGTGGCAGCCACTGAGGCCGGCGACTTTGCTGGCAAACGGGGACCCTGACGACAGGAGCGCATCCCCGGGGTGCGACAGGCGAATGTGGCCGGCTACTGGAGCCAGGGCCGGGGCAGTCAGCATGGCCAAGACCTGGGCTTGACCCCCGGGACCAGCGGCTGCCGCGAACGGCGGTCCCGGGGAGCCCTCGCCACCGCCCGGGGTTGCTGCCCCGCCGCCACCGTGGCCCATAATGTGGTCTATAGAGAAGGAAGGCCTCTGCCCTGCCCCGGCGCCCCCGCCGCCTGCACCACTGCCCGCGTCCGTCTTGAGGCCCTGGCGCAGAAGTGCAGTGGACAGACTGGCCGCTGTGCCAGCCGCAGGAGGGCTCAGGGACGCGGGGTAGAAGGTTTTGGCGCAGCCCAGCTCTGCGCCCAGGAAGGCTGGCAGGCCCGCGGGGCCCGGGCCCGACCCTGGGGCAGGCGCAGGGGCTGGGGCCGATGCTGCGCCCGCGAACACCGAGGCCGTCGGAGGTCCGGGTGGAGGTGCAGCTGCGCGGCCTGGAGGAACCGACAGCTGGCAAGGGGCAGCGGCGGCTGCAGCGGCGAAAGCGAAGGCGTGCGGGTGTGGATGCGGATGCGGGGCTGGCCCCGGCGGGGGCGCGCCGTAGGCCGGGAGCGCCAGCCCGTAGCCGTAGCCGTAGGCTCCGTAAGCAGCGAAGCCGGGCAGGAAGGCGCCGGGGTCCCCCGCTGCCGCGGCCCCGCCACGCAACAACAACTCTGGGTGCGGGTGCGGGTGTGGATGCGGCGGCGGTAGCGGCTGCCGCTTGAAGCGCTTGCGGCGCCGCAGGAAGCTGCCGTTGTCGAACATGTCGGCCGACTCCGGGTCGAGCGTCCAGTAGTTGCCCTTGCCCGGGTTGCCCGGCTCACGGGGGATCTTGACGAAGCAGTCGTTGAGCGAGAGGTTGTGGCGGATGCTGTTCTGCCAGGCGGGGAACTTCTCCCGGTAGTAGGGGAAGCGGCCGCTGATGAACTCACAGATCTCGCTCAGCGTCAGGCGCTTCTTGGGGCTCTGCAGGATGGCCATGGTGATGAGCGCGATGTATGAGTAGGGCGGCTTCACTAGCGGGCTCCGCGTCGCCGCGCCCCCCGACGGCGGTCCTGGCCCGGGCCCCGCCGCGCCTCGGGCTGCCGCCGAGCCTGGCCCTGGGCTTCCCGCGGCAACCGCCGCCCCCCGGGGCGCTAGAGCGCGAGGCTCGCCCTCCGAGCAGCCACCCGACTCCTCCTCGTCCTCTGCTACGTCTGCCTCGGCTTCCTCCGGGGGAGGCTCGTGGCCGTGGGGGAGCACGTCCCGGGGGGCTCGGGGCCCGGAGCGGGCTGGGAGCTCCCCCCCACCGCTGCCGCCGCCCACTACGTCTATGTCTGCGTCGGCCTCGGACAGCGCGGCCGGGGAGCTCTCGGAGGACATGATCTCGCAGCAGCAGCTGCCCAGGGTCATGGTGCCGCCGCCGCTCTCCGGCTCCGCTCGGGCCGCGGCTCGGGCTCGGCCGCGCTGCCTCTGGGGCGAGTGTGTTTTGCGCGCGGGCGGGGAGGGGGCGGGGGACTGAGGCGGGCAGGGAGGGGTGTCCCCCAGCTCCGCAGCGCCCTCTGGTGGCCCAGCTCGGCCGCTCTCACCTTCCAGTGCGCACCCAACTGGAGGCTCCCTCCTGCCCCGGGAGCGCGAGCTGGGACCTGCACCAGGGAGCCGGCGGAAGGAGCTCAGGCCTCCCCTTATCCTGGCTGGTCTAGGCCCTCAGTCCCCTCCGGTGGGAGTGGTGGGGTTGGGGGATTAGTCCCTCCCGCCTAGCGGCTGCCTAAGGCGGAAGAGCCGCGGGCCTGGGGCGGAGCTCCCTGGGAGGGATGGGGTGGGGTGGGGCGGGGCGGGAGAGGGCGGGCGAAGTGCCTCCGCAGAGAGGCCCGGCGGGAACAAACCGCCGCCGCCGCGGGAGCTCGGCGAGGGTGGCTGGAGGCGGGTCCTCCTCTTCCCCGAGCTCCCGCAAACCCTCTGCTCCAAGGAGCCGCCGCCTTCCGTGCGCTCAGCCCCTGGATGGCAGGCTTACGTGTTCGCCAGCCGGAGCCGGATAAGTGGCGACAGCCCCACTCGTCATCTCCCCAAGGGGGCTCCCGGGCCACCAAGGCCGAAGCGCAGTTGGAGCTTGAGCGGGAGCCTGGGACTCCAAGACCTACGCCGCCTGAGCGGGGCCAGCCGGGCCCCAAGGGGGAGACGCACCCGAGTGATCGCGAGGAGCAAACTTTGCACTCTCCGCCTCGGGCCTCGGAGAGGTGAGAGATTCTGACTGTGTCCTTCTCCCCTCCAAGGCCAGGGGCCCGCCACCCATCTCCTCGCAGGGAGACCCAGGGAGTGCGCGCCTGCTCGTGGTCTCCTCCCCGAAGCTTCTCTGCAGCACTCCCGGGGCGCGGGCGGGTCCGTCGCTCCGAGTTTGCCTGTACTCCGACCTCTTTAATGTCTTGGTATCCATCTGTCTCGGCCTCTGTGACTCTGTATCTCTCATCCTCCGTGAATCTCTGTCTCCGTTTCCTGTGGAAACTGCATTTGTCTGGGTGTCTGTTCCTGGGTCTGGGACTCCTTCGCTTAATTTCCTCTCTCCTCCACCCCTAGTCGCACTGAGGACAGCCCCCTTTCTGGCCGCCAGTCCTGTAGGTCCTACAGACAGGCAGCAGGATCCCTCTCTGCGCCCCCCTACCTCCCTCAGTGAACCCTGACCTCAGCCCCGGGCCAGGGCGCCTTTATCTCTCAGGATCGTGTGTAGGATTGGTCCTGCGCACTCTTTCTCGCCAACCCGGTTCCTGCCCATTCTGTCAGGACTTTCTCTCCTGGCCTCCCTCCAGGACACAGAAACGAATAGCTTCCACATAGACTGGGCCCATTTCAGTCTTCGGGGTGCGGAAGGGGAGATGGGCTCTGGACCCGGACAAAAACTGAGCGGATGGTTGGGCTGCTGCCCCGACAGCGCCGCGCAGTGGCCAAGGCTCGGGTATTTGAGGCTGGAGTCCCAGCGGCGCTTCGCTGTCACAGTCTGTGTGACCCTCATTAGGTAACTTCCCCTTCTGAACCTCAGTTTCCTGGTCTGAGTAGTACTTGACAGCAGGGAGCCTAGAGTCAGGCTGCTGGGCTTCCAATCCTGGCCTCACTACTTACCAGCTCTGTCGCCTTGGGCAAATTTCTTAAATTCTTTGTGCCTCTGTTTCTGCCTCTGTTAAAATGAGATTAAAAACACGTACCCCCACAACTAATATGTAGGAGTAACCACATTCTAGGTTATTTATAAAGACAGTATTGAGAGCACTTTGCAGATTCTTGGAGCCCTGTTCTCTGAGAGAGAAAGAGGTTAGAGGCCATGAAGTCTTCCACCTGGATCTCAAGCCCTGGTCCAGCCCCTCCATCCCCACCCTCCACCCCCACCCTCACCCCCAATGGGTTACTGGTGCCATCTCCAGTCTCTGTGGTCCCCTGTAGATAGTGCTGGGTGAAAGGGAATGCCCCAGAGGGCTATATCTCAGCAGGGTGGATGTCAGGGTGAATGAATTCTCTTTCATGTAACAGCAGCCTCTAATCTATGGATTAGAGGCATTAATCTAGCCTTAATCCACCTCTCCCTTTACATAGAGGGGGTTATAAAGGCCCAGAGAAGAAGAAAAGGACTCACCCAGGCTCCTACAACAAGATAGAGTAGGGCTGGGTAACAAGCAACCCTTTTCACAGAATCTTCACAATAGAGTTCTCCATCTTCCTAAGC
This sequence comes from Propithecus coquereli, assembly GCF_000956105.1. NCBI lineage: Eukaryota > Metazoa > Chordata > Mammalia > Primates > Indriidae > Propithecus > Propithecus coquereli. The sequence continues at coordinate 535,830 of NW_012148607.1, forward strand.
TAAGAGCAGAAAGGAGTGTAAGACAGGTCTGGCTGCTTGTATCCTGTGAGAGCAAATCCCCTGGGCCCCCTCTGGGACCTCTGACCAAGGGAATCCATCTAATGCACTGCATAAACAGACTGTCCTTGGTAAAAAGAGAAGAGGTCCAGTCCTCAAACTATGGGACAGAGATTAGTGGCCCTGGAATGTGAATTTCCTGGGTGACAAGGCCCTCCAGAAGAAAAAGAAGAAAAAAATCTTGGAAAGAAATTTCTTATTTGAGTCCAGATAAATTGACATACCTAGGGTTGCTAGATTTAGCAGATTTATTTTATCTGGCAACCCTACACTCAAGCTTGCTATCTCACACTTCCAGGACCCCACTCGTGGATACTCCACACCACGGACCACACACCAACTCCAATCCAGCTCAACGCTGTTAGTGTCTAAATAAGTGGAGAGAAAAACAGTATTGGCATCATCCTTCTACATTTCACCTTCTGACTGTCTTCATTTCTAAAATGGCAAGTGGGAGCCAGTAGCTTCCCTCCTTGCCAGCACTTTCCTGGTTCCCCAGGCTCGAGCCCCCGGCCCAGCCTCTGAATAAGACTGGTTGGGACATTTGCTGCCCAAATTCCCTGATTCTAATGCTTCAGACAAGAAGCTCTACAGAGCAGCTGCAGCAGCCAGCCCGGGACTGCGCCTGGGCCTGCTGTACATTGGCTGCTAGTGAGACCCACCTTGGGGAAAGGGAGTTCTCTTTCTTCTGCAGGGTGGGGATGGGGCACGATTTTAAGGAATCATCCAGACCCTTCACACACATACTTTCACAGAAATGGAAACTGAGGCCCAGGGGATCATATTACTTGTCAGGTTTTTGAGGAGCCCTAAATTGGGCTGGACCCAGGTGTCTGGGTTCCCAGCCCAGATCTTGTCTATTTATCCAAATAACTCTGCTTCCCTGACCAAGCACCACTCTGGGGAGGGAGATTTCTGGTAGCCTCTCATCCCTGCCAAAGTTCTGTGCCAATTTCTTTTAAATAGCCTCAGGAGTAGGTGCACTGGGGACTGGGAGAAGGGTGACCCCAAGATTCTGGATTCCTTTTGTTTCCTTCACATCTCCCGTGGCCCCTGCCTTTCTCGCCCGAGGCCTCAGCCTCTTCACTGTCTTCCAGCAGTGTCTGCCGCCCCTCAGGAGTCCATCGCTTTCTCTGCGAAAACCTGGGCACTTTCCCAGGAGCCTGGGATCCAGCATTCACACCCGCAGCAGCCTCCAAGCAGTGGAGGGCTACAGTCTCTTTGCATCTTGGTTAGAATGTCTCTGGTCGTGCCCGGCCTCCCTCATCTGCCTCGCTGCCTGTCCACTTTCCTTGAGTAGCCCAGGACAACTGGGAGGAAGCGTTTGGGGGAGTGCCTGTTCGAGGTTTTGCACTCCAAAATGTTCGGATAACCGGGGAGAAATTGTGGAGTGTCTATTGCGAAGTATATGTTGCTATCAGTGGTGTCAGGCCGTCTCTCCCTCCCTCTTATGGTCCCTGTAAACGAGCTGTTCTCCTTTCCTGGGGAAAAGGAGAGCCAGCCCTATGGCGATTGTGTGGATATGATTTCGTCAATCGAGAAATTGGCGGAAAGCAGCACTGGCTAGAGGCGGAGTTTGTCCTTAGTCGCGGCACTGAACGACCGCGCGCGGCCTTTTGGTGGTTGAGCCCGGCAAGCGCGAGGGTCTTGCCTTCCACACGGGTAGGCTGCAAAGACAGGCCGGAGCTGGTCAGGGGGCACCACGCCCGCACACTTCTCTAATTTTATTCACAAAACTGGCCAGCCTCGGGGAAAGCGGTGAGGCTGGCGCTTCTGCCCCGGAAGGGGCTGCAGCTCTGGAGGGAGACGGTTGTCCGGCCTCAACTGGGACATTTCCCGACCCTTCTCCACCCGGATCTTTGCCTTCTCAAGGGCGATCGGATCCCTTGGCCCGAGAAGGGGGCGGGGGCCTCCAGATCGTGTGACTAGCAGAGTCAGACCTCGGGTGGCTCAGCTCCTCAGGCACAGAAATGACAGGGACTCCAGCGTGCGCGCCTTCTCCCCCCAACCCCCAAACCCACCTGACCACCTCAGGCGCTGGCGCAGGGCCTCTGCCATAGCCCGCACACCTCAGCGTGAAAAAGTTCCGGAGTACAGATTTCACCTTCCTTTCCTTCTCTTACTCCTGGACACAGTCCCCGCCCAGCCCCGTCCATCCCACTCCCAATACGTAGTGAGGGGCTCTCCGAGCGCTCCACGGCTGGAACACTGCGCAGTAGTTGAGACGGCGAGCTGTGGAGCCTGCCGACTTCCGTTCGTGGGAAGAGGGTTGCGGGCTCAGGAGAGGGTGAAACAGCGCGGCTCAGAAACCGCCCGGCCTCGGACGCGGGCTCCGGGTCAGGTTAATGGTGGACGCTTCTAGGTGTGTTGGAGCGGGTCTAAGTGTGCTCTTGTGGGTTCCTCTCTCCCCCGGCCCGAGGTTCTCTTTCTCTGTCCTCTTATGTGTCTGCCCTCTGGGCGACAGTGGCTCTGTGTGGCGGAATACGCCACAGCGCTACAGGCGCCTGTCCTGCGTCCTCTCCTCCGGGCCTCAAGCTATGTGTCCGCAGAGCCGGAGTGACCTGGGACTGCCCTGGAAGGCTCGCCATCCAGGCCCACAACTTTTCCCCTGAGCCTGAGGCGCCGCGACCTGGGGATTGCAAACCCTCCCGGGGCCAAGCGGGGTGCGAGGGCACGCGCCTGGATCCGGGTCTGTGACTATGGCCGGCAGAAGGGGGAGTTCGTACAGAGATCGCGCCACGGGACAGCCAGTCAGGCCCGAGCGACGGCCTCCTTCCTACCGATTACACTCGCCTGTCAGAGCAGCTGCACCTCTAGAACCAGGCGCCCTTCTGGGGCCCTGAATTGGGGCAAGGCAGAGCAGGAGGGAAGGCGCATCGCTGTACCCACCGGCCTCCTTATGCGCACCTCTCCCCCCGACAAGCGATCGCTTTTAACCTTTCCGAGTCCCATACAGAGTAAATAGCGAGACCGCACGTCCCCACGTGGGTGGGGAAATATTGTCGGGTCACTACGTCCTTCGCGGCGGCGGGTGCAGAACCGCATAAGCCTCGTAGAAGCAGAGCAAGGGGACGGGCTGGAGCTCTGGCCTCTCGGCGCGGACGCTAGTGATGGATTCCTGGGGAACAGCGACCTCTGGAGGAACCTCGCAACCACGCAAGGAGTCAGGAACTAGCCGACAAGGTCCAAGACCAAAGCACCCTTCCCCCTACCCCACTCCCATTCCGCCCCTTTGGCAAAGCCATCAGAGACTCCTAACCTCCGGACACCACTTCTTCCTCACGTTTGCTTCCCTTTCCAACCTGTACTCATGCTGCAATCCCTGCTCAAATCCTGCCTCCAGAAAGAAGCCCAACTCATCCTGCCCTCTTCCTGCTCTGAGCCCCGTGGAAGCTAACGCCTGAACTTGACCGCAGCGCTTGCACATCACACTGCACAGCCGACCTGCTTCCTGCCTCGCTCTTCTCCAAACAGACCGTTAATGCTCTCCACTCACCCCTTGCATGGTCATTTATCCCAAAACTGGATTGTAGATTTTCAGAGCTCATCTCTCAGATGGGGAAATTGAAACCCAGAGAGGGCCGACTTGCCCAAGGTCACAAAGCAAATTGGTAGCAGAGGTGGAACTAGAATCCTAGTATCTTCCCCCCAGTCCCTAGCCCTCTCCATCTCACCTGGATGGGGAGCAGGTAGTTTGGGAGAGGGCTCATTTTGATAGGTGTGGCCTAGGTGGGGGAGTTTTGGCATAGGAGGGGAAAAATGCAGGGGGGACTGGGAGGGTGGTCACTGCTCCTGGATGGGGCAGTAGGGAAGGCAGAGAGGGCAGAGCTGTGCTGAGAGGTCAGACCCTTCTTTACCCCATCCTAGATCAAGCTACTTTGAAGGGCTCCAAATATCAGTGGTCGGCTGCCTATCTTACATCAGCAGGTGGGCTGGGCTGGAGACTGGAAACAGACTCAACTCAGGCGAATACCACCCTCCCCCATCCAGCCTCCCTCAGCCCCCAAGGGGACTGCTAATACACACCCAGAGGGCACTGCTGAGACCTCAGATCTACAGAAAGAGGCCTTCTGGTGCTTGTAATTATAGAGTTAAAAGAGAAACTGGGAGGGTGATTTGCATGTAATTTGCATGAGGCCCCAGTGATATCTGCCCAGCAGCCTGGTTGCTTCACTTTCTAGATATAGAATACTTGTCTGCACAGGATACCTGGCAGCCTGGCCCCTACCTGCTTGTCCAGCCTCACCTCCAATTCCCGAATTCCACTCATACCTGATGTACTCTTTCTCACCTCTTCACCTTTGCACGTGGCTCACCCCTTCTGCCTGGCTCACTCCTCTTAATCCTTCTTGGTCCATTTTAACCATCAAGTTTATGAGATGCTTTCCCTGACAACACCCCACACTCACCAAATTGTGAGAGGCTCCCACCTCTATGTTCCTAAAGCACTGAGCTCTCTTGTTATGATACATTTTCCAGTCTTTAGACTGTAGACTGAGCTCTTTGAGAAAGAAGAGGCATTATACTGCCTTCATCCGTATCTTTCCTCCTCTACAAAATGGGGATAATAATTTTACCTACCTCATTGGGATGTGAGGATTAAATGAGATGAAGCACTTAGCCCAGTGCCTAAAACTTTGAAATAGCTCAATAAATGTTTCATTATCATTATCAATCACTCTACCTCCTGCCAGGAACAAAGCCTGACACACAGTAGGTGCTCAATTAATGTGAGATGTGGATACATGAATGAAAGAATGAATGGTATGACTTATCTTTCCCTCTGTTTGGGATGCCCCAGAGAGGCAGCTTCCATCATTAATAGAAGTATGCATACTCTGAGAACAGAGATTGCTTCTCCTCCATCAGTCCCCATCCCTGAGAGGAGAACATGTCTCCCTATCCATGGTTCCTGGCCACAGCAGTCATTGGATTTGTCTCTCATGCTCCCTGCCTCAGTTTCCACCTTTTAAAAGGTTTTAAATGGTTGTGACAAATCTAACCAGCTGCCAAAATCTTTCAGGGGCTTGTCATTGTTTGTAAGACAAAATTCAATCTCCTTGGTGTGATGAGCTGAATATGCTTATAGTTTGGGGGATCCTAACTCTATGGAAGGAAATCTCCCCTCCTGTGTTCCATGTGGTCCTAATGTCCAATTTCTGTCCAATTTCTGTCCCCCTTGAACTTACCCCCAGGAGCAGACAGGCAACCAGCTGGATCAAAATATAGCATTGCAAGCCCAAGGCAGCAGTAAGTGACCTAAGCTGAGCCAATCACTCCTTCTACATGATTCGATATATGGACCCTGGGATTTGGGGATGTATAGACTATGAGATTCTAGGATATATGGACTCTGGGGTTCTGGGAGGACTACTTCTTTTAGATCAGAATATAAGCACATAGGTTTAGCTGCCAGAAGCGGTCTTTCCTGCCTGTAGAGAGTACTGTTTGACATTGAAGCCCATGCACAGTGGGAAACAGCCACAGAGAGACAGAGCCTTAATAACAGTGTTGGAGTCTCTGGCCCCAGCTCTACCTGGAACCAGAATGCTTAGACTTTCCAGATATTCAGAAGAAAGAAAGAAATCTCCCCTTCTACTACGCTAGGCTGAGTTGAATTTCACAAAAAGCAGAGTCCCAGAAGAAAAGGATCCTAGGTCCCTGAGACTACTGAACTGCCATACCACCCTGAACTGCCTGCACAGACTTTACATGAAAAGGAAATAAACTTCATCTTGTTGAAGCCACTGATGTGGAATTGGTGAGGAGGGGTCAGCCTGTCACTCACAGCTAATTAATACAGAAAGGGATGGGAAAATGTCCTATAGAGACAAAGGAAAGGTCTGGGGTAGTTAGCCTTGGGAATAAAAGCTTAACACAGCCACCATCTCCAAATCCCTACAGGACTGATCGGGGGCAAAGAGACCAAGGCAAAAGAGTGCCAGAAAGTGGTAGAGAGACTCAGTTTCTGTGACCTCATGCAAGAAGGACATTCCGGCAGGGCTGTCCCTCAGATGTGATAGGTTACCTTAGCGGTAGTGAACTCCCCGTCACTGGAAGTGCTTGAGTAGAGGCTGGGTAATTGCTGAGAAGGTATCTTGGAGGCATTAGGTGTAGCAGAAAGAGTTCAGGTCTTAAAGCTGAGTTCAAGCTGGGCGCGGTGGCTCACACCTGTAATCTTAGCACTCTGGGAGGCCTAGGTGGGAGGATTGCTTGAGCTCAGGAGTTCGAGACCAGCCTGAGCAAGAGCGAGACCCCCCGTCTCTACTACAAATAGAAAGAAATTAGCCAAACAAGTAAAAACAGAAAAAATTAGCCGGGCATGGTGGCACGTGCCTGTGGTCCCAGCTACCTGGGAGGCTGAGGCAGGAGGATCGCTTGAGCCCAGGAGTTTGAGGTTGCTGTGAGCTAGGCTGACGCCACGGCACTCTAGCCCAGGCAAGAGAGTGAGACTCTGTCTCAAAAAAAAGAAAAAAAAAAAAAAAGCTGAGTTCAGATTATGCTCCTATCACTTATTAGTCTCAGAAACATAATCTCTAAGCCTTCATTTCCTCATGTGTAAAGCATCTAGAATCCTGGGTTGGAGACTGGGACTGAGGAAATTTCTTAGCCTGCCACCTCAAGGGGACACCAGGGACCTAGTGCCATCACTGGAGCCAACCGTGGTCAGGATGTCTCAGTGAGATTCCTCGCCCTCCTCTCCAACCTTGGCATGTTCAGGATGCCTGCTCCATCCTGCCAGGGGAATGCACCTCCGAACGCTTTGTTCCTGCAACTGGAGAGCAGCAGTGGGGCCTGGCTCTACTCCCAGCCCTAGCCCTGCCTTCCTGTGTGACCTTAGATATGCCCCTGCCTCTCCTGGGGCCTCAGTTTCCTCACCTGGCAAGTGAGAAGTGCGTCCCCTGTCCCAGACAATCTGGCTCTAGAATTAGGGCTCCTAACTACTATGTCCTATCTACAATTCTAAACATGAGCAATTTCCGTTCACAATAATAATAATCATGTTTCTGCATGGGCTTGCCCTGCCCAGCTCCCTCAGAGCCTGCCAGAATAGGCTCCTCCTCATCCCGGCCTGGGTCAGCCCTGAGTGGCACCAACTGCTACATGAGCTGACATCACAGGTCTGGGCCAACCCAGGGGTTCTCAGGCTGCTGAGTGCCTCATTTCCAGCCACAGAGTTTGGCCCCCTGGTCATCATACACATGCCTCTCACAAGGGTCTCTGTTTGATCTTTGTCCCATAAAGCTGGGGCCCCTCACATTTAGGGGGTTACAGACAATGAAATGGGAAATCTGAGGTGTTAGAGGAGCAGCTCTTAGAACAGGATCCTGTGGTCAGAAGAAAGGAGTCCCAATCAGGGGTCCACAGGGGGCAACAGCAGCGTTTGGCAGGAAGCCTGGGGGCCTGAATGGTGGAGATCCCAAAAGCTAGTTCCCTGTGCCTGCCACTGATGCCCAACATTCGGGGGTGCAAGGGGCCAACTCCCTGGACAGATGGATAGCCACAGCATAGACCCCACCCAGGATGGGGGTGGCTAGTGCCTGGGCCTCCCAGAGATGGAGGTAAAAACACCTGATGAGGGGCTCTGATGACAGACTGATGGGAAGGCCCTGGGGAAGAGGGCAGTGAGTTTGAGCAGGTGAAATTCTGACTACAGTCACCAAGGGTACCTTTGAGAAATAAAAGGAGACAGCTACCAAAAGAGCCAGTGTGACCACACAGGGAGAGTGGCGCCCTGACAAGGGCTGCATGGAAACCCACTTCTAGGGATTTCTCCTGCAGATGTACCTGCACACATATGGTACGATATATGCACAAGGTCTCATAGCACTGCTGTTTGGAACGTCAAAAGGTTGGAAACAATGTAAATGTCCATCAATGGGGACTGTTTAAGCAAATAATGGCACATCCAAAGAAGGGAATAGTACTTGTGTAAAATAGAATAAAGAAGTTCTTTATGTACTGATCTGAAAGAGCTCCAAGATAAATTGTTGACTGAAAACAAAAATCAAGATATAAAACAGCGTAAATATTATGCTTCCAATTGTGTGTGTGTGGTCTTTGTTTGTTTGTTTTTTGTTTTTTTGAGACAGGGTCTCACTCAGGTGCCCAGGCTAGAAGGCAGTGGTGTCATCATAGCTCACTGCAGCCTCAAACTCTTGAGCTCAAGCGATCCTCCTGCCTCAGCTTCCCAAGTAGCTGGGACTACAGACACAGGCCACTAAATTTTTTTGGGGGGGGTGGGTAGAGATGGGGTCTCACTATGTTGCACAGGCTGGCCTTGAACTCCTGGCCTCAACTGATCCTCTCATCTATGCCTCCCAAAGTGCTGGGATTACAGGTATGAGCCACTGCACCCGGACTTTTCATGGGCACTGTGAGTGTTGAAAGCAGGGGATGTGAGAACCAGAACTAGAGGGTGCTTGTGTCTCCCGCCAGCCCACAGACAAAGAAGCAGGGGAATCTGCTAGTAAGGACCTCAGATTTCCTGCCTTTCCCTCCTGTTCTGTTCCCACCCCTCTGTCTCTAGCTCCCTCCCTCTCTTGGACCCACCTCTATTGCCAGGCTGGACAGGGATCAAGAGAGAAGAGGGATTTCATAGGAACGTCAACAGCAGACCCTCCCCTCCCTTTCTTCAAAACCCTAGTCCACTTCCTCCAGGAAGCCTTCCTGTGTGAGGCCCACGAAACCCCAGCCCCTCCACAACTCAGAGAGACAGACTGATGCCCAGGGTAGGGCCTGTGTTTCCCTCTAGCAGGGTCCAGGCCTCTTGTCCCTAATTCTCCTCTTTCTATGCACCTAGGACCACCCATCCCACCCCCATTCCAAGGCCCTGGCCAGTGGGGCAGCTACCAAGAGCTGCCAAGAGGTAGTGGGAAGGATAGAAGATCCAGGAGGGCTTCCCAGGGGGAGTGGGAATCACAGCCAGTTTTCCTCCTCCGCACCAGAAAGCCAGGTTCCCCACTGAAACAAGAGCCTTTCAGCCACCAGAGGTCCCTGCCAGCCCCAAATAGCATCCAAATGGAACCTGGCTTCATTCCAGTGATTTCCTGCTCAAATCAGGTACATGCAAGGTGGCCAATAGATGGCGCTTTTGTCTCCACAACATTGACTGGAGAGAGGAAGGAGGACAGGACAGGGAAAGGGGAGAGAGAGAGGTATGGGGAGGAAATAGCAAACAGAGACAAGAAAAGGGGAAACTGAAGACCTGCCACTTGGCTTGGAAAGGTTCCTTTCAAGATCAGGACTGTGGGTGTGGGTGTAGGGGCAGGGGGTGAACTGAGGGATTGTATTGGTGCCTGAGGCTTTCCATCCAAATTTCCACCTCCACTTACCTCTTCCTCAGAGGAAGGAGAATGACTCTGGAGTCAGGAGACCTGGAGCAGTCACTTTGCAGCCTGACCTGGTAAGTCACTTAACCTTTATAAGACCTGTTTTCATCATCTACAAAGGCAATGGTCTACAGCTTCTGCAATAAGGAGTTCATAATTCTTATACTGCCACCCTTGCATTCCAGGAATAAACCAAACTGATTGTATATTTTTTGTCATACACTATGGGACTCAATTTGCTGATATTTTGTTGAGGAACTTTGCATCATATTTCACAATTGAGATCAGGCTATATTTTATGTACTCATCGCTTTTTATTCAGGTTTTGATATCATAATTAAGTAGATAGAGTTGGGATGACTTCTATTTTTTTCTGTGTTCTGGAACAATTTATAAAACCAGAAAAATAGGTTCCTTGGTGGTTTGACAGCATTTACAGGTAAAACCGGCTAGCCTAGGTGCCCTCTGGTGGGAGCAGTGGAGAAACCTTTTCTGACAATGTTTTCTGTTTCTTCTGTGCTAATAGGTCTGTTGAGATTAGGTACTCCTTAAATCAGTCAAGCCAGACCAGGGGTGTCTACTGGATAAATGATAACCTCCAAGCTTTTGGGGTTGGCATGAGGCTATGATTAAATGGGAAAGTTTTTGGCCTTGGTGGATTAAGACGATTTTAGACGATGGCAAATCCTTTCTGTAGCTCTGTATATCTACTTTTCTCAATCTCCACCTCCACCAAGCCACCATCCTTTCCTACCTGGATCCTGCAGTAGTAGTCTTCTAACCAGTCTCCCTGCCCCACCCGAGGTTCCCTCTAACTCCATCTCCTTCAAATATTTAGGGCTATGAAATTTCCTCTGAGCACAAGTTTGGCTGCATCCTATGGATTTAATATGTACTGTTGTCATCTTTCTGTAATGTCAACTTTCTTCTAACCAAAGAGTTATTTATTGGCCGGGCATGGTGGCTCATGCCTGTAATCCTAGCACTCTGGGAGGCCTAGGCGGGTGCATTGTTTGAGCTCAGGAGTTGGAGACCAGCCTGAGCAAGAGTGAGACCCCATCTCTACTAAAAAAAATACAAAGAAATTAGCTGGACAACTAAAAATATATAGAGGCCAGGCGCGGCGGCTCACGCCTGTAATCCTAGCTCTCTGGGAGGCCGAGGCGGGCAGATCGCTTGAGCTCAGGAGTTCGAAACCAGCCTGAGCAAGAGCGAGACCCCGTCTCTACTAAAAATAGAAATAAATTAATTGGACAACTAAAAATACATAGAAAAAAAAATTAGCCGGGCATGGTGGTGCATGCCTGTAGTCCCAGCTACTTGGGAGGCTGATGCAGGAGGATCACTTGAGCCAAGGAGTTTGAGGTTGCTGTGAGCTAGGCTGATGCCACGGCACTCTAGCCTGGGCAACACAGTGAGACTCTGTCTCAAAAAATAAATAAATAAATAAAAATAAAAATATATAGAAAAAATTAGCCGGGCGTGGTGGCAAATGCCTGTAGTCCCAGCTACTCGGGAGGCTGAGACAGTAGTATTGCTTAAGCCCAGGAGTTAGAGGTTGCTGTGAGCTAGGCTGACGCCACGGCACTCTAGCCCGGGCAACACAGTGAGACTCTGTCTCAAAAAATAAATAAATAAATAAAAATAAAAATATATAGAAAAAATTAGCCAGGCGTGGTGGCAAATGCCTGTAGTCCCAGCTACTCGGGAGGCTGAGGCAGTAGTATTGCTTAAGCCCAGGAGTTAGAGGTTGCTGTGAGCTAGGCTGACACCATGGCACTCTAGTCCAGGCAACAGAGTAAGACTCTGTCTCAAAAAAAGAAAGAGTTATTTAGATAAGTGTTTCTGGATTTTCAATTGCTTAGTTTGAAGAATGGTCCAAGAATATATTCTTATACATGAGGAATTTATAAAAATGTTTGAATGTGGTGTTTATTGCAATAACAATCCTAAGCCCACTCATATAAGCTTATTCTGGATCATCTAGATGACCTCTGTATAACAGATACCTGATATTTAAAATCTTCATTTCCATTTATTATTAAGTAGTGCTACTTTAATCTTGAGATGAAGCAAACAGCAATGATCCAACACAGGACAGAGATGGAGGGAATTCCCAAGGTAACAGTGAAGGGAAATTCCAGGTCCACATCTGTACAGCAGACATAAAGAGCCATCAGCCCAGAGCAAGGAACACTCTGGGAGATATGCCCCCCAGCAAGGTAAAAACACAGCCACCAAAAGCAATGACAGATTTCCTGTTAAGTTTGACCTCATGAAAAATTGTACCACAGTACTATTGGGAGGTATGGGAAGATTTAGCCATGGGTACAAAGGAAACTGAGCAAATGAAAAAATAAGGCATTATTAACTCCAGGAAAAATAAAAAGTTGCACACTAACACACACAAAAAATGTAATAAGAGTACACTAGTAGAACAATGCTTATTTGATAACAATAATGTAAATGCTAAAAACTGACTTAGCCAAAAGTTGGTAATTTGAGTGTGAATGGGAAGAGATGGAGATTTTAGAGGTAAATGATCATCTGTCAAAATAAGAAATTAATCATTACTGTTTCAAGTGAGAGGAGTATAAGCATGGAAATATGGAAATTTATTCCAAAAGATACAAATATGAATTGAAAGTAGATGCTTGTAGGGAACAAAGGAATCCTGAGAATGGGGCAAGATATCATTATAAGCCTTTAATTACTATTTAATTTGTTAGATTATGTACTTGTTCCAATTTAATAAAAATTAAGCATTAAAATGTGTCTTCAGATTAAAGGTGACTTCTAGTTTTCTACAAGAATGAAGGGGAGATTATTTGCTTAACATTTCTGAAGTTTTCATTGAAATTATTTTCTCCCAAAAAGAGGGTGGGTAATCCCGAAGTATCATTTCTAAATAAAAAGTGCTTGGTGCTTTTGTTTTTTCAAAATCTACCAAAGTATCAAAATTCTTAGGGTACTCTAGGACATATAGCTTTCCAGACTATAAACTATTCGAGGACATAAACAGTCTCTTCTTTGTATCTGTATTGGCTATAGCATCCAGCACAGGGTCTGGCACACAGTAAGCTCTTGATGCTGTTGAATACAAGAAAATTAAAGAGGCACTTTAAAAATAAAAAATCTTTCTGATTTTCCAGTTCAGCAGTGACATTCCTACTATTTGCCTACAGATATTCCCCACCCTGTTCTGCAAGTGTTCAAAGATCCTAGGGACTGTGACCTGCAGGGTGGCAGCAAGAATGGAATTCAAAACTCAGGAAGCACTTCCTGGCTTCGGTGGGGAGTGAGAAGGGTCCTTCTCCTCCCTAGAAATTTCTTGGATTAGGAAGGAATTTATCAACAGGTGCTCTGAGGCTGGAGGAGGGGCTACAGCACCAGTTGGAGCAGAAGAAAGTTTGCATTTTGATCTTTGTGGAGCTCTACTTGTTAGAGAATTGAGGGCTGGGTCTTCTGCCACCTGCTGGGCCCAGGTAGGGGCAGTTTTCTAAACTGACAAGTGAGGCAACAGCCCCGACCTCCACCTCTTTCAACTTTTTCACAGCCCACTGTGAGGACTGCAAGTGAGAATGCACAAGGTGCTAGAGTAGTGTCCACTCAGTCATTATCAAGTTAGGCACAGTATTAGACACCAGGGATTCGTGCCTTCAGCCAACCAGTCAACAAATATTAAGTGAAGGGCTGCTATGCATCAGGCAAATTAGATATGACCCTTGCACAAAGGGACTAATAGCTGGGGGAGAGGTTCTGTCCAGGTCTCTTCCTAGCATAGTATGCATACCTACTGCCTTACCTCCAAAGAGGGCCTTCCCAGCCTTCTCAGATTTCCTGCACTTTCGCTCTATGAGCTGCCCACACCATCTCTACCAGGCTCTGAGATGTAGGTGATGGCACCTGACTAGGCCTACTATGTGCACAGCTATGGCTGAATCACTTCCTCAGTCTGTGAACTCCACCCTGATCCTCCATCACCATCCCAGAACTTCAAACTCTGCTACGTAAGAAAGGTGAACCAGGCACGTCCCACATGCAAAGCACATTCACCCTGGGTTTAAGACACACTGATCTCCTCCCCCACTCTTCCCTACCCCTAATCCAGGATCAGCTAGACTGGGAACCCTGGGGAAGGTGGAGCTTGGAAAAGCCTGATGCTTAGCTGTTTGGATCAGCATCAGAGAGCAGGTCAGTGTCAAAAGCCAACTCTCTTCTTCATACCACAACTTCGGAGTCTTTGCTCAGTGCTGCCCTGTCCTTGGTGCTGGGGACAGTCATGAATCAGCTCAGGTCCCTGCTGACCCATCTCACAATCCAGCAGGGGACATAAAACAGGGACAAAGCTGATGGGGCAGTGTCCAGTTCTAGAAGTTCAGAGGGGGAGGTGTGGTTCTGCGCCTGGCCTCTTTTTACAGTAGGGAGCTTTAATCTTTTAGACTGAGCCCCCAGTCTGGGGCCAGTGCTATTAGGTGATGCTTACTAATCAGCTGGGAATTTTGTTAAAATGCAGACTCTGATGATTCAGTGGGTCTGAGATCCTACATTTTTAACAAGCTCCCAGGTGACGTCATAGGACCATGGACCACAATTTACTTCGAGTGCAAGGCTCTTCTCTTATTTCTCTGAGCACTGATAATTGGATTAATGTCTCTTCCTCACTGGGCTGTAAACTCCACAAGGTAGGGATTTTGCCCATTTGTTCAGTGATATGTCCCCAGTGCCCAGCACAATGCTTAACACATTAAATCAGTGCTTGTCAACCGCCAATGCTCCCTTATCCATGGGAGCTGGGAATAATCTCAGACAGCAGGCAACCCACTGCCCAAATACACTCATGCCAGAGTGTACACACACATACGCACACCATCTCTACCAGGCTCTGAGATGCAAGTGATGACACTCGACTAGACCTACTATGTGCACAGCTATGGCTGAATCACTTCCTAATCCCACTTTATGAACCTCTGCCTGATGACTCACAAGGGGGTTCACCCCATGTGGCAACCCAAGATCCTGAACAAAGCTTATCCACTGTCTCCCCAGACCACTCCCCTAAGTCACCAGCCAGCACGCCAAGCCCAGAGAAAGGTTTCTTTCTTTCTTTTTAATTAAAACTGCTTTAATTAAAAAATAATAATAATCCAATAAGTCCTAAATTGTCCAGGGGGCAGGGCGAACATAAAGGCCCACCACCTCCCCTTTCAGTTAGGAGCCCTGGTGCTGCTTGTCTCAGAAATTTCCAAGAACTGTCCTCAGGGGCTGGAACAGAGCAGTCAGGTGTGTCTATGTGGAAAGGGAGCTCTCTCAGTAAGAAACGGAGAAAAGACAGCTAAGTGGGGATGGGGGCGGCAAACTGGTGGGGAAATGAAGACAGTAAGTAGTGAACCCAGGAGTCTGACCTCTAGTGTGTTGGAAAAACAAGAAAGGAGGTTGACCAAGTAGAAAGAGTCAGAGGAGGAGGCGCTTGAGATCGAAGGTCTGTCTGGCTTCCAAAGGCTTGGACCTCACCGGGAGAGGGGAGAATCACTGGCGAGGGTCCAGCTCCGGGGCAAGGGGACCCATAGCTAGCGCTGTCAGGGGAGCACAAGCGCGCACAAATGGAGGGAGAAGAAATGAGGGGCTCACAAATCAGAGGGGACGCTTCAGTTCGGTGGCGAGACGGTGTGGGTCTCCTCAAGGACGGGAGACAGGGAAGGATCTAGAAGGTGTGCTGAGTCCAAGAGGCAAAGATGGGAGGCTCCGAAGTGCGGGGTGCGGGCGGAGACCGGGCGCTCACAGGCAGCGCTCTGGGCCGGGAAGAGCGGCCGCAGGTGCTCCCGCGGGCGGACAGAGGCTCACAGGTAGCGCTCCAGCCCCGGCGCGAAGCCCGGCTGCCTCAGGTAGGCCTCCCCGGGGCTGAGCGGGCCGAGCGCGGCTGCCGGCCCGCCCAGGGCCAAGAGGGGCTCGGCGGGCAGTGGGCCCGGGCCAGGGCGCGTCGCGGGCAGCCCCAGGCGGTCCGGGGCCTGCGAGTAGAGCGGCGGGGAGGCGGCGGCCCCGCAGGGCGGGAAGGCGGCGGCGGCGTCGGGCGCGGCGCAGCAGGGAGGCTCGGGGGCGCCCAGCCCCGCCAGCTCGGGCTGCAGGCTCACCAGGCTGTCGACACTGAAGAGGCGCGCGGGCGGCGCGGGGCCGGGGGGCGCACGGACGGCGCGGGCGGGCTCGGCGCG
>NW_012148607.1:551477-582688 GCF_000956105.1 Propithecus coquereli
GGGGGGCGGCGGCGCGAGCAGCGCGGGGCCCGGCGCGGGCGCGTAGGGCGCGTAGGGGAAGGCGAGCGCGGGCCCCGGCGGCGCGGCCGGGTGTGCGGGCAGCTCGGCGCGCTTGAAGCGCTTGCGGCGCCGCAGGAAGCTGCCGTTGTCGAACATGTCGGCGGCCGCGGGGTCGAGCGTCCAGTAGTTGCCCTTGCCGGGGTTGCCCGGCTCGCGGGGCACCTTGACGAAGCAGTCGTTGAGCGTGAGGTTGTGGCGGATGCTGTTCTGCCATTTGCGCGGGCTGTCGCGGTAGAAGGCGAAGCGCTCGGTGATGAAGCGGTAGATGGCGGCCAGCGTGAGGCGGCGGCCCGGGGCGTGCGCCAGCGCCATGGCGATGAGCGCGATGTAAGAGTAGGGCGGCTTCCCGCGCTGCAGGGGTCGCCGCCGCCGCCGCCCCGTGCCCGGCGTGGGTGTGGAGTCCGCCTCCCCGCGGCCAGCCGCCGCCTCCTCGGGCTCCCGCCCGGGCTCGGCTCCAGCGAGTGGCGACGGCGGCGGCCCCGACGGCGCGACCGAGGGCAGGGTCGGGAAGCCCGAGAAGGTGGCAGGCGGATCCATGTCGCCGCGCCCAGTCATCGGGATGCGGCAGCCCCTGCCCGCGCGGCTGGGGAGAGCAGGGGCCAGTGACCCGCCTTATATGGACACAGCACCCCCACCTCCACCAGGGGAGAGGGCTCGGACTTTCTCTGCTGGTCAGCGCCTCCCCTCTAATTTCCCTTCCTAGCCCCCTTACTGTTCTCACAGTACCCCCCCCCCACGCACACACATTTCACCCCTCCCTCCATCCCTCTGGGTCAGTTTTTCCCAGAGCTAGCCTCATCCCTTCCCCGTCTCCATTGGGTCTGGCCCTGGCCCTGGCCCTGGCCCCATCCCCAGCCCCATCCCACTGTATTTGATCAGCCCCCTTCCCTTTCCACCCCTCCCTCAACCCCCTCTCCTCGGGGTCAATCCCAACTACAAATCCACCCATTCAGCGAGATCTCCCAGCCCCCTCCCCATTTTGCTCCTCCCAGTAGTCAGATCCTCTCTGTCCTCCTGGTGCATCCATCCCCAGCTGGAACAGGCAAGAGTGTCCTGAGGTAATGGGGTGGGGGGAGCAGAGCCAGGCCAAGTTTGTCTCGGAGAAGGATGTTTGGCCATTCCAGATCAGGGTCACCACCCCTCCCTCTGCAACCTCCCCCATACCCCATCCCACCCTCCCTCCAGGCCCGGTGAGAATTCTTTGAAAAAACAAAATGGTGAAAAGTGGTCCAAATTCTTTAAATCAAGACACACACCCCCCCCCAGAAAATCTGAAACTTGGAGCTGCCCTTCTGGCTGCCTCCTCTCCACACCTCTCCTGTTCTAGAAAACTGCTCTTCTTCACACACACACACACATACACAGCACCCACACAGAGAAGATGCACAAAACATAGGCTTCCACAGACTGGAGGTCTGTGAGAGCCGTTTTTCTGACCCAGAAACACCACACTCACATTCCACTGGGGCTGGGTGGGGGTTCTTAGTAATTTTTATTAAAAATTCAGTCTGGGAAATACCACCCACAGCCACCATCCACAGGGATGTGACCCTGAGTCTATTCCAGGAAACTTCTTCCCTGAAGTGACAGGAGAGACCCAGCCCTGGCTGGGAGGGAACTAAAGGACGAGGGAGACTTGTTTTAAAATGCCTTGTCGTTGGGACAAGCAAGATCAAGGGACTTGGATAAGGAGCAGGGCTGGGAGTACAGTGAGCTAAGTGAGATGCCTAAGGTGCTAAACTTAAGGGACACTCGCTCTCAGAGTTGTGCAAGTGCAAGGTCAACAGTGGAAAGCCAGGACCTCCTTCAGCTTGGAGGCCAGGATGCCTCACTTGCCCCACCCTAGTCCCTGACCCTGATACAGAGTGCTCCCAGGTACAGATGACCAAAGCTAGCTACAGCAGGCCTGTAAAATCCAAACTCTAAATCCAGTTCAAAATCCAAAATCAAAGCCCGGAGCTCAAGGGCACCTCTCTCAGCACCAATCTCAGCTGATAATATCACAGCCATCATTACTGAGCATTGGGTATTTGATAAACACTTTATATACATTATTTCACTGAAGTTTGAGCACCCCTGTAAAGTGGGTACTATTACTATACCTGTTTTGCAAATGAGGAAACTAAGGCTCTGAGTGGTTAAGTGGTTTGCCTAACTTCACAGAACTAATAGTAAGTGGCAGAGCTGCTTACTATTAAACCTGGAGTTCAAAACACTGGCAGTCCGCTCTTCTAAGAACACCATCTTTTCAAGCTGAGCTGAGACTTTAGAAATAATTTTCTCGAGTTCTTCCAGTTCCCACAACTTCAGCTGCCAAAGTTGATTCCTAGTCTTTCTGCCGACCCCCTGGTCAGCATATCCAGGTGCCCATGGGGCATCACCACATAGATTTCTCAAACCCAGGTGTCCTAAATGAAACGCATTTCACCCTCCAACCCCAGCCACCTCCCCGTCCAGCATTCCATATCTCAACAAATGGACCCCTCCTCCTCCTACCACCACCCAGATCAGAAGTGTGGACATTATCATCTTGGGCTCCTCCCTCCCCATTCACCCTCCACACCCAGGCAGTCTCTAAGTCCTGTCAATTCCACATGGATACCAAATCTGTCCCTCCTTCAGTTCTCCTGGCCTTGGTTCAGCTTGCATTGTTCACCAGGCACTTCCGGGCCAGGCCCCCTTTACTAGATACTCAGGGCAAGACAGAGATGGAAAGATGCACAATCTGGTGGAGAGGTGGACAGTTATAAGTGAGGAGAGAAGTGGGCAGGGGGTTCTATAGAAGCAGAGAGGAAGGATAAGGTGACTCTTGGAGATTCAGAGACAATCCTTTGCCCCATAACAATGAAAAATCAGACCTGTTTATATTCAAACAGGTCCTCAGTACCCTCTGCACTCTCTGCACCCTGCATTCTCCTGCCCAAGCACAGGCCGTGCCCAACACAGACAGTGCACTCACAACGGCCAGCTCACCAAAGAAGGAGGCAAGACGAGCAGCTACAGCAGCAGGGAATCTAGCTCCAGGAACAGAGTGACCTGGAGTAAGTAATCATTTGAGCCTCAGTTTCCTCACCTGCCAAATGGAAGCAATAATGTCCCCTCTCAGGATTATTATGAGATTCAAATGAATCTCATAATATGGAAGTGCCTGGCCCACATTGGCACTTAGTAAGAGGTGCTTTTTTTCCCCACTACTATACAATTGTCATTTTCAGTATTAAACCAGGAGAGGAAGGAGACAGGCAGGGCCAGAGAAGTGATTTCAGAGCCTGTGTATTTTTAACCAGGTGCAGCATAATCCTGCAGCTAGACTCTGGCAAAGAACCAGAGCTGATGAGGTCTTAGCCACTGCCTCTCCTACCTTTCCTTAGGGATGAAGCCCCCACCACAACTTCTGTCTCACACTGCCAAGGAATGGGGTGGCAGGGAGAGTAGCTTTTATTACCTCCCATGGCCAACTGCAGTTTTCTTATACTTTCAGCTTTCTGGTCCATGTGTACTGCCTGGGACATAGTATATGTTCAATAAATGATATTGAATGTGCCGTTGGCTATGCTAATCCTGGGAAGGGTGGGGGCAGGGAGCTGGGCCAAAGGGGTGAGAACCCAGACTTTTCCAGTTCTTTATGCCTGTCTGGCCCCCTCCATTGGGCCTGCTTCCCGGAGCCGGAGCAGAGCAGGCCAGTGTCAGGGGGCGGCCCAAGGGCTAATCCGTGTTTTCAGCGTGGCTGGGCCCTCTTTTCACAGGCCCTGGGCCGGACGTGATGCGGCTGAGCATCCGGGCATAAGATGGCCAGTGAAGGCGGCCCCTTTCTCATGGGCCTGGATTCCAGGCGGCCCAGCGTCTGAGTGGAGCCCCTGGGGCGGGAGGAACACAGTGGCTGCGCTGGGCAGTCCTTTGTCTGACGATACTGGGTGGATATTTGGGCTGGCAGGAGGGATTAATGGCCAGGGATTGGCCCTGGGGCCGGCCTTCTCATTGCCCTTTGGAGGCCAAAGGCCCAGGTCAGGGCACACAGCGTTGATGGCTCTCTAGATAGGAATGGAAATTCCCACCCTTGTCCAAAGCTGTTAGCAATAGCCCCCAAGACTCCCTGCCCCCAGCCCCAGCTCTGCAGAGATACCACTAGCCAAGACAGACTTCGAGATGAGGAACGGGGTGATGCCGGGGCTGGGGGGTGGGAGAGCAGAGCTTCCCCCATTACTCTGCCTAGGAGAGAGGGCTGAGGAGGGCCAGATTGCCCCTCCAGGGCTCTGGGGAGAAAGAGCTGTGTTAACTCAATAGGGTCCAAGGGGCCAACCTGAGAGGCCCCCTAAGACTTCCTGGAATATTCCTCAAACACCTCTAGTTCGAGGCCATCCCAGAGTCATTTACTCCTAAAGCCCTCCATCACAGCATCCATGAATCCCACACCCCAGAGACTGCAGAAGGGGCTCAGGAACCAAAGGAAATCCCTGAGACACCCTCAACACCATTCCTTGCCACCCAGGGGTCCTGAGGGCTGCTGTGGGGCTTTGTTTATCTCACCCCCAAAACCAGAGCCGCCCAGGATATTGCTTATTCCTTAGGGGCCTTATGCAGACAGTTCCAGCCTGGCTGGGGCATCCTGGGACCCCACTCTGGCAAGGCCTTTTCTGACCAGGCTTCTCCTGAACTAGGGATGAAAGCCCGGCAGCCTTGGTGTAACCTGCAGGGCCTGACTCCAGGGGGCTTGGGAGCAGGTGCAGGCCTGCCTCTGGTTAGAGCATCAGGAGTAGCCAGGAGGTGGATGCCCCGCTTTGTGGTTCTTCAATCCTGAAGCTCTTCCATTCAGCAGATTCTAAGGATCTGTGTCCGGGCTGCCCTGGGTGCTGGATCTCGATGTTAAGTCAGACTGTTCTCTGCCTTTACTGTGCTCAGGAGGAAGCTGCCAAGCAGACACTCCCTGTATAAGGTGGTCAGTGTATGATGCAGACAGAGTAGGGTCCGCAGGAGCACAGAAGAGGGACCTCGATCAGCCTGACAAAGTGGGGAAGGTATCCCGAAAGCGGGAAAGCTCCAGATGGCCAAGTGAGGAAGGCCCCAGGCTGGATCAGGGGCTCATTCTCTGTGTACCCCTAACATCTCCGTCACTACACTTACCTTATTGTTTTATCATCATTCCTCCATGTGTCTGTCTCCCTCACTAGATTGTGAATGCATAGAGGACGTGTACCACGTCTTGTTCATCTTTGGATCCCGGGCACTTAGTATAGTGCCTGGCACAAGTTGATGATCAACAAATATGTGTCTGATGGGTGGAAGGTCGATGGCTGGATACCAGGTCGAGAAAACTGTGGGTGCAGAGGTCAGATAGCAAAAGCATATGGTCATCTTTGGAAATGCATGACTTTCAGTGTTTTCTGAGTGTTACATGAGCTCATATGGGTAAGGTTCTTAGAACACTGCCTGGCAGGTATCAGTGCTGTGTAACTGTTAGCCGTTGTTTTTATTGTTATTGTTACTATTATTATTCACTGTGGCCAGTGTAGAGTGCTGAGGGATTGAGACATAGAAGGTACATGGGGTCAGATTGTAGGTTATTTCATGTGCCAGGCTAAGGAGCTGGTATCTTGCTAGAGACAGCAGGGATCCTTTGAAAATTTACCAGCAGGGAGTGACGTGATCAGATCTCTCATTTAGATCACTCAGTCTGCCAGGGCATGGGCTAGAGAGTGAAGAGGTTAGAGGCTAGGAGACCAGATGGAAAGCTGACCATGTGATGAGGTGTGAAGCAAAGGCTGTGGCTTCAGGGGGCATTGATACTTCATTCCCATTCACTCCAGACCAGGATGGAGGGAGAACCCCCAGCCGGCATCTCAGAGGGTGGCTTAAATATCGACCTTGTTACACAGTCCAGACACCAGCCATCGTCCTCTACTCCTTTCTCTCCCGCTCCAATCACCTCCAGTCACTAAGACCTATTAGTTCTCAAATCCATTCTCTTCTCTTGTTCCTCTGCCTCAGTGCTTGTTCAGAACAGTGTTGTTCTTCCACTGCTGACTGCAGTAGCCTCCTGGCTGGTGTCCCAGCCTCCATCTCCGACTCCTTCTCTACTCAGCAGCTGGAGCAGTGCCTCATTCGGCCCAACTTAAACACCTCCAGTGGCTCCCCATCTCTCTCAGGGGTCACCAAATCATTAGCACGGCTGGCAGACGCCACACGACTGACTGTGGACCCCCTGCTGCCCTGCTTCTCAGCAGTCTCCCTGTGGCACATACAGTCTATACTGGGCCAAATGCAGTGACTTTCAGACAAGTGCCAAGTCCCCTCCCGCTCGGAGCCTTTGCTCATCAAAATAAGGACGACGCGACTGACCAGCTTTAGGTACAAACACAGTCTCATTTATTTTTCCAACCAGCCTCTTGATCTCCTCAGACCTTTATTAGCAACAAGTCCTGTCTTTCCTCTGAAAAACTTCATCTCTACATTGTCACACAAAGCAACAATAATAACGACAAACTCTGAGTGTCTTCCCATCCAGAGGCAGAGAGGGAACTAATTACTGTTGCCACTGAGCCCTCTGCCAGGAAGGCCTTCTCTTTCCTGACCTGCCTGGGGCATTTCTGCCTGTCCCTCGAGAACCATTCACAGAGGGTAACCATTTTATCTTCTAGAAAATATTTCCCAATTTCTCCTTCCCTGCTCCTTCTCCTGCTGACACCTCTGGGCTGACCATACCCAGAGAGACGGGATCACGTGCCCCACGTCTGCCCCCCTCAGCAGAATGGGAGCAGTTCATCCTCAGGCCCTGTGACAGGCTGCGGAGCTTCGCAGCTCAGCCAGCATTTGTTGAGTGCCTGACCGACTTCCTTATTTAATGAATGAATGAGTGAATGAACAAATGCCCACACCTGTCTGGAAAGGCAAAAGGTCCTTGTGCCTGGTTTCTAGCTGGGAATCTGCCTCCCGCCCTCGCTGCCTCTCTGCCCGGCTCTGTGGCCCTGGGACCCTCCCCAGGCGGCCCTTGCTTCAGCAGGGTCCACGCTCAGCTCAGGCTCAGACAATGTTGGCTCAGCCCTGAGGGTGTAATTCCAGCCGCTCCTAAACCACATGCAAGGCATCTGAAGTATGTTCCGTGTCATTTCTGGCTGTCAGCGTTCTGACATCCACCGCGCCCCCGCACGCTAGGCGATCTCAGTGCTCTCGGGCCTCCCTGCTTCTCCTTTCCTGGGAAGCCGAAGGGGAGTGGTGCTGTCAGCAAGGCCGGCTGAGCCAAGGGAACCCAGGCAGGAGAACACTCGTGTGCTGTGTGATCCGAGGCAAGTCGCACACCCCGCTGGCCCACGTTAGACACATGAGTCCCTCATGCCTGGAAGACTGAGATGATCCAGGCCAGTGATTCCCGGCCCATGGGCCCCTTAGCTAAAGGCATCTGGAAACCATGTGGCACCCAGTGCTGTCTGTAAACTGCATGCACAGTGTGTCTCACACACACAAGAATGAATGGTTTTCAAATGGATGTAGATGCTGCTGTGACTGATAAATACAACCACATTTAAAAGCTTTGCAGTCATTTTTATTTTTGTCATGGTTTTTAATCCATCGATGGATATTAAAAGTACAACTATTATCATGTGGGGTTGATTTTTTTAATCCCCATTGTTAAATTACTGCTGGAGTCCAATATGCCTTTTTCACGGTTTTGGACATTGAGGTTCAGAAAGGAGAGACTTGCCTGAAGTCCCAAAGCAAGTCAATGCAAAGCCAAAAATGAGCTTAGGACTCTGACCCCACTCCCCACCCCCAGCTCCTTCCTCTCTGCATCTATTCGGCTGTATTTATTCAGCACCGCATTTGTGGCAGACTCTATGCTGGGCACCAGGAAGCCAAACACGAAGACCAAGGTCCTACTCTCAGGGGAGGGTGGTGGTTACGCGGGGAGAGATATGGAGCAAAGACTTTACCCTCACTGTTAAAAGAAGCCATTGAAGGACTCGAATCAGAAAGTGGTATAAGCTTGCTGTTGTGTAATAACCCCGCAAGCTGCTCACGCGTGTCTGTCTTCCCCACTTGGCTCTCAGCCTGAGGGCAAGGCCTGGGACTCATCCTCTTGTGCATCCAGGATGGGGGTCACTGAAGAGGAGGAGGAGGAAGAAGAGGAGCGGCTGGAAAAGACAGTGTCATTCCACAGTAGGAAGTGCTGGCTCCCGTCTGAGAAGTGTCCTAAGTGGGGAGCAGGTGAGATATCATCCGGCCAGGTAACCTAGGACAAGCATCATGACCATCGTGAGCCTCAGTTTCTTCTCTAGAGAATTAGGAGAGGATGTTCTCGATCTTTTACAATATTCGCCTCCCACAAAATGTTCAGTCTCTGTCACCTTGGAGGAGCGTCGGGGTGGGGGAGGAGTGGGGAGGGGTTAAGAAGAGGGAGAAGAGGGGAGCTCCATAGGCAGAAAGACGAACTCATGTGCAGGAGCCAGCTCCAGCTCACTCACCGTGCGCGTCTCATCCCAGCACTGCTTGTGGTGACCTCAGGTTGGTAATTTGAAATCGGCCACAGTGGGAGTATTTATACCACAGAAATTGGCAAATGCTACCAATCAGGGTGCCCCCCACCAGTCAAAGATCCAGCTGTTAAACATCCACCAGCCCACCCACTTGGCAAGTCTCCAGCAAGCAGAGGAGAGTGAGACTTCCCATCTGGCGCAGCCGGGAGGCTGCAGCAGGGGAGGGCGTAGAGAGCAGGGCCACGGCGACGCCTTAGGCTCACACTCACAGAGCTCCACGTCTGTGCCCAGCACTAGGCTGGAGCCCTACATACCTTCTCTAATCCTTTCAGCGGCTCAGTGAGTCGGGCCTGCCCTGCCCTATTTATCCTGAGTTCTAAAGGAGACGCAATTTGATTCAGTAATTCCCCTTCTAGGAATTCATCTTGAGTGATGTACTCAGTGATGCGTGTTCAAGGATGGTCACCACTGTGTCGTTTATAACAGAGGAAAAATGGAACCTAATATCCTACAGTGTGGTTGGATCCATTCCTTGGAACACTGGGAAAACATTAAAAGAACCATTTTTAAAGAATTTTTAATGACACAAGGAAACGTTTATGATACAATGCTAAATATTAAAAACAGGGTATAAAAGTTATACAGCATGGTTCCAGAGTGTGTGTGTGTGTATACATATATATATATACACACAAAATATCAACAGTTTTATTTCTAGGTGATGGATTTGGGGTGATTTTTCTTTCTTTATTCTTTTTAGGAATTAAAACTATGAACATTATTTACTGAGTTGTGCTCTTATGACATAGGCACTTTGCTATATACGTACACACACACACATGTATATATCAACACAGTTTTTAAAATTTATACATATTTAATATACCAGAAACCAATAGCAATGGTTGTCTCAGAGGAAGTGAACAGTGTGGTCATGAAACAGGTACTACTTGCTTTTGAATTTGGAATTATGTGAATGTATAACCAATTCAAAAAATGGTTTGATTAAATTTTCAAAAATATAATAAGCATGCATGAATTCTTTAAATATTAAAAAATGTTAATTTCAAAAACTATCCTGAATTTATAGATGAGAGAATGAGTTTCATTTAAGTGGAGGGAGCTGCCTTAGCCACCCAGCTAGAAGATGGTTCCAACTCCAGTACACGTTCAGAAGTAGTAGGAGAGTGTTTGGGGCTTTGAGTTTGCAAATGACTGCTTCCCTACAGACTCGTTACCATTTGACAGATGCAGAAACTGAAAACAGCCATCTTCAGAACCCACCTCGCTCACCCCAGGACACCTGGAGCCCTGACTCCTTGCCTGGCGCTTCTCTCACCACCCCACCAGGCCAACAGGCATAGTCTCTACAACAGTCTGTTAAGGCAAGGATCCCCTAAAATGCCCTTGTGAGGCCCAGAGAGGGCCATCACTCACCCCAAGACCCCCATCAGATCATCGATCACCCAAAATACTAGAACCCAGGAAAGAGTCCAGAACATTGGGTGGGAAGAAGGAAGGGCTGTCTGGAGGCAGGAAGCAGCATCTGGAACAGTTCGTGCCTTTGGAGCAGGCGTGCAGTCATTAGTAAGGGTTTGGCATGTTTGGGGGCAATAACTGCATATTTTCTGCAGGGTGCATCGTGAGCCACCTTTGCTCAGAATGTAATGAGTATGTTTCCTACAAGGAGCGGGGGATGTCTATGCTTCTGTCTGGGCTGCTCTTCTGCTGTCTGGTTGGCATTTGGCTGGCCTGCCTTCCTATTTTTAGATGAGTCAGACAGCCCTAGGACCAGCCACTGAATGTGAGTATAAATGTGGCATTCCTGATGGGGACAAGGACCAGTGGGGTGGCCTAATCAGGGAAAGAATCATTTGCTCCAGTGCTCTTCTGTGGTCAAGGGTCACTTCTTTTCATCTCCACTCAAAGATGCCACCCAGGGGATTTTCTGAGCTTAAAAAATGGAGGGTTTTTTGTTGTTGTTGTTGTTTCTTTTCCCCCAGAAGTTTCATGGGTGAAAAATACAAATAAGCTCAAGAAGAGTGCAGACAAATCTACAGCCTCATTTCTTGTGTCCCCTCCCCTCCTGCCCCAGGCTGCTACTTTCTCATTCTCATCTGGGCCCTTGCAAAAGTAGGTTCTGCTTGGAATGCCCTTCTTCTTCTCTCTGCACGCCCCCCATCTGAAAAACTCAGTGCATGTCATCTCCTCCGGGAAGCCTTCCAAGCAGGGATAAGTCTCCTCCTCTGACTTCCCCACAGTTCCTGTGCCCGCCTCTGTCACAGCCTATCATCTTACAGCTGAGGAAACTGATGCCTAGAGAGGGAAAGAGAAAGTATTATCAGGAATCGTTGGTAGCAAATGTCAGAATACCAACTCTAACCTAAGAAAAACGAGACAGGGAAATGTATTGGCTCCTAAATCAGGGCAAGGATGAAACTGCACTTAGGGATGTCTGGACCTAAGTACTCAAAAGTCCTCTTCACGTCAGCTTCACTTTCACAGATCACTTTCTCCATGAGGTTGGGGAGCTGGCATTGGCAGCTCCATGCTCCCCTCCTTACCTTTCTGCGAACGGGGATAAAAGAGATGCAGTTGGAAAAAAGCCCCAGAGAAGGACTCTGAGTGGTATAATTTGGGACCCATGCTCACCCCTTGACAAATCACTGTGGAAGATGGCAGCTCCCAACTAGAGAAGGAGCAATTCTCCCAAACACATGTGGGCATCATAGTTACAACCCTTGGTGGAAATCATCATGAGCTGGGCAGCCACCCCTGATTTAAATCCATGAGAGTTACCAGCATTTCTTGAACAACTCTGTACACAACCCATGTTAGATATTTTCATGCTCAATTGTCTTACAATAACTCTGTGAGGTGAGTATCATTATTCCTATTTTATAGATGAGAAAACTAAAGTTCAGAGAGGGTAAGGAGTTGGGCCGAAGTTCCAGAGAGCTGTGGGGCCCAACTCCACTTAGACCCACCTTCCTCTGTGTACAAATGAAGAAACTGCAGCCCCAGGACAGAGAATTGCTTGAAGTCAGAGAGTAGGTCAGTAGGGTAGTCTGGAACTGGAAGTCATACGAGCATTTAGTCACATTATATTATAGGTATGTAATAGGCATCTTTGGGATATCTGCTCTGCTCAGGACAATTTCCCTTCTCTCAGAACAGCTCACCCACCAATCCACAGGACTATGAGAAATGAGTCCCAGAGAAGTAGCCTGGTGGCCACATGTATACTGTGTGAGCCCGTCCCCCTACCCACAGCTGATTGGACTAGAGTTGGACAGCTGGCTCAGCTGGCTCAGCTGGTTCCGTTGGGCCAATCACCTTCTCTCTTGAGAATTTTCCTGTTTTCCTCCTGTGATCTGATTGGCAGCAAAGGAAAAGAACGCAGAGGCAGGGGGATACCCCACCCCCTGGGTTCCTGAGAGCTTTGGAGCCTGGGTCAAGTTCTTTTCTGTGTTAGGTTCCTTTAGACTCCCAGTTCCCTTGTAATCGCTTCCCTTTTTTGTGTTTGAACTGGCTGTAGTGGATTTCTTGTTGTGAAAATAGCATCCAGTATAGCATGTGGCAAAGTACTTTTACTAAGAAGAGTTCTGATGCATGAAATCATACGGATACTTCAGCCGTTTGGGGGGATCAGAGGAGGAGGCCAGTGTGGGCCGGAATGGTGGGGAAGGCTTCCCTGGAGCAAGCAGGACTCCCCTGTCCTTGAAGGATGAGACGTTGAAAGCAGGGAGAGAAGAGGTGGGAGGGCTGTTCAGGGAACACTTGAGCTGATGCAAGGGAGGCTGATTCGAAGGAGCTGAATGTACTTCCAAGCAGGGAGGGGAAGTATAACAGTAAGCAAGAAAGACAGAGATCTTCTGTCTCCTGGGAGCTCATCCCGAGCCACTCAAGCTGTCAGGTGTGTATAGGGGGAACTGGGAGGCATTAACTCCTGGGAGGGTTTCTAGGGGCTAGTTACAAACCATTACAGTGAAAGCGGTTGTGGCTCCACCCTATGGTCTAGCCTGGCATTAGGCAGTTTGCCATTTCCTGCACCCACCTCACACTCTCCCCTGTGCCTTTGTTGATGCAGTTCCATCTGCCTAGGAACCCTCCATCCTATCTCAGCCCAGCTCAAGGCTGCCTTATCCCTAAAGCCTTTTCTGTCGCCCTGCCTCCATCCCAAAAGGAAACCAAGCTCTCTTTCTGTGGGTTCCTGCTTGGACCCAATGCCGTATACTTTACGTTATAACTACCTGTGCAAGTACTTGTTTCCCCCACTACAAGGCGAGCCCCGAGGCCAGGACTCAGATCTGATTCATCTGCTTCTCTGTTGCCCAGTGCTGGGGCTGGCCCCTCATGGGCGAAAATTTGCTAAATGCCCAAGTGCATCCACCGTTGACGCCAACCTCGGGAAGAAGTATATTTGCTGCCTCCTCATCAACCTCCCACCCCCACTTACCAGTCAGCAAAGAGAGAAAGATTGGATGGGCCAGGAGTCCATCCTCCCATGGGGGATGTTGGAGTTGGGGGCTGTGTATGCACTGCATGTGTGTTGCCCGTGTGCACGTGCATGTACAGGTGTGTGCAGGAGCTCTCTCTGTCTGGGACTAGGTTGTAAGTCACGGGGGCTTCCCCCGGAGTGAAGCCATGGGTGGCACCACAGGGCTAGCTGTGTCGGCCACCCCCGCCCCAGTGCTTCACTCATGTGGTCCTATGGGCCAACAGGCATCGGGCCTGGAGGCTGATGGGAGATTTAGCTAATAGCACCAAAGCCCACCGTGCGGAGGCACAGTGAGGTCAGTCTAATCTTCTGTCCAGTGATCAGGCATTCCAGGCAGTGGGCATGGCTAGTACAAAGGTGTGGAGGCAGGAGAGTCTCTGGCATTTTCCAGGAACAGCGAGGAGGCCAGTGTGAGTGGCACAGACTGAATGAAGGGCAGGACAAGATAGCTCTGCAGGGCACTGTGAGGGTTTTGCCTTTACTCTGATTTGCGAAGCTGCTGGAGAGTGACAGAGGAGTATCGTGATCTGATTTAGGTTTAAAAGGATCACTCTGCCTACTGTATTAAGAATTGATAGTCTCTGACACAGAAGCTAGAGAGGCAAGCCCAGAGGACAGTTCTAACCTCTTTTTTTTTTTTTTTTTAAGAGACAGAGAGAGACAGAATCTCATTATGCTGTCCAGGCTGATCGCAAACTCCTGGGCTCAAGGTATCCTCTTGGCTCAGCCCCACAAGTAGCTGGGATTATAGGTGTGCACCACCATTCCTGGTGGCGGTTCTACCTTGCAGCCTAGTGATCTGAGTCCAGTTATAAGGAACTGAAAGGGAACAGATTTCTGCTGAGCAGAGTGTTACTCTTCTTGCTGTCCTTGTATTAGGTTATTAAGTATGAAATGTCCCATTTCCTTAAATACTAAGTTTGACAGTTGATATCTCTGACATTTCACTTTGACACTTCTTGTTTTATTTTTGTTGTGAAGGTACATCCTCAGTCTTTCAAATGCACATTTTGGCTTGAGATTATCTTTCAAATTATTTTTGTGAAATTTTTGTGAAACCATGGATAAGCCAAAAACTTGTTATTTTTGAATACAAGTTATATCGTGGAATCAATGCAGTACAGACAGCTCAAAACAATGTTTGGCAAGGATGTGGCCAATGAATGCACAGTACGTGGATGGTTTGAGAAGTTCCATTGTGCTGATTTTAATCTTGAAAATGAGCCATGTGGGCGACCTGAGACCAAGGTGGATAATGATGAGCTGAAAGCTGTAGTGGAAGCGAATCCATCTCAACCTACGTGAGAATTAACAGCAAGGTTTAACATTACTATTCCAACAATATTGGACCATTTGAAACAAATCAGCAAAGTAAAGAAGCTGTATAGATGGGTACCACATAAATTAAACGACTGTCAGAAGAGAAATCAATCTCGAAGCTTGCCTTTCTTTGCTATCACGACATAAAGGCGAAGCATTTCTACACTGTATTGTTACATGTGATGAAAATGGATTCTTTTGGACAATCAAAAGCTAATGGTGTCTGTTTGGTGGTCCAGCACTAGTACTATTCACTACAGCTTCATGAAACCTGGTCAGTCAATTACAGTGGATGTCTTCTGCAACCAGCTGGACGAAATGATGAAGATGCTTGTGATTAAACAGCCGAGATTGGTCAAAAGAGACAGGCCAATTCTCTTGCAAGACAACGTTTGACCACATGTCATACAAACAACATTGCTCAAACTACAGAGGCTGGACTTGGAAACTCTGTCACCAGACCTTGTACCAACTGACTACCACTTCTTCCAGGCTTTGGACCACTTCTTGCAAGGAAACATATTCAATTCTCAACAAGCTGTGGAAAACGCCTCTCGAGATTTCATCGCTACTTTCTCCCAGGCTTCTTCATTGCTGGCATAAACAAGCTACTGTTAAGATGGCAAAACTGTGTCAATAGTTTAAGTGCATACTTTGATTAACTGTACTGCTTCTTGTTTGAGATATAATAAACTACACTTTTGATTCAAAATCGGACGTTTCATATTTAATGACCTATCTTAGTAAATGTCCTGGGAGGTCAGAATTCCTTGCCGTGGGAGATGTGCAAGTCAGACTGATGGCCTCAGGAAAACCTATAAGCTATGGCCTTCTGTAGCTAGAGATGGCCTGTGTGTCCCCCAACATCCCCTCCTGTTCTTTAGCTCAGATATTGCAAGTGAGTTCAGAGAGGTTCCTGTCTCCTCCTAAAGGACCTCCATTTGACCTTCAGTGATGTTGGGTCTTCTTGGTACATTTGGTCTACCTTCCTTAGGCAGTACCAGTGACAGAGGAGACCCGGCAAGCAGGCCTGCAAGGAAATACTGCTGTGGAGCATTTGGAGCAATATTTGGCTGAGGCCAGGAGGCTCTCCAGGGTGGCAGGCACTCCTTGGGCAGTCTTAGATTCCAGGGAGCCAAGGCCAATGCAGGCCAGGAATTCCTTGCCTTAATTTTTGCCTCTAATTCCTCCCAGAAATGAGGCATGTCAGTCCTCAAACTCCTAGGTTTTTATGAGGCGATTATGGTGATTACTATAAATCTCCCGTGTGTTGTTTTCAAAGTGGCAATTAAGTGGAGGAACCAGGCACCATTTTCATTTCTCATTAAGTGATTAGGGTTTGTCTGGTAAATTCCAACATCTGTGGCTAGAGGCAGGCTCTGCTGAGCTCGACTTGGGCAATTTACAACCTCCACACAAGTTAAGTACCCAGCATCTCCCGTCTGCCCTGGCTTCCTGTAGCCTGAAAGAACTGGACAGAATCCTTTCACTGTACAGATGAGGAAACTCAGGCATCAAATGGGGAACTGACTCACCAACTGACTCAACCAATATTACACCTCAGTAGAGCCGGGTTCTGCCTCCTGGAGCAGGACTCCAGTCATCACATCGTGCT
Source organism: Propithecus coquereli (assembly GCF_000956105.1). NCBI lineage: Eukaryota > Metazoa > Chordata > Mammalia > Primates > Indriidae > Propithecus > Propithecus coquereli. The sequence goes on from NW_012148607.1 coordinate 567,442, forward strand.
TTCCATCTAAAGGAGCTTTCAATAAACTCGTTGCCACCGAGGCAGCTTTGATTCTGGAAGGAGTAGCGAAGGCTGCTTCTTTAGCCTTGGGTCCTTTTCCAACCTGACTCTTCTTTCTCCTAGAACCACTATATCCACAAGTGTGGCAGACACTGTTGGTGCCCACCCAACATTCACCCCCTGCTTCCTTTTCCTTTGCACATCTCCTACTAAAGAGGCTGTACCCAGCCTCTCTCTTGGTGAAGAGAGGCTATACGACCCGGTTCTGGCCAAGAAGATATGTGGAGATAATGCTAGGGAACTTCTAGGTAAGATTTTCCTCCTCTTAGAGTCACTCAAGGAGAAAACCTTTGCTCTGCACTCACGCCCTCACTTCTGCTATTCAATGTGGTTGTTTGAAGTGATGCTTGGAGCTGAAGCAGCCATCTTGTAACTTGAGGCAACAGGCTAGAAGAAGAAAGCCAGCTGTTCCAATCATCTATTGTTATTTTACAGATCACATCCAAAATTTGGTATCTTAAAACAATTTATTATTAACTTTCACCATTCTGTGCGTTGACTGTGCTCAACTGGATGGGTCTCACCTGAGGTTTCTCACATGGTTACAGTCTGACAGAGGCTGGGGCAGTAGTCATTTAAAAGTTTGCAAGGCTGGATTTCCAAGATGGCTCACTCACATAGCTGGCAGTTGATGCTGGATATTTCCTGAAAATTCATCTGGAGCTCTTGACCAAGGCACCTGCATATGTGCACCTGTCTACACGGCTCAGGTGTCTCACAGCATGACAGCTCACTTCCAAGGACAAGGGTTTTAAGACCAGGAATTTTAAGAGGCCTAGACAGATACAACAAGGCTTATGACCTAATCTTGAAAGTTCTAAATGTCATTTCCACCACATTCTATTGGTTAAGCTAGTCAGTAGGGTCAGCCCAGATTCAAGGGGAAGAGAATTAGACTCCACCTGTTGATGAGGGAATGGCAAGATCACATTGCAGAAGAGCAAGAGGCATGGGGGATATTGTTGCATCCAAATAATATATTTGGAAAATATAATCTGCCATACCTACACCCTTGGGATAAAGATATGGTAAAATGGAGAGAGTCTCGGTCCTTGTTATTGTTGAGCTATTGCCCTGGCCCTGGGGCAACCCCTTCTGGACTTCTTAAGTAAACAAATAATGTCCTAAAAGTTTAAGCTATTGTGAGTTGGGTTTTCTGTGAAAGTTAGGAACAGGGGGGCAAATATGATTGGAGAAGGCTTCCTGGAGGAGGTGGAATTTAAACTGGACATTTCAAGATCATTTCAATTTCTTAGATTTTGGCATCAGCTAATCCTAGGGTCGAGTTCTATTACCGCAATTACTATTAGCTGTGTGACTCTGAGTACGTTAACCTCTCTGAGCTTCAGTTTCCTCATTTGTAAAACGGGAATGATAGTACCTGCCTATAATATTGTTCTGAGGATTAAATAAACTGATATATAGTAAGAGCTTAGCATGAGGCCTGACACATCAGTGATCTGTAAATGTTATTTATTTATTATGTTATTTATCATCATTATTTTATCACATTATTAATTAAGATGAGGAACAGGAATCTAAGCTGCTCTGCGTGGTTCCTGAGGTCACTGCTGAGACGCTTGAGGGGAGAAGAGTCAGGAAAGCACTTTGCGAGGGACGCAGTTGCCTCTGGATGTGCCCAGCTCCCATCTCTGGGGTTACAGGCAGAGCTAGGGGGCTGAGAGGGAGGCTATAGACGTGTTTCTGTCCTGGGAGAAGCCGGACTGTCCGTTACAACTCAGCAACGGGGAAGAGTAGGGAATGAGCCTGTCATTAGGGGACTGGTGGGAGGGGTCTAATTGGGACCCTGGGAAATTAGCTTAAAGGCCACTTAAAGGCCACTGAGGCCCCAAACCTTCTATGAAAACCAACCTGAGGTTGGAGGGAGGGACAAGGCAGGAAAGCAGTCCTCTACAGGTAAGGTGACCCAACTTATCCCCATATGCCTAGAACTTTCCATGTTTAGTACTGAAAAATCTCATGTCCCAGAAAACCCCTCAGTCCTGGGCAAGCAGGATGGTTGGCCAGATCCTGTCTGCAGGATGGGAGACCTCTAGGACTCAAGGAGGCCTGGTGCACCAATCTTGGGGGTATTACCCAGGTCCAGTGGATCTGTCCCATGGGGGCCTGGGATGCAGAGCCACCTCCAGGGCAACCAGGCTGTACATCTCACAGGTCAGGGGCAGCAACAGCCTGTCTGTCACCATAGGCTGCATGTCCAGGTCTGAGGACAGTAAGAATGTAATGCTGAATAGCAGCAGCCTCTGTCCAGCTGCAGCTGGCCTGTCACAGCCCTTGTGGAGTCAGTCTTACGTTATCATCACCAGTGAGTAACATGGTATCATTTTCAGGGCTCAAAACATACAAGAACCACACTCATGCCTCAGATCTATCTATCGGCCACAGGGCTGAGATCCCACCAGTCACACTTCATTTGCTAGGTTTGCACTAACAGGGACTGTGTTCCCAGAAGCTTTCACCTCACATGCACCCTTAGGGTAAAGGAGTCTATATTTCTTTCCTGAGGAGGAGAGAACCTTGAAAAGTGAGGAAGAGGTAGGTGCCTGGGGTTAAAGGAGGAGGGAGAGAGCATGGGAGCCCTGAGACACACTTTGAGGCCCTCACAAGTGGGCCAGTGTGGCAATGAGAGGAAGAGAAGAGCGAGCTCGGGCTGGCACGTCATGACTGTGGATGATAAATTGACTACTTTATCCTCCTTTTTTTTTTGAGGGCCTTCTAAAATGATTAAGGAATAAAAAGGATATGAACCCATAATACTAAAGATAATGGGTGAGGTAACCTCAGTAGACAAGATATTACAACAAATTTCAGGATTCTAGAAAGCGAAGGCAGGAGTGGTAACCGATGCAGCAGGGCAGAGAACGCCTCAGTGTGAGTGTGCAGGGAGTTCGGCACGGCCGAGGAAGGAGGCAGTCTGCCTCGGCAGAACCAGCAGGACACAGAGCTGGAACGGGATTAATTCGAAGTCCGTCCATTAGACAGTCTCTCCCCAGCCCCGTGCACAGAGCACCGAGAGAGCTGGCATCTACTCTCCAGGTGGGAGATCAGGGGTTTCTGGAGAAATCTAATGTCCCCAGGAGAACTTCATGCTCTAGCATTGGGGTGGGAGTGGAAGGAGGAAGTCCTCTGCCCTAGTGACTGACTGCCCAGTCAACCCAAGGCATGCCAGCCGGGCGACGAGCTCTTTCGTTCATTCTTAAATACGAATGGACAAAGCTTACCACACATTTGAGGAAAGCCTCCAAACGGAGAGACAAATAAAATGGCCTCAGAGGAAAGAGAAATAATGCAAGAAACAGAAAAGAATTAAAAAAAAAAAGTACACTCTATTAATACCCCCACAGAAATTGAAGAAGTATTGTATCCATCAAACAAAAGCTGGATAGTATGAAGAAAACAGAAACAGAGAACAAGAGAAAATTCCTGAAAATCCAAAAAATATATATGCTTTTAAATTTAACGGAATGTTTTAAAGTTAAGGAAATTTCTCAGAAAGTGAAACAAAGAAGTTAAAGAGGTAAAAAATATGAGAGAAAATGTAAGAGACATGAAGGATCAATCCAGGAAATAAAAAAATTCAACAATGGGAATTCGAGAAAAAACAAATAAAAATGGAAAAGAGGTATTATTTAAAAGTTACGCAAAAAATTTCCCATAAAAGAAGTTCATAAAGTTTCCATATTAAAAGAGCTATGTGCCCAAAAAATGAATTAAAAAATGACCCACACTCAGGTACAGCATCCTGACATTTTTGAACACAGGGCCAAAGCTAAAGCTCTCAGAGGGGAGACAAATGAAAATAAAGAAAAAAAACGTCACAAAGGAATGAGAATCAGAATGACTCCAGAATTCTCAGGAACAACACTGGGTGCTAGAAGATCATGGAGAAATGCTTCAAAATGCTGAGAGAACTTAGTTTTCAATCCAGAATTCTCTATAGGAAGAACTGTCAATTATAAGGATATAATAAAGACATATGGGAGGTGTAGAAGGAGTCAGAACACTTACAGCCTATGCACCATTCTTTAGGTATTCATCATCACTTGGAGGATGTACTCCAGAAAAACAAGTAAATAAACCATGAAAGAGAGCTTTCAGAAAAGAGTGGACCTCATGCAGAAAGCTGTGAAGTCAGAATGACAGATGTCCAGCAAGCTTGGACACTAGCAGCACAGACTGGAGTAGGAGGAAACTTGCCTCTATATATTTATATAAACTCACCAGACTGGAAATGAAAAGAAAAAGTGGTGTAAGCAAGGAAATGCAATCTAGTAACCAGCAGCTCTGCAGAAAATGATGCTAACATAATTACACACACACAAAAAAAACACAAGTTTATTAGTTTCTATGTTTTAGGATGCGTTCATAAACAAAGCATAGAAGAACTTAATTGTGATTGAAAGGAGAATTTAAACATTACCAACCTTGACAATGCAAAAGTAAAACTACCAATGACAAAAATTGGGGAAAAGATGGGAGAGGAGAAGTGAGGACCTCTGTATTCTTATCTCACAAAGCAAGAGTCAAAAATAAAGTCCTTAAGTTATGGAACAAGAAATAAATTGTCAGTATATTACTTAAAACTTAAAAGGCAATCAATATAACAATTGAAAATGGTTATATAACTCTATTCGGGGGATGGGAGAGGGAGGGGAGATGATCAAGGTGAGCTGATTCTCATCTAATGCATTGAGATGTCAACAGAGTCTAAAATTAGTAAGAAATAGCAATAGGTGTACTTATTCTGGAGCACACAGACCCATGTACCAGGATGTTCACTGCAGCATTGTTTGTAGTAGCAAAAGAATGAAAACAATGTAAATGTTCATCAGTAGGGGATTGATTAAATAGCAGTAAAAAAACTCAAGGGGCTACTATACAGCCAATGAAAACAGTGAGGTAGAGCTATATACGCAGGTAAGAAACGATCATAATAGGATATGTAAAAAAGGAAAGTATGAAAGAGAATGCTCGTGTGTTACCATTGTGCAAAAAGCAATGAGAAAGGGTGCTATGTATATATGTTTGTGTATAGAATATGCTTATTTATGCATTAAGTATTCAGGGGGAAATATACTGGAATAGTATATTGGTATTGCTTTTTTGTGGGGGCTTGTAGACAGGGAGGGAGAATGGGAGTTGGATGAACACATAATTTTCACTGTTTAAAATCTTCACCATGTATTTTCCCTAAGTTTAAAAAAACAAAAAAGAGCAGGAGAAAGATATTATATAAATATATGGAGGCAAGTCCTAGAAGAAAGAGCAAGAGGCTGAAGTCTCATGTCACAGATGGTATGGCACAGAGGGAGGCTGCTGCTTTTAACCACAATACGCATTACTTTGATGAAACCATTTTTTAAATTGTTTTTACTGAGGTAAAAATGCATAACACAGAATTCACCATTTAACCATTTTTAATTGCACAATTCAATGGCATTAAGTACATTCACATTGTTGTCCAACCATCAACACCATTCATCTCCAGAACTATTTCATCTTCCCAAACTGAAACTCCATCCCCATTAAACAATACTCCCCTCTTCGCCCAGCCTCTGGCAACCACCATTCTACTTTCCATCTCCATAATCTGACTGCTCACACATTTGGAACCATATAGTACTTGTCTTTTTGTGACTGGCTTATTTCGCTTAGCATAATGTCTTCAGTGTTCATATGTGTTGTAGCATGTGTCAGAATCAGCCTTTTTAAGGCTGAATAATATTCAGGTGATATGATCTATTTATTAATATTTATTTATTTAGGGAGACACGGTCTCGCTCTGTCGCCCAGACTAGATTGCAGTGGTCTGATCGCAGCTCACTGCAACCTCAGACTCCTGGGCTCAAGCGATACTCTTGCCTCAGCCTCCCAAGTAGCATAGGACTTAGCCAACACGCCAGGCTAATTTTTTAATTTTTTGTAGGGACGGGGCCTCGCTGTGTTGCCCAGGTCAGTCTTGCCCTTCTGGGCTCAAGCAATCCTCCTGCTTTAGCCTCCTGAAGTGCTGGGATTACAGGCATAAGCCACCACACTTGGCCCTGGTGATACTATTTTTTAAATGGAGTAGAAGGAGGAGAAAAGGAGGAGGACATACCTACGTGGGTCATCAGAGATGACTCTGGTCTAGTGAACGCTGTGCCCTTTGCCTGGCATATTAGTTTTCTATTGCTGCATAACAAATTACCACAAAGTTAGCAGCTTAAAACACCATTTATTACCTCGCAGTCCTGTAGATCTGTGGTCCCCAACTCCTGGGCTGAGGTCCAGTACCTGTCCGTGGCCTGTTAGGAACTGGGCCTCACATAACTGCCTGAGCTCACCCCACACACCCCGTACCCACCCCTGGGAAAAATTGTCTTTCCTGAAATTTAGGAACGGGGGGGCCACACAGCAGGAGTTAAGCAGTGAGTGAGCGAAGCTTCATCTGTATTTACAGCTGCTCCCCATCACTCTCATCACCACCTAAGCTCCGTTTCCTCCCCCTCCCGCCACCGGTCTGTGCAAAGATTGTCTTTCATGTCCCTGGTGCCAAAAAGGTTGGGGACCGCTATGGTACATCATCTATCTGGGTGGGTTCAACTGACTGCAGTCTCTGCTTACAGAATCACAAGGCCACAAACAAGATGTCAACTGGACCAAGGTTTTATCTGGAAGCTCTGGGAAATAATCCACTTCCAGGCTCGCTGACACTGTGGGCAGAATGTGGAACTGAGGCTCTCCACTCCCCATTTCCTTACTGACGGGGCCACTCTCAACTCCTAGAAGCTACGCTCCTTCCTTGCACATGCTCCTTCCATCTTCAAAGCAAGCAACAGCAGGACTTCCTTCTCTCCTACTAGCCAGAGAAAACTCACTTTTAGTGGGCTCATGTGATTTGATTGGGCCCACCCAGATAATCTGTCTTTTGCCGTATAGCACAACATAATGAGAGGCAACTCACACTCAAAAGGGAGAGGACCATCCAAGGATGAGGGTCGTGGGGGCAGGCAGAGTTCTACCACGACCCCAATGACCCTCACCCATGGATAATTCCCTCTTCCATGAATATGTTACATTACATGGCAAAAGGGATTTTGCAGATGCAGTTAAGGTTACTAACCAGTAAAGACAGGGAGATTACCCAGGTGGGCCTAATATAATCACAAGAGCCCTTTAAAAGCAAAGAGTTTTGTTCAGCTAGTGACAGAAGAGGAATTCAGAGATTCAAAGCCTAAGGAAGATGCTATCTGCCTTTGCTGTCTTGAAAATGGAGGGAGGATGTGGAAAGCACTGAGGGCAGCCTCTAGTGCCAAGACCACCCTCCCCATGACCAGCAGTCAGCAAAGTAATGGGGACCTCAGTCCTACAGTTGTGAGGAACTGAATTCTGCCAACAATGTGAATGAGCTTGGAAGCGGATTCTGTCCCAGAGCCTCTGGATAAGCGCCCAGCCCACCTGACGTCTTGATTTCAAACTTGGGATACTGTGAGCAAAGAACCCATTCAAGCCCGCACAGACTTCTGACCTACAGAAGAATCATGAGGTAATAAACAGGTGTTATTCTAAGTCACTAAGTTTACGGTGATTGTTACACAGCAATAGAAAATTAATACACCTGGCATGCCCTTCCCCTCCCTGTCTACCTCCGAACTCTTATTTTGTCTAGTCATGAAAGGCATTTTGGATTGATGGTTAAGTCTCAAACTGCAGACAGGCAGACCTGGGGTAGAATTTTTCCACTGTGAGGATCCGCAGTCATGAACACAGTAAACATTCACTAAACAGCAGCTGTAATGATCGTTCTTACTCTCTCACTCCCTCTGTGAATGATCCTGACTCCCGCCCCACTCCTCTGGAAAGTTCATCACAATCACACCCTCCGCTGCACTTGGCACTTACTCTACCACTGCATGCCTCAGCCTGTACTAGTTACATACCTTCAGCAGACTGTTCACCTGTTGGAGAGCAGAAATCTTTTCAGAGCTTGTTATGGCCCTTGTTATGATGAAGGAGCTCTGGGAATGTTTGTGGAAGAGGAACACAGAGGAACTGTATAGAAATCTGAGCTGCTCAGGGAGGGGTGAGCTGTTACTAGGACAGCTACCTGTCAGGGATGCTGAAAGGGATTGACTTCATGACATCTTGCATCATTCTGCCCCTGCCTTGGGTTTTAAAGCTGGCATTTGTTTTACTGAAGCACAGAAAAGCAGGAGGCAGGTGCTAGAGGGTGAGAGACCTCTCCAGCTGGGGTTAGTGGGAAGGCAGAGTCAGGCATTCGAGATCATTCATTCAATTAACTCATTCATTCCATTATTTTAGCACGTATTGATGACTTTGGCAGTCCCGCCCTGGGAGATGCTGAAATAGATTGAAAAACAGGTGGGATTTTGACAGCTGCTCCTGGGGACGAAGCTTTAGGTAGAAGTCACATCATGATGAAGACCTGATCAAGATCCAGTTATCCAAGGAGCAAAGTTGCGGGACAAACAGGGAGCTCTGAAGTATGTGTTCTGCTAGGAGGTAGGAGAGATGGGGACTTGTGGTTGTTTCAGTGGTGTGGGACAGGGAAAAGATGAGAATGAGTACAGTGGACCCTGGAAGGTTGGGGCTGGGAGCAAGGAGCCACCCAGCTCTGTGCAAGGACCTAGAATAGGAAGGTGCAGGCTTTCGAGTGCAGAAACAGTTGACCAGCAGCACTCAGAACCCATGAAAGGTGGATGCAGGATAGATCCTTGGCGCCCCTTGGTGGTCACACTGATAACTACATCTGCGGAGCCACTCACCCACCCAGGAGGATGACTCATTGCAGTAAAAACTATTTGTGTGAATGCATCTCTGTCTGGGGTTGTGTGCCTGTGTTGCCCAAATGGACAGGTGTATATGTGTATATAAGTGTACACGTGTTCATTTGTGTATGTGTCTGAGAGTACTGTATTGATGGTGATTGGACACGTGTGCAAGTTGTGTGTGCATATATGTACTAGATGCACTAGTGCCGAAACATGCATCTGTGTGTTTGTATGTGTATCTGTTGATGTGATTGCTGTGTGCTGGTGTCTGAGTGCATGTGTATTAATGTAACTGTTTGGGGCTTGGCTTTCTTTTCTGTTACACATTGAAATAGTTAAGCTCCATAATCTTATTGTTTGTTTAAAGTTTGCTCTTGGATGCAGGCCTGTTTCAGAATAACTAGCAGATGCAAAAAGCATCCATTATGTATTTTTGCAATTAGCCGAAAACCCAGAAACTTTTCTTAAATAACAGATACAATTCTGTGGGTTGCTTATTGCTGGGAGCCACCTCCTCTCCCAGGCTCACCCTGGGCTCAGCCCCAACCTGGGCCAAGCCAGAGAGGGTTTGCAAACTGTCCCTAGTGAGATGGAAAAAACCATTAAGGGTTTCAGAATAGAACTTAAGGGACAGCTTACAGTGGGGAGCTGGGTAATGAGGAGAGAGAAGGAGGAAGAGGAGAAAAACAGGAGAGCAGCCTCTTAAATCTGAAAAGCCCTTGTCAAACTGACTCATCCAGCCTAGCAGTTACCCAACTTTGTAGTCTGGACTCAGCTAAATAGACACAGACTAAAATCCACATTCTTTTTCCTGTTATGAGAAGTTTTTTCATTATGTTTCCTCACTCTTTCTTTGCATAGTCCTATTTCCCATTATTTGGTACATGGACCCTCAGCCCCCTCCAGCTAGGGGGTTTCCCCCATTCCTCGCCGCCATCTTTTTGCTAGTGCTGCTCCTCTCCTCCAACACAAACCAGGCACCTGCTAACCACTGGCAGCAATACCACAAGCAAACATTGTTGAGCACCTATCCCAGGCACTGGGGAGGATACCAAGAGGCAGAAACAAAGGCTTAGGGCACATTTCTTAGAATTTGAGTTCTTACGGTAAGGCACAGACCTTCATAATGTCTTTTAGCCTTTCCTCCCTGCTTGTATGATAGGAAACTCTATGTACCCTGGGTTTCAAGAGGGCCTAGAGAATATGGCTGAGGTTCCATTCCAGGTGGACTTCAGACTTAGAGCTACAACTTGAAGATAGATGGTCCTCAAACCCTAGAATCTCAGGGCTGGGAGACTAAAACAGCTTGCTTAATAGGCATCCTAGCTATAAGGAACTCGTCCTCGAGCAGCCCAATTCACTGTTGGGTGGTTCTAACCTTCGATGGTCTTCCTTACATTGCTTCCACTGCCCTAGCTCTGCCGCCAAGCCCACGTTGAACACATCTACTACATCTCCTTTCAGAGGTCTGGAGACAGTGGTTGTGGTCCCTGGCCTCTACTCACCTTTTAAGACAGTGGTAACTGCTAATAAGTAAGATAAAAGGAGGTCCACTGTATCAAGTTGGTATTCATTTGATGAGTCTCTTAGTGGGAGAACATTTGTGATACTCTTACGGTACTTCTCCCCTCTCAATCCCTGAGCTTCCGGGATGGCAGACTTGGCAACTGTTTAATCTGTGAGCTTTCACTAAGGTTGTCACCAACTGTCAACTCACCAAACATTAAGTACCTGCTCTATGTTAGGCACTATGGATACAAAGACCAAGAAGACATGGTCCCTTGCCTACAAAGATGCAAGAAGGTTTTCCAATATCTGCTCTGGTCGCTTTGTTTAGTATAGTGTACCTCGAAGTATCACTATCAGCATCACTTGGAACTTTATAAGAAGTGAAAATTCTTGAGCCATACCTCAGATCTATTGAATCAGAAACTCTGGGAGTGTGCCCAGCATTCTGGATCTAAGAAGCCCTCCAAATGATTCTGATACACTCTAAAGTTTGAGAACCACTGGTTTAGATTCACCCAGGGAGCCTTTAAAATTCAATTAGATGGCTGGGCACAGTGGCTCATGCCTATAATCCTAGCACTTTGGGAGGCCAAGGTGGGAGGATTGCTTGAGGCCAGGAGTTTGAGGCTGCAGTGAGCTATAATCACACCACTGCACTCTGGTCTGGGTGACAGAGTGAGACCCTGCCTCTAAAAATAAATAAATTATTAAATCTAATTAGAATTTCTAGGGGTAGGACCTGAGGCATTGATTTTTGTTTTAAAGATGGTTTAAAATATATTCAGTAAATGCTCAGCACACTGAATGAAATCCTGTTACACAGTAACAGTGGTTCTGGAGCATCACAAGATACTACTCTCTCCAAGTCCTTGATAGGAACGACGGAAGTAAAAGCATGTTGGTGTTGAGGAATAAGGGCTGGGAAAAAGGAGAACTGCATTCTGGGTCTAGTTCTGCTCCTGTCTGGAGAGATTTGAGGAGGACACTTTCCTTCTTTCAATATACAGAAATTTATCAATCTACTATGTCAGGTCAGTAAGAGAATAGGGAAATACAATGAAGACCTCCGAAGCCTCTTTCCGATTCAAAGACTCCATTGATCAAGAACCACAAGGCACAGCTACAGAGGAGAAAGCAGGCTGAAAGAATCTCACTTCATTCCTTCCCAGCTCAATGAGGGAAATACAGTAGGTATTAAAGTACTGAGGAGGCACTGTAATCTTATAAGGCTTCAAGTAGAAATTTATATTAAGTAGTTTCAAATCTGTAACATGAACCAGAAACTATTAAAAGTCTTCATAAAGCAGAGATTTTCCTAACACAGTAACATTGAAATAGAGGTACAATAGCTCAAAAATCTATCAACATAGATTGAACTATGGGAGGGTAGGTGGGTGATATTTTCACCAAAACATTGTTTTCTGGTCCTGGTCTTTCTTTTTTCCCTCTGAGACAGTCATATTTTAAGTCTTTCTATGAGTTGTATACTGAAAGCAGAGGGAGACCGAAGAGGTCTAAAATTCATCTCCCCTCCCACCCCCAGGACTTTATGATTACCAGCTCCCAATCTTCAGGTGAATGAAAATAGAAGCCTAAGGAGATCACAAGCTGACCCTACTGGGATTCAAGGCTCAGTGATACAACTTGTAGCTAACAGCTACTGCCAAAAATATCTTTCCTTTTCAGTTTACTTTTTCAACAAACACTTACTGAGTGCCTTCTATGTGCACAACTGGTCTAAGCACTAGGAAACAAGGATGAAAAAAAACAACATTTTTGCTCTCCTGGCACTTAAAATCTAGTGTGGGAGATCAACAATAAGTAAAAGTAACTTCACATGGTGATATATAGAATAAACAAAGTCAATGAGGGTAATAGGCTAGTGGCTGAGGAAGCATGGAGAGGTATGAGGGATCACACTGCCTTATTACAAATAGGCAGCAGGGGGTACTAGAAAGACGGGAGGCAGATCTGGCAAGGCCCAGAGGGTTCTGGGTTCGTGGGTTCTTTTCAAACCCACAGCTATCTAGCTGTAAAGACTGTGGAAACTAACTTGGACTCTTTGGGCCTCAGTTTAATCATCCATGACACAGGAAAATCACCATTCCAACCTGCCTAAAAATTGTTGGGACAAGAAAATGAGATCACAGAGGTAAAGTCCACCAGCATTAAAAGCACTGTACAGAAACACGATACAGTTAAGAAATCACTAGCTTTGAGCTTATCTAGTAAGCTTGTTGAGGGCAGTAGTTGTATATTAACTGTTGTATCCCTGATGTCTCAAACATATTCTTAATGATTGGCCAGCCAGTTTTTGGTGCTGTTGTTATCTCCTGATCTGGTGATAGACACATTGCCTAAGGAAGATGCAGACTACCTGTAACAAACTCTCTGACCCCACAGGAATCAGCATTTCTGAAAACTGGTTTGCTAGTGACCAGTTATTAAATTAAGAAGACAGACCCTTGCATGAATGTGCTTACACACTGTGAAAATACTTTCTATATGTATCCAGCCAAAATCTGTGTGTCATCTTATAAAACAATGATCTAGCTGCTAACTATAAATTAAACAGCTACTTCCTTAAGTCAAATACATAAACTAAACTCAGAAATATCCATAAAATTACTCAAACCACAAGTTAAACAAAGATGGTGTTAAGAAAGTCACATTCCTGAATCCCATTTTCTTCAACAAAGTACTCATGGAGAGAAGTGGGAATGTGGTCTGTGATCATGAAGACTTTTGGACAGATGAAGAAATGGTGTTTTGTGGGAGTGTTTACTGGTAGAATAAGTAAGCTCCTACAAGAGCCATCATGTATGAAGTAGAACTGAACAAAACCCTCCTTCTCTATACAAATGGTTTTCCTCTTCCCACCCCATCCCTTGAATTTCAAAATTTTCCATTAGCACATAGAAGCACCAGCCTCAAGCCCAGTACTTAGCTACCTTCTTTCCCTAAACAGCACTTGTCCAGACCTAAGTAAGCGCTTAAACAGAGGAAGGAACATAGATACAGTCTCTGCTCAATCATATTTGATATTGGATATGACACAGACATTTTGACAGTTACTTTGGGACCACGGGGATTCTGATATAGTTGTTTCAACTTGGTCCTTTTAATATGGGAATATTTTCACGAAATCTAAAAGTCAGCCATTAAACTTTAGCATTTTTTCCCTCCAAATAATGTAAATAATGTGTCACCTTGACCACTATCCCAACTGAGGATAGGACAATAGTAGTGCTTATTGTGTACCTCGTAAATAAAAAGAAAAAAGTCTGACATTTTGATGTAGCCTCATCACAATCACTATACTAGATTGGCCAAGTTCTGGCAGCTGCCTTGGAGCCACTTGTGAAAATGCTTCTTAATAAAACAAACAACTTAGGGTGAGCCATGCACATAGCTTTGTGCTTTTAGGTATTAATACTTACTAAGTCCTTGTAGCCAGGCAGCTGTGAGAAGGCCAGTTCAACCCAGCCTCCTCAGAGGATTGCAAGGATCTAGAAGCTAGCAAGGAAACTTATTCTTTTCTTGGAAGCTCATCTTGAAACTATGTATCAATTTTTTCCCCTAATTTTATAGAAGTAGCTACTGAGAGTATATTTCTTCCACGGGGCCTTCAAAAGAATATTAAAAGAGCATTTCCAAAGCTCATATACGTGGCTTTTAAAAAATTGTATTTTCTTTTTAAATGTGGTTATACAACTAAACGAGGATGCATATGTGGTATGCTGCTTAACTGCTTGATTCTACTGTGTAGAAGATAATTCTTAAAAAGTGTGTCTGCTCACACCTGTAATCCTAGCACTCTGGGAGGCTGAAGCGGGAGGATTGCTTGAGCTCAGGAGTTCGAGACCAGCCTGAGCAAGAGCAAGACCCCGTCTCTACTAAAAATAGAAAAATCAGCCGGGCATCACGGTGCACACCTGTAGTTCCAGCTACTCAGGAGGCTGAGGCAGGAGGATCGCTTGAGCCCAGGAGTTTGAGGTTGCTGTGAGCTAGGCTGAAGCCATGGCACTCAAGCCCTGGGCAAAAGAGCAAGCCTCTCTCTCAAAAGAAAAAGTGTGTCTGTGCTTACCTAACATTAAGTCTGGGACGCGGTAAAATATCTGGTAACCTATCTCTGCTGATGCTTTTACTCTGGCTGGGTATGGTATCAAAGGCCAGTATTCAGAAGTTGCATAGTTATTTGAAGGTGTATCATAAATAAAAAAATATTTTTCTGTGGCTCAAAGAGCCTCACTTAGAGAATGTTCTGATTTGTTATCCTTGTCTCCCTAAATCAGAAAAAATAATATCCCTGGGTCTTAGGAGGACAAAGGCATGAAAGAAAAGCCTCTCTGAAGACAGACCCAAGAGAAGGAGGTTCTGCTCTGATGAATGGGGACAGGAGGAATCCCATAAAGGTCTGAGCCTGAGTGATGAGCTATTATGGTTGGCATTAGGTGTAAGGCAGAAACCAGAAATTCAACTTGGTCTTTCAGCTCTCCCTACAACAGGAAAGATGGTAACCTTCACGGCTTAACAGAGGTCCATGATTAATATCACAGTCACAATAACCACATCTAAAAGAAAAATACACCTGGATCCAAGAGAGTTCTTACATTGTCCTTAGGGATGAGGAAATAAAGGGATAAGTAATTAGGACCATTGTTTTCCTTTCTCTTTGGTACACAATAAATGAGCCTCCTTTATTTTAAAAAAAATGCTTAGCTCTGGCCAGTGTGGTGGCTACTGCCTGTAGTCCTAGCTACTCTGGAGGCTGAGGCGGGAGGATCATTTGAGCCCAGGAATTTAAGCAAGGCTGCAATGATCCTACCATTAGCACTCCAGCCTGGGGTAACTGAGTGAGATCCTATCTCTAATTAATTAATTAA
>NW_012148607.1:584628-593211 GCF_000956105.1 Propithecus coquereli
TAAATCTTCTTAAACAAATAACTATGAAAATAATATTCAAGAAAATACAAATGGGAAATTTAACCAATAAATTGCTTCTAATTTATCCCAACCTGATATTTAGTCTAGAAAACAAACAAAAATCAAAAAACTCTGAAGTGTTACTAAAATGCTAACTGAATCATTTTAGCATAAATCTAGCACATGCATTTCAAGGTTTCACTGCTAGGAATTTTGTTAAGATCAGTTGAATCATGAATAACAGTATATAACAGAATATAAGGAACACATACCATTACATGTGATCCTTGCCCCCTACCCTCAGATTATGTCAGAATAAAGCTGACAATTCTGCCAGGCTCTGCACCCCGAGTGCCCCCAACCCAAACCTTGGAAGCAAAGAATATGCCCTGTCATACAACTTTGTACAAGTTGTAGTAAAGCAAAGCATAAGTTGGTTGTTTTTTTTTTTTTTTACCTTTCTATAGGAAGTGGTCAGTTATTTGATAAATACTAAAACAATGCTAAGAATACACTTAATGAGTTTGTTTACCAAACACATTGTGCAAGAACTGACTACATAAAAGTTCCTTTGAAATTTGGTCCACAGATTCACCTAAGGTTGAAAATTTAAAACTTGTAAGAAAAAGAGGAAGTGGGTATCCCTAATCTTAATATACCGTAATTACTAAAGGGATATAATATGCATATTAAAAGGTTTTGCTCACAGAAGGCACAAACCATAAAAGGGATATTCTTTTTGAATAAAAACAAAGAACTAGCTGATGTCCTTCTTTGTTTTGTGAGCACCATAACTAAAATGAAGTTAAACCTGAATTCACTGTCTACTCCTGTGACCAAAAAAAAAAAGAGAACATAAAAACCTTGTCTTAACTATATGATTTCCAGCCATTAATTGAGATGTAGTTACGAAAGATTAAAATCGTCTTAAAAAGGGGTGTGATAGCAGCTATCAAAGCAATATTCAAGCATGATTTCAGGGATGCTTTCAGGTTTAGAATTATCCTTCCTTGTCAAAAATCTTCACGACTTCATCAAAAACCTATAAAGAAAAAAGATAATTTTAAAAGCAGATACCATTAAAATACCATATAGCTAAGTTCCTGTTAAAAATAGTAAATTTTATATTAATTTTCAAAATGGATCATTTTAAAAAGTCACATTATAATTTCTTAGTTTCATCTATTTTACTTTAGACAGTAATATAATACATATAAAATTATGAACATGTATTCAATTTTATTAGTGCTTTTAGGACAAAACATACTTCTTGATAGGCTACCAATAATTTGATAAAATGTAAACTGGTTTATCATCTTAGTTCAGACTCTAAAACACAAAGTTCTCTCATGTATTGCCTCACCTCTACAGGAAGTAGCACCTCTACAGGATTAAAAAAGATCCCCTGAATCTTTTTCCTCCGGCCCTTTCTTTTTGAATATGAGAGGAAGAAAATTCAGGGAGTCAGGGGAAGGGAGATAGGTGAATTAGGAGACACTAAAAATATTTTCTGGGCACTAAACTACAATTCAGAGATCACTGATTTATGAAGAAAGAGAGAAGTGATAAGTTGTAGAACCCCTGCACCTCTGAAGCTATTTGCTCTGTGATGGAAGAGAAGAAAGCAGCCTAGGCTCTTGAGCTGGATGACTTGCCATTCATGTTATAGGTTTTCAAAAAAAAGAACATCATCCAAATCACAGTTCACAAAATACCAATTTTTCTAGTACCCGGGAAGAGGTTTGAAATTAATAAACCACCCACTTCTCATGAAGACAAGTCTGAAGTTATAAAGCCCATTTTAGACTCTATTCAAAAAGGAAAAAAAATGTAATTTTTCATTTAGTCCCCAGTGTCTTGAAAAACAAACTAACTACTCTGTCATAGTATTTATTTTTCTCCTGCCTACATGCCCCAAAAGAACTAATCACATTTTTACTTGACTTTTTTTTTAAAGGCAGGTTAGGGACACTCACTTCATCAACAGATTTAGAAGCATCTATTTTCTTGACTTTTCCCATTTCTTCATATAAGTCAATAATTGGCTTTGTTGACTGAAGATAGGTCTGAATTCTGCAAAAGAAGCAAATATTGCGAAGTCCTAGGTATCCATCCTTTCTCCTACATGTTATAGGGTAGCTCAGAGGACAACACTAAATCTGACCCAACTAACTCGTCATTTCCTTACACAAGCCATTTTACACAGTTAAGTGTAACATTTTCTTTTTCAGGTCCAAAATGGAGCAGGTCTGGGATAGAGGTGGCTATGTAAAAACTGCAAAGTACCTCTTTTCCAAGCTCTCTCTGTTGTCATCACTCCTACCACTACTCTTTCCCCTCTCAAGACATCGTTCAATACAGATCTAAAAAGAGATATAAATAAAGTTATTCTAAAAGTAGAAAGATATGAATTTGCAATTCTTTTAACCTGAAAAGAAAATAAAGTTTAAAGAGATGACAAAAAAAAACCTGCATTAAACTCAATGTGTCTAATTCATTAATCAACATACACAGTTCTTTTAAATTTAAACATGTGGCTCAATTTATATAAACTAGGTTAAATAAGTACAGAGCATAAAAAGAATTCATTCATGACTCAGTTTTTCCTGTGTATTTTTTTTTCAAACCGCAATAAAAAGAAGATCTGTATGTGTACAGTTCCATCTCGGATATATTATTAACTTATTAGGTATGAATTACATGCCTCAAACTTTGTTCCATTTTTGCTTTTCTATAATTCCATAAATATCCAAATATTTAAGAGTCAACATATTTGCATTTGAATAAAGCATCCCTTGTTAATCATGAATAAACATTCCTTAGTTATAAGCTGTGGTAACATTCTAAAGTTAACTTTGAAGAATAAGTGAAAACATATTTTTGGGGGTTGGAAGAAGAGAGTTACATTTTAAAACAACTCAAAGGCTGCAGCAAGTCTCTCTACCAGAGGCACATTTACGATTCAACCTAAGAATACCAACTTCTTTCAAGGCCCTACTTCAGATTCTTAGTCTTTCAGGCTATTGGCATTAATTTAATGAAATTTATATTACAGCAGCTGTCAAACACAGGCCATTTAATTAAATGATTCCAAGAAATTCATTTACTTATTCCAATGTATGTCTGAGTTTGTTACTAAAAGTGCCAGAAAGAAAAAGAACACTTTCCTGCTTTTTTCAAGATCATTTCATTCTTAAGACAAATCAAGCTATCCTACATGTTTTTTAAAGTAGAAAATTTTCCCAACTTGCCAAAAATGTTTCTTTTCCACGAGACAACTCGTAAAGCAAGACACTCTTTCACAATAGTGCCTACCTAAGAAAGTAGTAATTCAGCTTCATTACTTAACATTATTGTGCATGTCAATTCTTATTTTTTAAAAAACAAAATTGATTCTTATTTTGAAAATAAAGCAAATTTTAGTCCAAAAGTCTGCTGATGCCAATTAGCTTCCAACAGCAAGACAGTGCTATTTTGTCCATCTCATCTACCCATTCAAAAAAAATATAGCTGCCAATATAAAATGTAAACATAAGAAAAAATCAATTTTTCTCTAATAGTTGACTAACAGTTGCTTAAAGCCTATGTGGGCAAATGAAGATTTTCATTACCTCATTATTACAGTCAAAAAAAAGAACAAAAGATACATCTGCCTTTCCATCCATGGTCTTGTTCCAACCTTGAAGGTTGTCTTGATTTCTTGGAAACCCATCAATCAAGAACTTATTCTTCTGAGCATTGACGGCCATTGTCTGATCCATTTCCTAAAGGAAAAGATTTAGGTTCAACACTACATTAACAAAATGCAATTTCTCAAGTAGGTTAGTGGATACATGGGTGTTTGTTTTATTATTATTCTTTAAACCATAAGTAAAGACTGAGGAGTGCATAGAAAAAAAAAGACTAGAAGGAAATGAACCAACGTATTAACATGGTTGCCTCAAGCTGGTGGGGTTATGGCTATGTGTCCCTCCCTACCTTCTCATTTTATACACACACACACACACACACACACAATTGTTTTCTGTAGTTTCCAAATTTTCTATAGTAAGCATGTTACTTTCACATATATATTCACAAAATTATAAATAAACAGTAAGAGTAGCAATAAGAGGAAAACAACCACTAACTAGTATCTTTGCTCCAGTAATGGAAGACCCTGTCTTGTGTTCTTTTTGCCCTTTCCAAGTCATTTTACTGTGGTAGAAAGTATATTACTTTTACAGGTGCTTAACTCTGCTATAATTCAAGTCCAACAGCACAGAACTTCGGACAAATATAAAAACATAGTTAGCTTTAATTATTAGTGTAGGAATCAATTTTTTTTGTTTGCTTTTTGAGATAAGGTCTCACTCTGTTACCTGGGCTAGAATGCAGTGGCATGATCATAGCTCACTGCAACCTCAAACTTCTGGGGCTCAAGTGATCCTCCCCCCTCAGCCTCCCAAGGAGCTGCGACTACAGGTGTGTGCCACCACGCCCGGCTAATTTTTCTATTTTTTGTAGAGATGAGGTCTTGCTCTTTCTTGCTCAGGCTGGTCTCGAACTCCTGGCCTCAAAAAATCCTCCTGCCTTGGCCTTCAATAGTGCTAGGATTACAGACATGAGCCACTGTGCTGAGCCTCAACTTTTTTTTTTTTTAACTGAAGTTAACTCAATCTAAATGCTACTGGCTACCCCAAAACACAGGGAGCAAAAGAAAAAAATACATTCAGAAAAATGGCAAGAGCAACCCATTTCACTATCCTCTTCCAAAGCCTGAAGTTAGGTAGAATGTGGGAATACGTGAATGGGAAATGCAGATCTCTGATCTCCAAATCCTTGCCACTTCTAATCACCATAGTCACAGATGCATGACTTTGACAAACCTTAGAAGAACCTCTATTTCAAAGCAAATTAACATTCACTACCATCCATGCTCAAACTTTTCTGGTTCCTCAAGAAGGACAATGGCTGTCAGGAACCGTGATTCCTTTATCTGAGAATTGGCTTCATCCCAGCACCTGGCTGCTTCTTCAATATTCACAAAACTTGTACAGAACACTTTTTGGCCTCTGCTATAAAATTTCTACCCCAATTACAGTAGTAGAAGGTATCTGAAGAAGGCATATCAATATTATACTCAGTGTATATTTAACTCAAGGCTACTATGAGGGAACATGAAGAGCAAGGTCATGGATCTTGTCCCTGGAGGGCTCACAGTCCAGTGGGTGACAAATATATATACATAGATATGTTAAGTTCTATGATAAGGTATGCAAAGGATGCTATGATAAAACAAAGTAAGCACAAACTGCCAGAGAAAGCTTTACCAAAGAGGTAACAGTGGAACTGAATCCCGAATAATAAAATGGCAGGCAGACAGGGATTAATGTCCTCTGGATGGTGGAAACTGGATGTATGAAGGCTCAGAAACGAGACAGCCTAACAGCTTTGATGAATCTGAAGCAAGCCAGTACAAGTGAAATCTTAGGATATGTGTAGAGAGTGGTGGGAGATACGACTGAAAGTTAAGCAAAGATAAAATAATGAAGAACTTTTTATGCCACACTAAGGATCTGAGTTTTATTCTGGAAGCAATACAAGACCATTTAAGAATTTTAAGCAGTTTAAGATTAACAGGGGTCATACTGTCTTTTAGAAAAAAAAAAATCACTCTGACTACACCAAGAAGGATGAATTGGAAGGGAACAAGGATGAATTAAAGGCAGAAAGACTAACTAGGAGGCTCCAGTGATGGTCCAGGTAGGAAAAAAAGAGGATAGTAAACTAAGGTGATAGAAGAGACTAATAGAAAAGAATTAAAAGAAAAAGAATTGGAAAGATCTGCTCACTGAATGGATTTGGGAAAGTAAGGAAGAGGCATACAATATTGGATGGCTCCCAATTTCTGCCTTGAGCAACTGGGTAGATGGTAGAACCATTAACCAACACAGGAAATAAAGAGAGATCACACTTGAGATAATACACTCAAACTCTGATATGTTTATTTTGAGACACCTGTGAGACAATCAGAAAGATACCTAGTAGTTAGTTAAAAATAAAAGTCTGGAGTTCAAAACAAAGATGGGTTCTAGAACTGTAGAATTCAGCATCATTAGCACAGTGAAGGCTTTCAACATGGCTAAAACCATCCAGCAAAAAATATATAAACGGAGAGCTAAAGAGAAACAAGGACAAAACCCCGAGAAGCACCATGGTTTAGGAAACTTGAAAAGGAAAAAAAAAAAAAAGCTGTTAAGGAAGACTGAGAAATAGCAGTTACTGAAGCAGAATCAACAGAAATGATATCACAAAGAACAAAGGAGGGGCTGGGCGCGGTGGCTCACGTCTGTAATCCTAGCACTCTGGGAGGCCAAGGCGGGAGGATCACTCGAGGTCAGGAGTTCAAGACCAGCCTGAGCAAGAGTGAGACCCTGTCTCTACTAAAAATAGAAGAAATTATCCGGACAACTAAAAATATATAGAAAAAATTAGCTGGGCATGGTGGCACATGCCTGTAGTCCCAGCTACTCAGGAGGCTGAGGCAGAAAGATTGCTTGACCCCAGGAATTTGAGGTTGCTGTGAGCTAAGCTGACGCCACGGCACTCTAGCCCAGGCAACAGAGCAAGACTCTGTCTTCAAAAAAAAGAACAAAGGAGGAATGAGCTTCAGTAAGTGATCAGAGTTAAATGCTACCCAAAAAAACAACTAAAAGTATCCCCTAGATTTGATAGAGAAGAACACTGGTAACATCCAAGAGCAGATGCAATGGAGATGAAAACAGAACCTGACTGCAAAGGGTTGAAAAGTAGAAAGTGAAAAATAAATGTCGACTACTCTCATAATGCTTAGCTATAAAGCAGAAGAAGGGCATTAGACGATAGGGAATAGAGGATTTATTTACTCTGGAATGGAAGCAGGTTACTCCAACCTCTGAGACAAGAGGTAAAAAAGTGTGTATGAGCCACTCTTTATCCACAGTGTCTTTATAGTTCCACCCAGATGCTTATATATCTCTTTTCTATCATGCTTCAGCTATTTCTTGTCATTCCCAAGATCGCATTTCTCCTTCTCCTTCACTGTTTCTTATATGTGAAAATACCTGTTAATGACTATGGTCTTAGGAGTCTATAGTGAAGAGTTACCTAGCAAATGCAAGGTATCTGTTTTTTAGATGTAACATGTTTTAGTTTGATAGCTATTATGTCATAGCATTTCACATTAAAAATGGTGATGCATGCACCAGAAAAGCAGACATCAAGACTGAAAGAATGTCAACAATGAGAGGGACATGGGATAAAAGAAGACAGAAAGAAGGAACAAAGAGGTTTATAAGAAAACAGAAAGGAGAAGAAAGGGGGCAAAGGGGGATAAAGAAAGAAGAAATAGAAATGGAAGAGAAAATAACTGTCTGAATGTTGGGAAGGAAAGGTCAAGTGTACATACATGGATGTTAAGTTGAGCTACAGCTAACGCTAGACCAAGGTAGAGAATCCTTGCCACTGTTCAATTTTTTCCCAGGTGACAGCACAGTTTCCAGTTCTGCCATTGTCAAACAACCATGACCACCTTCCACAAGCAAGAAATTCAATACTCTGATTTTTTCATTACTCAAATGAAAGCTGGATTTAATTTATTTCCTTGCTGGTTTGAATTGATTGGCATTCACACTCCTTACCCTTTTTAATAAACTGATGGTTATCTCAACTGGCACAATCTTTCCTTCTTTAATGTACTTTTCAATGAGTTCACCATACTGTGATTCTGGGTTCTTCCTTTCATCACGAAGAAGTTCTCCTGCAGAAAGGTGTGTGTAGCCATATTTCTGAAAGAAACAACACATAGGAAAAAAATTAGAATTCATTCAACCCAGTAGTAGGACTGTTTATTTTTCCCTTTGTGTTAATTTCTATATGCTAATTTTTCTACAATAAACAGGTTTTGCTTGTATATTAAATAAAGTTTAAGAGATTTCAAATAACCCAGTTTGCATAATAAATATCCTACTCTTCATAGCTATGTGTTCACTTATCATATCATTCCCAAATTTATCTATTTGAGGCATTAACATCTTATTTATTCCTTCACAAATATGACTGAAGTTTAAATATTAATATTTAACAATATTAATATTGTTCAAAGAAATGTCTAACAAAAATCTTTATAATTCAAGGCAAAAAAACAAAAAATCTTACCACTATTGGCTGTATTCACCTTCTATAAAATCTCTTTCTTAAACTCAACATGTCTAAATTGCACTCATCACTATTTACACAAACCCCATTTTTCTGTTTTCTTCCCTTTCTCAATAAACAATACAAGTCCTACCTCCTCCACAAAATCAGCTTTCCTAACCACTCTGGAGAGTGGTCACATAATCAAATAGTATCTTGGAGTATCACTGTCTCTTCACGAAGACCAGTATCTTCCTTACCACATACAAAAGTCCATTTCCTACCTTTCTATAATACTTGCGATACTTGCTTTATAAGTTTGTGGTTATGATTAAATGAGATAATGTATTAATATCGTACATAAACTGATTACCATAAAGCCTTATACATAATAGGAATAAAAGCCATCAATTACCTCCTTTCCAT
>NW_012148607.1:604808-606160 GCF_000956105.1 Propithecus coquereli
AGTGACTAATTAGAAAATACACATTTAAAAATATACTATTCAGCATAGCAATAAACATTTCAATTTAGAATAAATCTAAAACTAAATGTGTAAGAATTATATCAAGAAACTAAAACCACTTTACTGTAGGACATAAATAAAATCTGTATCATAAAAAGAAGGCATTTTGATTTCCTGGATAGAAAGTTTCATACTGTAAATATTTGAATTTTCCACAAATTAGTCTATAAATTTATGGTAAACTCAATCAAAATTTTATAGGGATTTGTTTTTTGTTTTGTATTATTTTTAAATGAAATTTGGTAAGTTGATTCTCAAGCTTATTAGAAAGAGCATATTCAAGTGAATGGCCAAAATTGAAAGTAATTTAACAACTACAAACAAGGACTTGTCCTCCCAGGTGACATAAAATACAACACTATAGTAATTTAAACAGTGTAGTAATGGTATAAAAATAGAACAATGAAGGCCAGGTGCAGTGGCTCACACCTATAATCCCAGCACTCTAGGAGGCCGAAGCGGGAGGATTGCTTGAGCTCAGGAGTTTGAGACCAGCCTAAAGAAGAACGAGACCTGTCTTTACTAAAAATAGAAAAATTAGCCCGGCATCGTGGCACACGCCTCTAGTTCCAGCTACTCAGGAGGCTAAGGCAGGAGGATAGCTTTAGCCCAGGAGTTTGAGGTTGCAGTGAGCTAAGATGACATCACTGCACTCTACCCAGGGAGACAGAGCGAGACTCTGTCTCAAAAAAAAAGAACAATGAAACTCAACAGAATCCAGAAACCAAGTATAAATGGGAATTCAATAAGTGATAGAGTCGCAACTAAAAATCAGTGGGGAAAAAAATGAATGATTTAATAAATGATACTTTGTACAACTGGCTATCCATCTGGGAAAAAATAAAATTAGATCTCTGCATCACACTATTTGCAAAACTAAATTCCAGGTGAATTAAAGTTCCTAAACACAAAACAAGCAAAAACCCTATGATAATACTAAAGAAAAATAATCTTGAGATAGGGAAAGGCATCTTGTTTGGCACCAAACAAGAACCAAAACTGCTAGAATTTATATTTGCTCACATAAATAAAAACTTTTGAACAAAGGCATGCATGATAAATATAATCAAATGACAAGCAACAGCCTGAAGGAAAATATTTTCATTATACAAAGACGGGATGATATACATTATATATAAAGAGATCCTACTAATAAATAAAGAAAACAACTCAGTAAAAAAAATGAGCAAAAGATAAGAACAATTCACAGAAAAGAAAAAAAACAGAGGCTTCACCTCACTAGTAATCATTAAAATGCAAATTAAAACAAAGTGATTCCATTTTCTGCCCAT
>NW_012148607.1:606210-608460 GCF_000956105.1 Propithecus coquereli
ACAAAGGATGCAAATAGTGACTTCCATATATAAAGTGACTTGAGCCTCATTACTAATTAATAAAGGTAATTCTTCATATTTGTATAACAAAATCTTTACCAACACTGTCTGCTGGGGGAAGAAGTTGATTCTTCAGAAGCAATGATGAGACGATAGAACAATAAATAAAACTTAGAGAAAGGGTGAGTTAGAATCCACCAAACAGACTGTGTCCTCATCTGCATAAGGCCTGGATATCCCTCTAACGTTTTGCAGAAGGCTTCTCAGATATGAGGATTATGGTATCTGATTTACACACCAAATATCCCCTATACCAACTGTGAATTGAAATTCTCACCCTCCAAATTTATTTTGTAGTTGGTTAATTCAGTATTTTTATTTCTTTTAATTCATCTTGGCCATTGTGAATCGATCTGCATTCCATACATTAGAAGGGAATAGAAAATGGTCAAGGATGAAGATCAAGCCCAGAAACCTCCAGGGATTCCAGGAGCTCACAGGTAATAATTTGAAAACTTCCAGAATTAATGGATAGGCATAGAGGTCTTGTTACTCTTAGGAAACATTCATCTTGTCTTGTTAATTAAATGATCCACTATTATTGTCACTGCCAAGGCTACAAGCTACATATTCATCTTATTTCTTGGCAGAAGCATTATCTTAAGAAGTCTTCCATATAATTACTACAACCCAAATATTGTTGCAGGTGGTCTAAAAGCCTAGAATTCAATTAATTCAGTTCCTGTGAGAATACGTGGAGAAGGACAGATAGCAATGGTAACATATGTCTTTGTATATATCAAACCACTCAAATGAAGCCCTGGCCTCTCCTATTTCAACCACTAAGCAGGCCAAACTGTATTTGTTTCTTATTTTAAAAAGGTAAGTAACATTATAATGAGAATATAATTTACCCAGGAAATTTCAAAAGAAAGTCAACCTAAGAGATGCAGCTGAGAGAACACAACTTATAAAGAGTCTCATCAAGAAAAAAAAAAAAATCACATTTTAATAGCTTAGGTGCTCTATAAGAACTAGAATTTATTTGGATTTAAGAATCAATACTTGAGAAAGTACAAAGAAGACAAAACTCTGAATGACAAAACTGTCATGCAAACATAACATTGAGCATTTGCAAAATTATTCAACTAACGGGGAAATGCATTTTAGTGAAATACACACAACCTAGCAAGGATCACTGGAACCTTGCATGAAGTCACATACTCAAAACACTGAACTGGTGTGTTTAAGGTTTTATAACTAACTTAGATTTTTTTTTTTTTTTTTGAGACAGAGTCTGGCTCTGTTTCCTGGGCTAGAGTGCCGTGGCGTTGGCCTAGCTCACAGCAACCTCAAACTCCTGGGCTCAAGCAATCCTTCTGTCTCAGCCTCCCGAGTAGCTGGGACTACAGGTATGCGCCACCATGCCCAGCTAATTTTTTCTATATATTTTTAGTTGTCCAGATCATTTCTTTCTATTTTTAGTAGAGACAGGGTCTCGCTCTTGCTCAGGCTGGTCTTCAACTGACCTTGAGCAATCCTCCCGCTTTGGCCTCCCAGAGTGCTAGGATTACAGGCATCAGCCACCGCGCCCTGCCCTAAGTAAGATTTTATAACTAAACTCTGTCACAACCCAGTATGACACTGGGAAATTTACTTCACCTTTCTTAGATTTCATTTTATTTTTAAAATAGAAAAAATATCTGTATTACCAGAAGTAACATCTATACTACACTACACTAACGGCCACAGCAAAATATCATTATTAGCTGTTACAACTAGAAGTATCTGTTGAAGAACTATCTCCTAAAAATGTGGACAACACCACTAGATTCAAGATCTGCTATGAGAACACTCAGATAGGTCAGTGAGGACTTAGACAAATTCATACAGGTTACTCTAGAGCAAAGTCCAAAATAATCATTGGCTAAACCACAAATTACACACCAATAAAGGAAAAGAATTACCAAACTGGCTTAACATCAAATGAAATACATACAAGAAAGGAGCAAAGTCAAAGAATAACTATACAACAATTATAATATGTGCTATGGTTTGAATATGTCCCCCAAAGTTCATGTGCTAGAAACCTGATCCCTGATGGGACAGTGTTGGGAACTGGAGCCTCATGGGAGGTGTTTGGGTCATGGGGGCACTGCCCTTAAGAAATGGACTAATGTCATTGTCCCAGGGGTGGGTTTCTTATAAAAGAATGAGTTTGGCACAATCTCTTTCTCTCCCTCTCTTTCT
>NW_012148607.1:608510-610877 GCF_000956105.1 Propithecus coquereli
TATAAACTCCAATAATTTGGGGTAACTCTAAATTTTTACTTTCCTTTTTTCCTTTATGAAGCTAAAAACAACTCAACAACCTTTATGGATCATACACTAAGATTTGGAAGGAGAAAAAAGCACCACATTTTCAAGAAATACAGAATGGTACTCATTTTACTACAACCAGGCAAATGTTGACAATTTTATGGCATCAAATCTCAACCCATCTTGTTCAATTTCACTTTAGCAACTGCCTTTCCCTCCTTCTAAAAATTTAGAAAACAACCAAAAATAAAACAAAAACATGGCTTATCCCCGTAATCCAAGCACTTTGGGGAGCCAAGGCAAGGGCATCACTTAAGGCCAGCAGTTTGAGATCAGCCTTGGCAACATAGGGAGATCCCGTCTCTACAAAAATATAGGAAAAATTAGCTGGGTGTTGTGATGCTACTCATGAGGCTGAGGCAGGAGGATCACTTGTGCCCAGGAGTTCGAGGCTGCAGTGAGTTATGATCATACCACTGCACTCCAGCCTGGGCAACACAGCAAGACCCTGTCTCAAAAAAAATAAAATAAAAAAGAAGGTGTTCAGGGTACACATGATGGATAAATGGTAAGTCCTTGAAGGCTGGAAGAGATCCATATGCCAGGCACCTCCTCCTGTTAATGCGGCAATTAGAAAGTGCCACTGGACTGCTACTGAGCCTCTCTTGCATTAAATAGAAGAAACAAGCAGAGATATTAGATATAAATACATTTTTAAAGCAACTGAAGTGAGTTAAAACTATTGGGCATCCTTTAATTGCACATCCATGAAGCATTTAAGACTAAGTTTATTTTGCATTCTCCATAAGATTAGTGAACCTTAAAAATCTAAATATTGGTTATGTACTGTAAATAATCCACCTTCAGCAGAACACCCAGAAATGCGTTGGGTACTATATGGAGTCATCCAGACTCACCAGTCTGGTACCTGTTGCAAACAATAGTTTTAGAGCCTATACCATCCCAGTAACACTTTATGTAAGGCTATCGTTTATTTCAAAGACATTTTCAATTTCACTTTTTCCAATTACAGATGATCCTTTACTTTCCACAGTTCAATTTCGGATTTTTTCCACTTTAATGATGGTGTGAAAGCATACGCATTCAGTACTCTCCTCAACTTACAATAGGGTTACCTGCAGATAAATCTGTCATAAATTGATAATATTGTATTTTAAGTTGAAAACACACTTTTAACTTATAAAATTTTCAACTTACAATGGACTTTCTGGTATTTGTAACATAAATAAGATGTCTGATAAGGACTTTGCAGGAAAAATACCTGCCAGTTCTGAGGAACTTACTTTTCTTTGACTGTAACAACACAGTGCCAAATACTTACTGGCCAACTCTTTAGGGTTCCTTCCAGTTCCACTCACAGAGGGTTGGAAAAAACAGTTTTTCCTATAATCACCATTAAAGAAAGCTTATCATTAAGAAAAAGACTGTATCTAGTGAGAGAAAAGCTAAGTGTAATATCTCACTTAAATTGCTAGTGAATTTCCAATCTCATTTTTAGTTTGCCCTCATTGTATTTCTAAATATGTGCATTACATTTGACCATGCCTATTTCATTACAAATCCACACATTAACTATAAAATATGGACGTTATAAACGAAGCTAAATCTTTTCTTAAGCAAGAAGCTTTAGCAGACAGACTCCAAATTAACAGGAAGCACGCTTCTTTCTTTAATTAAAAAGTGATATTTTAAAAGCATACATCCTGCAAAGGAGAAAAAGGAGAGATATAATCCATTCAACTGCAGACAATTACAGCACCATTTCATTTTCCTCAATGTTTTGCTCTTCATGTAAGAAAACCTTAATTCAGGCAACACTCTGAATGTATTTTAAATTTATAAATATTTATTGAGTGTCTACAAAGTGCTGAGCAATGTGCTGAATCAGGGAAGGTAAACAGGTTATAGCCACAAAGGATGCAAATAGTGACTTCCATATATAAAGTGACTTGAGCCTCATTACTAATTAATAAAGGTAATTCTTCATATTTGTATAACAAAATCTTTACCAACACTGTCTGCTGGGGGAAGAAGTTGATTCTTCAGAAGCAATGATGAGACGATAGAACAATAAATAAAACTTAGAGAAAGGGTGAGTTAGAATCCACCAAACAGACTGTGTCCTCATCTGCATAAGGCCTGGATATCCCTCTAACGTTTTGCAGAAGGCTTCTCAGATATGAGGATTATGGTATCTGATTTACACACCAAATATCCCCTATACCAACTGTGAATTGAAATTCTCACCCTCCAAATTTATTTTGTAGTTGGTTAATTCAGTATTTTTATTTCTTTTAATTCATCTTGGCCATTGTGAAT
>NW_012148607.1:622937-624793 GCF_000956105.1 Propithecus coquereli
GAAAAAGAACCAAAAGGCACACACATAAAGAAACTGGTAAGTCATTACATAAGAAGAGTAGGATGACATTAGCAAAGGAGAACTTTCACTTTTTACTTTATATGTTTTCAAATTGTTTGTATTTTTTACAATATACATGTATACACATAAACCTTTTAAGTTTTAATTTTAAAGAAGTATGTACTTTCCACACATCTTTAAAAGGCAAATACCACAAAGCAAGATTGATAGTTTAAATGCTTTATTAATGTCAAATCCCAAGGGCACAGCAAAATTAAATTCAAAGTAGCCTCACATTAAGTAAGGATAAGAAGCCCAATATAAAAAGACACCACCTGATTTCAAGAAAAAAGGGAAAAAGTACCTACACAATCAAAAACTTACTTAAAATTTAATAAACTAAATCATGGTAGAGAATAGCAGCTTTGGAGACAGATAATGGTGAACTGTTCTAAAACCAAAAATCAATTCAAATGTTTAGATAAAAATTTCTCTGGAAAGTGATCCATTCCTTAAACAAAGAAACAAAAGTATAATACAGCAACACAGAAACATACTGCATGGGCACGAAGTCAATAGTTATAGAAGGAGACAGAAAACAGTCCAGTTTTACAGCCTAGAAACAGATGGAAATTTAGAGACATACTCCGTTGAGAAGATCCATAAGGCACAGCAGCAGAGGTTTAAAAGAAAACACATTTCAGTGAAGCCCTACTCTAGACACTAGAGTTCAAAATTATAAGCAAGATGTTCTGGAAATGCCACTTCCATGGCATAGACAATATATCCATACTACTTATAGTCTCCAAAATAAACCACTGGAGCGCTTTCAGAACTTTATTGTGTCAAGTAACCTCTCTCAATCAACTTTTTAGAGAAATTGAATCAATTCTTAGATAACAAAGAATCACTTTCATTTTTAGATCAATTACCTGTGCTAACAGAAGAAAGTGTGAGAAAAATCATTTGGCTTTGAAAAGCAGTACATGTTTTAAAATGTTTTTTGTGTAAAATTTACCTTCATAAATATACATTTTGCTCAATCTAAAATTAAAGTTAGTCTAGGAATATACATTTTTTTGATGATACAGCAATCAAATCATAGCCCAGCCTGGGATTTAATGTCAACCATAGATAACTGTACCCATTTCTATAATGTAGAGCAGAATATAAGGGCTCCTGGTTCTTGATTAGAGCCTAACTTCATCAAGGGAAATGCCCTAAAAAGTAGTAAGCTTATGGAAAATTTTTCCATATAATTTTCTTTCCCGTCATGACTACACAACAGGAACAAGACTGGGAAGAAACCATTTGCAAAAAAGGCACCTTTTTGCTTAATGAGCATCCCACCAAGCTAACTTAACTTGAACCCAATTCTGCCCTGGATCGGTCAGGGAAGTAATGAGAATCTGTTACCCCCTCCTTCCTTTCCCATCTACCACTAACCTCTCTCCTTTCCACTCTCAACTCTTGGGCCCAAGCACAATATAGACACTTTTATAACACACAGTTATGCCTCTTTTATAGTTTTGGACTAACTTATCAGTCTTTTAATCTCCGCACCATAGGCAATAGAAAGCATACTGCATGTTCCATAGTGCAAGGAGTAAGACCTCACCAAAATTTAAATTTTTTTACTTCCAAAGACATTACCAAGAAAATGAAAGACAACACATAGGATGGGAGAAAAAAATTATAAATCACATATCTGAATAAGGGACTTGTATCAAAAATACATAAACACAATTCAATAATAAAAAGATACATAACCCAATTTAAATGAGCAAAAAAAATTTTTTTTAAATGCATTACTCTGGAAAAAAACACTTTACGTCTAGTATGAAGGTTACAATTTT
>NW_012148607.1:626143-628665 GCF_000956105.1 Propithecus coquereli
CTTTATTTTCTTATTTCCTATAATATATGCACATTAATTGAAATAAGAGTAACCAAAACAAAAAATATGCACATCTTTCACAACAGGATAGTTAAGATATATATACAGTATTAGCTTATAATAGTTATCTGATCATTAGGTCATTAGTTACATTTCGCATCTAGTCACCTATTTTGAATATAAATAGTATTTACACTACAAAGTTTTCTTTAAATCTACTGATCCTTTCTAGAATTTAAAAATCTAAATTAATTCCACTTTCTCTAAGTAGAAAGATCTTTTGTATTCAATAAACTCTAAAATACCATATAGGACTGGCACGGTGGCTCTTGCCTATAATCCTAGCACTTTGGGAGGCCAAGGCAGAAGGATGACTTGAGGCCAGGAGTTCGAGACCAACCTGGGCAATAGCAAGACCTGGTCTCTACAAACAATAAAAAATTAGCTGGGCGTGGTGGTGCATGCTTGTAGTCCCAGCTATCTGCGAGGCTGAGGCAAAAGGATCGCTTGAGCCCACGAGTCTGAAGTTGCAGTGAGCTATGTTGATGCCACTGCACTCTAGCCTCAGCAAAAGAGCAAGACCCTGTCTCAAAACAAAACAAAAACCATACAGATTTTTAAAATCTATCAACTGATTAGTATGGGTAAACATTTCCTTATGCTATAGTAAACAATGGGAATATTATGATCCCCCATAACCACTTTTATCTAAATTACTCTTTGATCCCTTTCCTATACATCTTTTCTAAAATAATAAAAGTTACCATTTACACACTTGGTGAATGCTATGTACTGTGATAAACACTGTATAAGTATTACCTCCATTTAATCTTTAACAAAACCCGGTAAAGTTGGCATTATCACCTTACAAATAAAAATATAGATCAGAAAAGTAACATACCCATAGATGATAGACTAAGCTCCAAACCAATGTCTGATTGCTATAACAAAGTTGGCCTTAATATTTCATTTCTTAAATATTTTTAATTGAAAAATACACAATTGTTACATTTCAAAAAGCTTTTCTTTCCTTAACTTTGTAGGTTCCTTGTTACCACTCTGAAGTTCTAAGTAAATGAAATACAAAAGGGAATTTATTAAATATAGTTCCTTGGTGCTCCCATGCATACAGCATAGAAGAGCAAAGAAGGCACACATATTCATAGTAATTGGATGGTTACACGCTATCTAACACTGAAGTCTTGAGATATAAATCTGTTTCAGGGCTGGCAAGTTCACCTACTCCATACCTCTCATTTTACAAAAGGGGAAAACTGAGATTAGCTGACTTGCCAGTTAGTGGAGAAAAAACTGGTACTTGAACCCAGGTCTCTTCTCTCTCAGTAACTCTCTACTATTCCATAGTGGGTCTCTGAGGTAATTCCTACGTGACCCACATGGAGATATAGAGTCTATTGTCTTCAAGCTATTATGGCCTTTGAATCACAGAATCTACAGGTAGAAGCTAAAAAAGAGACTCAAAGCTGACGGGCTTTATCATTTTGCTGTATCCTGGCTTGGAGATGAGATCAGGAACTTTAACCACACACAAAGAGCCAGGTACATTTGACTGACCTGATTCCCTGATTCAGCCAGATTCTTACCATCCTGGCTTCATCTTTGCCTTTTTCCACTTCTGAAACACTACCATTTCTACTTTCCTCGCCCATTAAATGAACAAATAGCAAAAAAAAAAAAAAACACTACTATTTGAAAACCTAAATTAACCATTAAGCCAATTCCCAATTACATAACCAAAACATCTTCTATGCTGTCTCTCGACTCCCAGTTAACACCAAGAAAATGGAAAGTCATGTTATTATCTACTTAAACCACACATAATTATAAAGGTAAATCCTGTAAGTTAAATTAAACACGTAATACTTTCCAATAGCAAATATCAATGACTAATACATTCTGGAAACTCCAAACAGTTAAGTGAACAGTAGCCTTTTGTGTAGATCCAAGTCAAGCACATTTAATTTCTTGTTGATATGGGATATATCCTAATAATGAATGGAATGAACTTATGGGTCTTCTGGAGAAAACTGATGGAAACCAGGCATGGAATATGTTTCCTGGGACTCAGTCCCTCATAGTAAAAGCCTCTGAAAATAGTAAGTATCAACTGGTGTCTTTTCTTTACCAAAGTGATGTTTTGTTAAGTTTTACTCAGGAGGTAGCATGAAACTGTCAGCAAATGGTATATCTGTCACAGCTGTTCTCTATTAAGTTCTAAATGTTTTTATCACATGTTTAGTCTGTGAAAGTGTTCTTGATTTGTCAGGTTAAAGCAAGTGAAATGTTCAATACATTTTCATATGGCAAATGAGCTAAAAGTATTAGCTTTAAGGTAACAAATGTCAGTGTGACCAGGCCAAAATAACACAAAGGATAAGATGGTTTATCCTATGTCCCCACTCTCTCTCACCTGGTCAAAAAGCCCCACTACTGGAGTATTTTCTCTAAAATGCTCTGAATTTCAATTCATAAGGCCAACTGTTAAAATACTCTGACTTTGG
>NW_012148607.1:628715-629639 GCF_000956105.1 Propithecus coquereli
TTTTTAAATGCATTACTCTGGAAAAAAACACTTTACGTCTAGTATGAAGGTTACAATTTTTAAAACAACCAAAAAAGAAAAAAAAACCAAAAAATAAGTGTTGGCAAGGATGCGGGAAAACTGAAACACTTGTACATTTCTGATAGGAATGTAAAATGGTGCGATTGTTGTGGAAAACAGTTTAGTGATTCCTACAAGTTAAACACAAAACTACTATATGATTCAGCAATTCCAATCCTAGGTATATAACCCAAAGAACTGAAAACAGGGACTCAAACAGATGGGTGTATGCCAATGTTCACTGCAGCATTACTCACAATAACCAAAAGGTAGAAACAACCCAAATGTCTATCGACAATGGACATAAACAAAATGAGCTACATACATATAATGGAACATTATTCAACCATAAAAAGGAATGAAGTTCTGACACAAGCTAACATGGATGAACCTTGAATACATTATGTTAAATGATATAAGTCAGACACAAAATGACAACTATGACTCCACTTGTATGAGCTACCTAGAATAGGCAAATTCATAGAGACAGAAAGTAGATTAGAAGTTACCGAGCTGGGGAAGAGGGCAATGAGGAGTTATTGGTTAATGGTTACAGAGTTTTTGTTTGTGGTGTGAAAAATTTTCAGAAATAGCTAGTGGTGATGGTTGCACATTCACATTGTGAATGCAATCAATGCCACTGAATTGTACACTTAAAATGGTTAAAATGACTAAATTTCATGCTATAGTTGACCACATTAAAAATTAAAAATGTAATATACCAAAACCACTGAACTGTATAAATGGGTAAATTACATGATATGTAATCATATCTCAAAGTCGTTTAAAAAGAAAACACTGAATACAATTTTTAAAAATTAGAAACAACAGAATTTCCAAAAATACGTAATTAATTAAATAATG
>NW_012148607.1:633198-634773 GCF_000956105.1 Propithecus coquereli
AAAAAAAAAAAAAAAAAAAGAAACAACTCAGATTTAGATAAATCGAGATAGCAAAAATCCACAGGAGTGAGTGCTCGAGGTGAAGCTGCCCTGCGGACCCTCCCCACCCCTAAATCACTGATGGCTAGAGCCTGGGATTTAATGGGCCACAGACTGAGGAAGAGAGACAAAGCCTCAATAGGGTTGGAGGTCAGATCAAAGAGTTCTACATAAAGTTGGGACCCCTGAAGGATGATACCCTCAGTGATTAACCTAAGGAAAAAAGAACCCGCCCCACAGAGGCAACAACAAAAATTCCTAACCACAAGCCCACATTGATTAAAGAAACATCTAAAGATACACTTTAGAAAGAGGGAAAATGATCTCAGAAGGGAGCTCTGAGGTACAAAAATAAATGGTGAATAAAGAAAACGGTATGTATGCATGGGAGTTAATCTAAACAAACTTTATGTTTTTGTTATAAAACATTAACATGTTATTGGGAGGATAAAAAATAGTCAATATACAATTAAAAACCCAGAAAACAGAACAGGACAGAAAATAGACTTAAGTGTCCCAAGGTGTTTGTATTGTTTGGGAAGAAAGTAAAGATATTAATTAATATTAGACTTTAAGTGAAATACATGTGCTTAAAATTTCTAGGGTAACCACTAAACGAAAGGAATAGACTGTACAGCTTCCAAAGTAGGAGGGAATAAATCAGAAGGAAAAATCTCAATCAAGTCAAAAGGGCAAGGAGAGAGTGACAAGTAAAAGACACAGGAAAAAATAAGATGATGATGACAATTAAAATAATAGCTAACATTTATATAGGACTTAGCATGTGCCAGGGACTGCTCTAAGCACTTTACATATATTAGCTCATTTAATCCTCACAATGAGCCAATGAAGTATAATAGATACTAGGTACTATTATTCCCATTTTACAGATAAGAAAACTGAGACATTGAGAGGTTAAATGACTTGGCCAAGGTCACATACATAGCAGGTGGTAGGGTGAGATTCAGTCCCAGGCATTCTGACTCTGTAATCTGAACTGTATAAATGTCTAATAGACAATACATAGGTATGACACTTTTCATATGTATTCATGTCCCTTCAATCAATTTTTCAGTCTGATGACTAAGAATCCCTACCAAAGAGTAGGTATTTACAGTGCTCAAAACATTGACTTAATTGACTATTTACGGATAAGCATAGAATAGGCAAGGGAGGAGGTGCTAACACATAGGAAGAACCTAGTATGTTATCAGGCACTGTGCCAGACATTTTATCACATGGGTTCTCTTGGTTAATCTTTACAATCCCCTGTAAAGTAGATTAATATCCCCAATTTTCAGTGGAGGAAACTCAAGAGCCAAAAATTTAAATAACTCACCAAGGGACAGAAGCCCAGTCAGTCAGGTCTGACTTCAAAATCTACTTAACAGGAGTCTACTTGCTCAAGGCTTCTTGTTATGGCTCCCAGCAAAAAAAAATTCCCTGTAAAGTAGATTAATATCCCCAATTTTCAGTGGAGGAAACTCAAGAGCCAAAAATTTAAATAACTCACCAAGGGACAGAAGCCCAGTAAGT
>NW_012148607.1:635913-640476 GCF_000956105.1 Propithecus coquereli
CAGGAGTTTGAGGTTGCTGTGAGCTAGGATGACACCAAGGCACTCTAGCCCGGGCAACACAGTGACACTGTCTCAAAAAAAAAAAAAAAAAAAAATGGTGTGGTAGAATGAGAGGGAAAAGACAGGGTCCTCACCCTTAAAAACGTTACACTCGAGTTAGGGAGGCAAAACTAAAAGACAAACAGTTAATACAATTAATGGCTAAGCTTTAATATTAATATATGCAAAATTCTTTCATATCTTTTATCATGAAATTGTATTAAGTGTGTGTCTATCCTCATTCCAAATTGAGAGCCTCTTGAAGCCTGTATCAGTGCCCCACAGATAGAGCACACAGTTTGCATTCAAGGAAGTGTTTTTTGCATCAATCTCACTTATGTCGGTTTACTCTCAGGCTTTTCTCGGAATTGAACCCTCTAACTACCCTATACAACGATAACTGTTGTAAGTGTTCTCCACTCCCCCACATCTCCCAGCTGCCTCTTTCCTGCTGTCCTTCAGAACTGAACTCAGACACATCACATCCTCTGGGAAGCCTTCCCTGACTTGCTGGACTGAAATTTAGATGTCCCTTATCTAAATGGTATATTTGGCATATTTCTGTCACAGGACTTACTTTTAACAGAAGGATCTGTGTCTTCTTACTCATCTCAGCAACTGTCACAGTGCCTGGCTCTCAAAAAATGTTTTCTCATTAAATAACAAGTACAAGGAAATATTTTTTTAAAAAATACACATAGCTAATTATGCCATTTCATCTTAATGGACCACTTAGAAAAAAATGAAGAATTTATTCTGAAAAACTTTAGAAAGGAGATTAACAAATTTGCAAAAATTAAAATGATAACCATCCAGTGCTGGTAAAGAATCACATGCTGCTGATAGAAATGTAATAAGGAGAATGTTTGTGATGGTTAATCTTAGGTGTCAACTTGACTGGATTAAGGCATACCCAGATAGCTGGTAAAACATTACTTCTGGGTAGGTTTGTAAGGGTGTTTCTGGAAGAGATCAGCATTTGAATCAGTAGACTAAGCCATCAGCCCCCACCACTGCACAGATAGGTATTATCCAATCCACTGAGGGCCATTAGAACAAAAAGGCAGGGCAGGCAAGGTGGCTCACAACTAGCACCTTGGGAGGCAGGAGGATCACTTGAGCCCAGGAATTAGAGACCAGTCTGGGCAACAGCAAGATCATCTCTACAAAAGACAGAAAAAAAAAAAAACTAGCTAGGCATGGTGGCATGCACCTGTAGTCTCAGCTACTTTGGAGCCTGTAGGATCCCAGGAGTTCAAGGTTGCAGGGAGCTATGATGAAGCCACTGCACTTTAGCCCAGGTAACAGAGCAGGACCCTTGTCTCCAAACAAACGAACAAAAAGGCAGAGCAAAGGCGAATGCATTCTTTTCAGGAGCTGGCACATCTATTTTCTCCTGCCCTCGGACATCAGAACTCCAGGGTCCTGGGCCTTCATACTCAGACTGAATTGTATCACCAGCTTCCCTGGTTCTCCAGCTTGCACATAGCACAGATGACTTCTTGGCCTCCAGAACTGCCTGAGCCAATCCCCGTAATAAATCCCCTCTTATTTATCTGTATCTATATCTCTATACCCTAATGGTTCTGTTTCTCTGGAGAACCTTAATACATTGTTTTTGAAAAGTGGCCAATTAATTATCAATTAAAATTAAAAATGCATCTATCTTCTAACCCAGTAACCTACTTTTAGGAATTTTGCTTACAAAATGAAAGCATCCATAAATAATGTTATATTTACAAGAAAGTTTATTGAAACACTGTTTGCAATAGCAAAATAACCCCCAGAAACTATCATGAATGTCCAAAGGGGATGGTACAACCACGCTATGAAAACATCCATATTACAAAATATTCTGCAATAAAAATGAATTAATCTGTAGGTAAAGACCTGAAAAGATATCCACGATACATTTGGCAAAAAAATACAATAATCACACTTCAAGGTAAAAAAGATAAATATTTGCATTTTTGTTTGTAAGAATATTGAGAAAAAGATGAGGAAGCAGTTAATACCAAGCAATTAATACTACTTACCTCAGAATAAAAAAGGATTTAACTTTTCCCAATGGGCATGTATTACCTTTGTAACTTAAAATGGAATGGCAAAAAATGAAACTTTTTAAAAGTAAGGACAGCTATTCTCCCCTCCTCCAAGTTCTTAACATAAAAATCCCATGTTCCCAGCACGCTTAATGAAACAGTGGTGCTTCAAAAGAGTTAAGGATTCTGTGGAGCATCTCTTTTACGGATGATTTAAACTTTCTTTAAAAAAAAAAGATGCATTTATTACTCCACCTATCCCATCAAAAGGAAACACTGAACCTTAATGTCCAGTGGATTTTCCTATCTACTTTCTTCTGTGTGCTAATCTGTTTTGGAAATCTATAATCAGGAGCTGGAAATCTGCTCAGCAGATTTTCACAACCATACCACGTATTCATCGAGAGTAAACAGAAGTGTTACTTGAGAAATCTGAAGACAGAGCTAGATCACATTCAAACATTTCTGGTCCTGAAATTGGGAGAGCTAACTGCTACTTGGGCGCCCCCTGGGGACCAAATTTTAAAAATTTTTCACATGGTAGGAACAAATTAATGTCCTCTACATACAGTCAATGAATAATTAATTAAGCACCTACTATGTGCCATGCACAATGCTGAACACTGGGGACACAAAGATAAATAAAATCAAGTTTCTGATTTCTATACACTTAAAGTCAACTATCAACCAAAATTTCTTCTAACCACAGTAAGTAGGATGGCCATGCAAAGTACAAGTTACCCACACAGGCCCTGGAGA
Source organism: Propithecus coquereli (assembly GCF_000956105.1). Lineage (NCBI taxonomy): Eukaryota > Metazoa > Chordata > Mammalia > Primates > Indriidae > Propithecus > Propithecus coquereli. The sequence goes on from NW_012148607.1 coordinate 638,754, forward strand.
AAGTTGACACAAAATGATAAAAATGCTTTCTGGGTGCTATACAAAGCAATTTGGCAGGGAAATAAGCTTTAGTTATAATTTTTTTATATAAGCAAAATGTTCACAATCTTTAAAAGAGGTTTAAATATTGCTTCCAAATAGCACATGCAACATTGCGGTTGTTATTTTCAAAGATAAGTTTAGGTTACAGTGCCCTAATTTTCTCTTGGGCCAAAAAAACAAATATAAATAAAACTTAATTTTAAAAATTCAAAAATAACATAGTATTCCTACGATGATTTTTTAGGAACAAGTTATTTCACACCAATAACTCCACTCCAAGCACTTAACTCTAATATAAAGTATTGCACTGATTTAGAAAATGGCTAATTTTCAAAAACAAATTTAATATGAAAGGACACAGAATTAGAAACAGTTAGTTAGAAAATACAACAAACAAAACTGAAAAAGATCAGTAAAAATAAATGCACCAAGTCAACCCCAAAACCTCCCTCAAATCTTTCCTTCCCAGTTCAGAACACTTTCAGTAGATATTGTTACCAGATTTGCCTTTTCTTTCTCATGGTGTCCAGGAGCAACTAACAGTGTAGAATTGTCTCCAGAGAAAAAAAAATACCAGCTTCCCTCCAACCACATACCCTCTTCCCTAACTGCAATACCCAGGGCCTTAGAGGGAAAGATATCCTAAAGTTATATAGCCAGGACACAAATCCAGAACCCAAAGATGTATCAATACTTCTGGCAGCATGAGTTAGAAGTCAATGTAATAAAGAAATAATTTGATTTCAGCTACATTTCAGGTATAAATTAGCACCTAAAATGAGCTAAATTAGCTTTGGCATGATAGCTGGGGAATTTAACATTGATTTATGTAACTTTTTCCCTACCAAAAAAAAATTAGTTCCAAAAATTACAATCTTTTGGGATTCAGCTTATGATTGCCTGAATAATAAAACATCGAGTCAAAATACAAGAGACTCACAAAGGGAAAAAAAAAACAACACACCTCTGTCTTAACTAACCATAGATATTCCAGTGTTAATTTAGTCAGCTAGGGACAGCAATTACTAATTATAAACTATTTGGAATTAGTTCATTGTCACTTTAATAACATTCATGGCAACTGGAATCAGAAGCAAACATTTTCATGAAAGAAGATGATAGCTGAAAACAATTTAAGCTCATATAATTGCCGAAATCTTAAAGAATAATGTATTATAGAACATATCTCATCATGGAATCTTATAATTAATTGATAATTAACAGGTTTAAAATATTATCAGCCATTACTGAACAGAGTAAAGAATAAGCACTAGTTATAAAATGTGTAGATTATTTTTAATCCAGTGGAGTAAGATGAGTATTATTAGTTTGGCTGTGGACATTTAAAGGCATGTTATGATTCAGAAACAAAATACTGTATTTAGGCCGGGCGCAGTGGCTCATGCCTGTAATCCTAGCACTCTGGGAGGCCGAGGCGGGCGGATCCCTCAAGGTCAGGAGTTTGAGACCAGCCTGAGCAAGAGCGAGACCCTGACTCTACTAAAAGTAGAAAGAAATTATCTGGACAACTAAATATATACATATATATATAAAAAATTAGCCGGGCATGGTGGCACATGCTGGTAGTCCCACCTACTCGGGAGGCTGAGGCAGTAGGATCGCTTGAGCCCAGGAGTTTGAGGTTGCTGTGAGCTAGGCTGAAGCCACGGCACTCTAGCCC
>NW_012148607.1:640542-641322 GCF_000956105.1 Propithecus coquereli
AAACTATCATGAATGTCCAAAGGGGATGGTACAAAAATGTCAGGGCAAGTTTCCCTGAGGAAGTAACATTTAAGTCCATGGTTCCCAAATTGGACACCAAGGCATCCTGGAAATTCACAAGAGTGCCCAGGGTTTAAATTTTCAAGGGAAACACAGTAATATTTGACACCTGTTAGATACCATGTGAACTACCAGCTCAAGGTAGTTCAGTTTCAGCTTAAGACCATGGTACATTCCTTTCAATGACATCATCTTTGTGATGCCAATTTTTTGGTGTGTGGCTGATGTGACAAAAACTAGTAACACATGAAAATTAATGTGGAAAAGGAAATGAGGGAAGAGTCCAATCTGATTCCAACATATGAGAAACTGCAGTGCCCAACAGGCATATATATTCCATTAGGATGGTTACTTAAGAATGAAATAAATTTGCTACTTTTTCCTCTTAATTTATATATATTATTTCTTCAAACATCTACTAAGTTGTTGGAAAATAAATACTTATTAACTATTGTTTGGACCTAATTACTTAATGAATATAACTCTTAGGTATTTCTTTTGGACTAGGGTTGCTGTGAAAAAAATTACTGAGACACTAAGGGCACCATGAACTGAGAATATTTGGGAATCTTTAAATTAAGCTACGATCTGAAGGATGAGTAGGCATTTCAAAAATGGTGTGGTAGTGGCTCACGCCTGTAATCCCAGCACTCTGGGAGGCCGAGGCGGGTGGATCGTTTGAGCTCAGGAGTTCGAGACCAGCCTGAGCAAGAGCGAGAC
>NW_012148607.1:652982-657248 GCF_000956105.1 Propithecus coquereli
AGAAATAAATTATTTGCATCTGTCTCTGTGTGACAGATATTTTTACCTCACTTAATACTCACAAATATCATACAGTATAGTTATTTCTATTTTCTCCCTTTTTACAAAGGAACTCAAGCTAAAAGTAACAGCTTCTCTGGGCCTAGAGAAACAGTAAATGCCAAAGTCAGGGTTTGAACCCATATCTGTTTGACTCTGCTCCTTCCCCTATTGCACTATTTACCTATAACAGTCATTTCATATACAAAACAAAAATTTGAAATCACCCACTTGTCTTTTTTTTTTCTTCCGAGAGGAGTCTCACTCTGTTGCCCTGGCTACAGTGCAATGGTGCAATCACAGCTCACTGCAACCTCCAACTCCTGGGCTCCAGTGATCCTCCTGTCTCAGCCTCCCAAGTAGCTGAAACTACAGGCATGCACCACCACGCCCTGCTAATTTTCCTATTTTTAGCAGAGATGGGCTGGTCTCAAACTCCTAATCTCAAGCAATCCTCCCACCTTGGTCTCCCAGAGGGCTGGGTGGTGCCCAGCCATCACTTGTCTTTTAAAAAGTGAAAAAAAACAACAAAAATAAAAGTAAGGAAGAGAAAAATATTATGTATTTTTTTTGTTTGGACTAGTTCCACTTTTATTCCTAAAAATGATCAATATTATAAATCTGCCAGTACAACACATAATGACTTTTAGAACACATCTTTCTCTGGATACTCTTTAAGAACAAAACACAGGACAGAAGTTGATTGTATGAACATGGAAGGAGACAAGTAAAAGGCCAAAGCTACTATAGGCCCTGTCAGGCTGGGCGCTGTGGGTGATTGTAGTCCTATCTACTAGGGAGGCTCGCCCAAGCGAGTTCGAGGCCGGCCTGAGCAACATAGGGGTACCACCCCACCCCCATCTCAAAAAAAAAAAAATATATATACACACACACACACACACACACACACACAAGCCCTATCCTGGAGGAGGAGGAAATTATTTTGTAAGTTCTGAGTCAAAAACTTTTGTTGGTCACGTAGTTTCACAGCGATTCTTCGGGTGTTTTGCGCCACCACTGATAGCCTCTCATTTCCAGATATCTTGTTTTCCTTCTCTCCCAAGAATTCCCCAGATTGTCCATTAAGCCATTCTCTTCACAGTATCACCGCAGCTAACCACATATCTGTCACTCTAGCCCCCAAATTAATAACCGTATCACATCTTAAAGCAAAAGCAAAAAAAAGTAACACGATTTTAGAGTTGGGAGGTGTTTTATATTCTGAGTAAATCTGGGCGCAGAGACTCTTCTTATTGTATGAGAAGGAGGAAATGAGGCTCGGAGAGAGGAAATGACCTGCCCGAGGACAAAGCGTGAGGTGGCAGCAGGGCCAAAGGCTGAAGCTTGACCTCAGTACACCGCTCCGCAGGCTGGCCCTGCGCTACAGCCCGCGGCGAACAGGGCCGGACAGAGCTAGCTGCAGCTCACATGACGCCTAAAATAACACCCTTCCCACCGCGCGCCTTTCTAGGGTAAAGACCGGTTCGTAGTTTAGAGGACTGGGGGAAAGGCGCAGAGAGGAGAAACCCCTTCAAGCTACTGTGGGACACGCACACGGCCTCTAGCCCAAATCCACGCTCCTGCAGCCTTCACCCACCACGCAATCAGCGACACACTGACCTCTGCGCGCTGGGGGCCTCCGGAGGCTGCACCTCCCGGGATCCCTCTCCCCGGCCATTCCTGAGACGAATCTGGTCCCCAACGTATAAGAAAACAGGGGGCGCAGGAACAAAGCGACCCCAAGTGGTCCCCAGAAGCGGCGAACGCGGACTACGAGTCCCGGCATGCCGCGCGCCGGCGGACCCTCGGCACTGCCACGCAGGCGGCGCGGTGGCCGCCGGCACTCGTAGTCCACAGTTGCGCGCCTCCGGGGGCGCGGACGGCCAGGCGCGACGGGACAGGCCGGCCCGCGCCCCGTCAAGCCCCAGGAAACCCGCCGGCTGCCCCAGCCTCACCTCAACGATGCGGGCGCACTGAGTCCCCTTGCCGGCGCCAGGGCCGCCGAGGACAAACACGACCAGCGGCTTCATGAGGAGGGGAGGGCAGAGGAGAAGCGGCCGGCGGCTCGGCAGCGGGAAGCTAAGGCCCAGGACGTGTAGCAGCCGGCTACCGCAGCGACTAACCATACACCGCGTCTCGGCCGGACGCTGAGTGAGCTGACAGCGGCCGGCGAGGCGGAGGCGCGAAGCGGGGCGGGGCGGAGGGGCGGGCCGAGCTGGCGCCCGCCGCGGCCCAGCTGCCGAAGCTGCCCGGCACCCGCGCCGCGGCCGGAAGGGGAGGAGCCTCCCGCTGCTCGCTTGGTGGTACCCTGTTCCAGTCCCTATCCGTTTTCCTTTCCATCCCTTCTTAGCTGGTCCGTTGGTGCTTCCAGACCTCGGGTGTCCTACCCTGCGTCTCCGAGTATCTGGTGCTGTGCTGGACGCTGGGACGTGATAACCTGAGAGAACAAATCCCACTGACTCTGCTCTCAAGGAGTTGCAATTCCGGGGGGGGAGGGGGAGTGAGGGGGGGCAGCCGACCTGAATAAGTAAATACACCTATGAATAAATGTAAACAGCCGTGCGGTTTTGAAGGAAACAAACAAGAGAATAACGAGAAGGTTATAACTTGGTTAATGTAGTCAGAGAAGTCTTTAGAAGAAGTGACATTTGACACAAGACGTAGGCAAAGGAAAGAACACAACCAGGCAAAGGCTGGGATAGAGTGTCCGTCCCACAAAGACAGAAAAGTATGTGTAAAACCTTAAAATGGACCAGGTGCAGTGGCTCACGCCTGTGATCCCAGCACTTCGGGAGGCTGAGGCGGGAGGATCACTTGAGGTCAGGAGTTGGAGACCAGCCTGAGCAACAGCGAAACTCCCGTCTCTACAAAAAAATAGAAAAAAATTAGCCAGGCGTGGTGGCACGCACCTGTAGTCCCAGCTACCTGGGAGGCTGAGGCAGGAGGATCCTTTCGGCCCAGCAGTTTGAGGTTGCAGTGAGCTATGATGACGCCAAGGCACTGTAGCCCAGGTGACAGAGTGAGAGACTGTCTCAAAAAAACAAAACAAAAATCCTAAAATTGCTAGGCAAGTTAGAACAATTGAAAGAAGACCAATGGGACCAGGCCTGGATGAAATGAGGGGAGAATGGAAGGTGAAGAGTTGGGAGAGTTCGGCTGGTCGCAGGCAGTTCATTCAGGCCTTTTGGTTATGGAAAGGAATTTGGATTATATTGTAATTGCACCGGGAAGCCCTTTAACTGTAACTCCATTTCCCTGCCCCCTTCACTAGAGAAAAATCTTAAGGGAAAAGAAAAGGAGTACTGAGCCTTGGTGAACACAGACCTTTGAAAGTTGGATAGACGAGGAGCAGCCTGAGAAGGAACAGCCAAAAAAGCAGGAGGAAAACCAGGAGAATGTGGTGTCCCAGCAAAGAGAGGAGTTCAATCAAAGCCCAAAAGAAGGCTTCAAACCCTCCAGCTTCTGGGGAGGAAAAGCTAGGACATAGGCAGTCAAGAACAAGGACAATTGGTCATATTAGGAAGAGGAAGCTGGAGAATGAAAAAGGCCATATCAAAGCAAATCTGCCACTTTTTCCTTTGTGTGCATTCTCTTAAGTGGCTTTTCTGTATGTCTTCTGGCAATTAGAATCGAAAGATCTTAAGGGTATGGTGTCTGTGGGGAAAAGGCATAGGAAGCTACTGGCATGCTTTTAGTGAAGGCTTTAAGCCAGAAACAAAAAGACAGTGTTTGTTGCTCCCAGGACAGAGCACCAGACGATGGATTCCACATAGGCGTGTGGGTCTAAAACTTCTTTGTATACCTACCTACAGCAATCTGTAGTGACTTTTCTTCATCTCCCTGGATAATTATGACCACATAGGTTGAGTACTTAATGTTGTGCACCTTGCCCTCTCATTCCACCAACATGCTAGGCAACTGAGGAAAATATTAATGTGGACAGATGTAAAAAAGTGAAACCGACATACTCATCTCTGCTAAGTGTTTTCCAAGGAGTCATTTCCAGGAAGGACAAGGCTAGGTAAAAGAATCCTTTATTACTATTTGGCTCTTTGAGCCTGTTCTGGTTATCTGTTGTTACCTAACAAACCACCCCCAAAACTTAATGGCTTAAAACAATAAGGAACATTTATTTTGTTATGACCTACAGTTTAGGCTGGGCTCAGTGGTGTGAACTAAAATAAAATTTTAAGGCTCACCCCCCCCCCCCACCGGCTGACTAAATGG
>NW_012148607.1:657377-661009 GCF_000956105.1 Propithecus coquereli
AACAGCTTCTTATGTTAAAACATTCCAAGCCTTTAGACAAAGCTTCATGTCTTTAACCAATTACAAGCCAAAGAATCTTTAAACACACCTATAACCTGTAAGCCCCTCCCCCTTCAAGATGGCCCACCTTTTCGGGCCAAACCAATGTATGCCTCCCACGTGTTGATTTATGACTTTACCTGTAACCCCTGTCTCCCCGAAATGTATAAAACCGAACTGTAACCCAACCTCTGCGAGTCCACTGCTCAAGACCTCTTGGGCGTGGCTCCGGGTCATGGTCCTCAAATTTGGCTCAGAGTAAATCTCTTTAAAATTATTTTACAGAGTTTGGTCTTTTTTCCGTTGACAGTGGGGACAGCTCATCTTTGCTCCACATGGTGTCAGCTGGAGCAGCCCACATGGGAATTGGAAGAGGATCCACTTCAAAGAAGGTTGGTTCACATGGCTGACAATTTCGTGTTGGCTGTTATCTGGGAGCTCAGCCAAAACCATGGGTTTCATCACAGGTTGCTTGGGTTTGTTCTCATAGCACATGAGGGTTGGGTTCCAAGAATAAACATTCCAAGAGCTAGGGAATGGAAACTGCCTTTTTTTTTTGAGACAGGGTCTTACTCTATTGCCCAGGCCAAAGTACAGTGGTATCAGCCTAGCTCACTGCAACCTTAAACTCCTGGGCTCAAGTGATTCTCCTGCCTCAGCCTTCTGAGTAGCTGGGACCATCTGTGTGCCACACCTGGCTAATTGTTTTATTTTTATTTTTTGTAGGGACAAGATCTCCCTATGTTGCTCAGGCTGGTCTCGAACCCCCAGGCTCAACCATCCTCCCACCTCAGCCTCCCAAAGTGCTAGGATTACAGGTGTAAGCCAATGCTCCCAATGGGAAACTGCCAGTTTTTAAAACCTGAGCACAAAAACTGCTGCAGCAAATCTTCCACCATGTTCTTTCAGTCAACCAGACACAGAAGCCAGATTGAAGGAGAGGCTACATAGACCCTACTTTTCAATAAGAGGAGTGTCATAGAATTTTGGAGCTATGTTTTAAAGCTGCTTGCAGGGTCCAAAACCCCTCTGTGGAACCTTAGCTTTAGTAAACTGAACTAGATCATTTAGAGCTTAGAGAGCTCTCTTGTGTAATCAAGTCAAGCCTAGATGACCTTCCCTCCTTGGAAACCCCAGGCCAGATACATTGGAACACTCAAGAAGAGAAACAAACCAAGGAAGTAGCTTTCAGCCTATCTTATCACACCAGGCAGTCAATAGAGCCAAGACAAGGAGGCCAGGATTCATGAAGGACACCATACTGCACTGATATTTGCACATTCAACCCTTCTACTTTTCCACAGTGAAAGGTCTACCTCTTAGCACCTTGGTCCTAATTTATCCCCAAAGAATCCATTTTTATCTTAGCCATATATCTGCCTCCACTCCTTGGAGGTGGCAGAGAGGCAATGAATCTATCTAAATGCAAATAACTAGACATGCAACAATAGTAAGCCCCAATAAATATACATAGAATAAATGATGTCACATAGTAGAGAACCATTCCCTATCTGTACCCATAGATGGAATCTATAGTTTACATAAATTGGATGAATATCTATTGAATGTTCACTATGTGCCAGGCACTTCACTTATATTACATATCTTTTTGGATAATATTCATACTTTTTAAGTATCAAAATAATCAGAATATCTATAGAGATTTTTGTGCCAGGATTTGCTGTGTCAGACATCCTCTAATTGCTGAATCATGGAGAGGTTCAGGGTGTCCCAGGAGAGAGATGGAGGGTACTGGAAGTGCTTGGAGAAGTAGATATATACCAACTCATATTAAATATTAAATATTAATATTAAATATTAAAATATTTCAATATTTTAATCACCAGTACAGTCTTACTAGTTGTGTATTAGCTAAACATCAGCCTTGCCTTGTAAAATCCTCATAATGCTGTGAAGTTAGTACCATTATTTTACAGATGCATAAAGAGAGCCAGGAGGTGGAAGTACTCTGTTCAAGACCACAAGGCAGACCATGCTCAGTGGTTCATGCCTGTAATCTAGCAATTCGGGAGGCTAGGGCAGGAGGATCCCTTGAGCCCAGGAGTTCAAGGCTACAGTGAGCTGCTATGAGCATGCCACTGCATTCCAGCCAGGGTGACAGAGTGAGACCCTGTCTCTAAAAAAAAGAAAGAAAGAAATAGGGCCTTGTCACCACTCATCAGTCTTATTTGTCATAATCACCCTTTAGAGAGAGATCATCTGTTCCTATACTTTTCATTTTCCCATCATTGACCACTCGTTTTTGCTGGCTATGTTTTATTCGTTTTTCAGGATTTCAGGATTCAACTTGGATTCTGCTTCCTCTAGGATTCCCAAGACTGGGTTAGGTGTCCCTCTTTTGTGCTTCTACCTTTCCCCACCAAGAGCCTTGTTAATTTCTGTTGTAGCACTGTATTGGATATTTCCACCCTAGATTTAGAGCCCTTGACTATGTCTGATTACTCTTTGCACAGCATTGAACTAAGTGCCTGACAATTTGTTATTGTTACAACATGATTCACTCTCTTAAACAAGTAGACCTTATACATCACATTCAGGCCTTCATAGCCATCTATTATATACTGTGATCTATTTCCTGAAATGATGCTTAGCCCATTGCATAACCTGATGCTTAATGGAGTTTTTTTGAATGAAAGTTCTGCTGCTACTCAGATTTTCATGGTTATTGCAGTAAGGACTTTATCAAAGGACCTTTTCTCAAAGATTCTGAGAGCACTGGTTAAGGGAAACATAGTCTTTAAAAATCTGATATGCTGGCTGGGCGCGGTGGCTCACTCCTGTAATCCTAGCTCTCTGGGAGGCCGAGGCGGGCGGATTGTTTGAGCTCAGGAGTTCGAAACCAGCCTGAGCAAGAGCGAGACCCCGTCTCTACTAAAATTAGAAAGAAATTAATTGGACAACTAAAAATATATAGAAAAAATTAGCCGGGCATGGTGGCACATGCCTGTAGTCCTAGCTACTTGGGAGGCTGAGGCAGGAGGATCGCCTGAGCCCAGGAGTTTGAGGTTGCTGTGAGCTAGGATGATGCCACGGCACTCTAGCCCGGGCAACACAGTGAGACTCTGTCTCAAAAAAAAAAATCTGATATGCCAAATCTGGCAGCAGACAATATGACTATCCTCCTGGGAGTGACTTTGTCCTCTGAGCTTAGTCAATTTCATGTCATAGAACTGGAGGGAGACCAGTGAAGGAAGATTGTCTTTAACTTACAGCATCCTTGCTCACTAACTTTGCAAGTTTAGGTAGGTTGGTTGAACCTACAATTTCCCTGTCTGCAAAATCAGGATGATGGTACATTAACTCAGTTTAGCAAATACTTTTGGAGAATTTACTGGTGTGTGATATTTGATCATTTTAGTCTTCACTCCAAATAATCCAAGATTTAAAACATAATTAAAATAAGTCAGCATGACTTGAGATATAAAATGTTATTGTTACTTCTCCTAAGAGTTTTAAGCATCTAAAAGGAATTTTGTGCAAATTGACAGATTAGCAATCTCCCTTAAAAATAAGATGTTCCAGCCCGGCGCGGTGGCTCACACCTGTAATTCTAGCACTCTGGTAGGCTGAGG
>NW_012148607.1:663479-670958 GCF_000956105.1 Propithecus coquereli
TGCTAGGATTATAGGTGTGAGCCACTGTGCCTGGCCTTAAAAAAATATTTTATTTCTTTTTTTTTTTTTCCCTTTCCCCTAAATTCTCAGGGAAAAAAATATTTTAAATATCTGGGGAAATAAGCTCTTTAGTCACCTCCAAGCTCTTCGAAATATAAAGCTGGATCATTCCGATCCTAAAATGAAGTCAATAATTACTTTCCATTCAAGTCAGAAAGTATTTACTCTATACATAGTATTAAATGTATATCCTGCTTAGAAGTCCATTGGTAATAACATATTTAATATTGGTATTTGAGTTATTATTAAGCAAAAAGGAAGACATGGCTGGGCATGGTGGTGGTACACCCCTGTAGTCTCAGGCACTTGGGGGGCTGAGGTGGGAGGTGAAAGGACTACTTGAGCCCAGGAGTTTGAGACCAGCCTGGGCAGCATAGTGAGATCCCATCTCTAAAAAGAAAAAAAGAGGAAGATATGTTATTTTAGTTGTTCAAAAGATTATCATATACCTCAATAGTCCCCTTTGCCCCTTCCTTTTTTCTAATAAACTTTTTTTAGAATAGTTTAAGATTTATAGAAAAATTGAGAGCATTGTACAGAGTTTCCATACCTCACATCCAGTTTTTCCTATTATTAACATCTTATATTAGTATGGTACATTAGTTACAATTAATATGCCAATATTGGTACATTATTAGTAACTAGTTTATTTAGACTTCCTTAGTTTTTATGTAATGGCTTTTTAAAAATTCCATGATCCCATCCATGATACCACATTACATTTAGTTGTCTTATCTTTTTAGGTTTCTCTTGACTCTGGCAGTTTCTAAGACTTTCCTTATGTTTTATGAGGTTAACAGTTTTGAGGAGTACAGAGTTTTTATAAGATTTCTTCCTATTGGAATTTGTCTTTCTCAGGATAAGATGGGTTATTATGGGTTATTACAGGTTATTGGGAGGAAGACCAGAGAGATAAAGTGCCATTTTCATGACATCATATCAAGTGTACACACTATCCATATGACTTATAACTGTTGATGTTGGTCATGACCATCTGGCTGAAGTAGTGTTTGCCAGGTTTCTCCACTGTAAAGTTACTCTTTCCTCCTTCCTCCTTCCTCCTAACTTCCCTCCTCCTTCCATACTGTACACTTTGGAAAAATGTCATTATGCATAGCCCACACCTAAGAAGTGGGGAGTTCTATGTTTTGCCCACCTCTTCCTTTTTTGTCTAACTGATATTACATTTCTCTTTTTCTTTTTTTATTTCTTTTTTTCTTTTATAATTTTTTTTAAAAAAATAAAAATAAAAAAAATCAAGACGCCCACGAGCAGAATGAGAAGAGCGGCCCCATTCCCCAGGAATGGCCTGTCCCTCGCATGGCACGTGGCTCAAGGCCCGGGAGAGCACGACGTCACCACATCAATCTTACATTTCTCTTTCAGATATCTTAAAGTAGTTTTAAAGAAAACCATAAACCATGAGGGGCTCATGCAGAGTTCCTTTCTTTTACATCTTAAATTCAATCTGTAGTCAAATCCTGTTGATTCTACCTTCAAAACATATCCAGAATCCAACAATCTCTTACTACCTCCATTGCTACCATTCTGGTCCAAGCCACCATCAATCAATCTCTCTCCTAGGTTATTGCAGCAGCCTTTCAATTGGTCTCCTTGCTTCTCTGTCCTTGCCCCTGACAGTTTATTCTCAATAGTTTTTTTAAAACCTAATATCAGGTTTTGCCAATCTTCTACTTAAAGTCTTCCAATGGCTTCCCATCTAACTCAAGACTGCAGCCAAGTCCTTATCATGGCCCTGTATGGTCTATCGACACTCCTAATCACTTCTCACCTCAACTCTTAATACTATTCTCCTCACTCACTCTGCTCAAGGCATACTGGCCTCCTATTCTTCCTCAGAGATGCCAGGAACTCCCACCTCAGAGCCTTTGCTCTTCATGTACCCCATGGCAGCCCTTGAGGTGTGTCACTTAGATCTTTCTCCAGAAAGAACAGGCCAGTCAGCTGCAGAGTACAGTTGGCTGACAGCCTTCTGCTGTGGCCTTTGGGTTCTGCCTTAGCTTTGGTGCTTGCTCCTTCTGAGAAGCCCCATACAATGACTAAGCACCTAGGGTTCTAAGGCCTAGCCATTTCTGCCTCATGTGGCACTCTTCTAATGGGCAACCTTTGCTCTGGAGCTCCCCGTTGGGTTGGCTAACAGTCTGTCAGACGTGCATTGCTGTCTGAGGTTCTTCCTGCTCTCACAACAGGGCTGAGGAACTGACCATCATTTCTCTTAAAAATCTGCACTCTAGATTCCAAGAATTTTTCCAGGAAAGCAAAGAATGATACTCTATACAATATATATTTCTTGGCTGGTTTGATATATTTTCAGCATAGTGTTTTCACTATTTCAAAAGGGTGAATGCTTATTCCAAACAGGACAACCTACAAATGCAGCTCAGACTTTTAAGACACTCTCATATTGTTCAAGAAACTAGAAAAAGTGACATCTTAAACAAAGTGAGTGGCATTTTGAATCCTGACTGTGCACTATGATAGCTGTAGGGTCTTATACACTTTGTTCCTTTTCGAATAAAGGTAACACCTGTCTACTTTAGCTGTTAGGAGAATCATGTAAGATACTGGTGGAGGAGGCCCAATTACATTAGCTGTTGAGATAACTACGTATTATCTCATATCATACTCATATTAATACCATATATACGGTCTTCCCTTGGTATCTTTAGGGGATTGGTTCCAGGAACCCGGGGAATACTAAAATTTGGGAATGCTCAAGTCTCTTATATTAAATGGCCTAGTATTTGCAAACAGCCTACACACAGATCATCTCTAGATTACTTAATACCTATTACAATGTAAATGCTATGTAAATCATTGTTATACTGTATTTTGAATTTTGTATTATTTTTGTTATATTGTTATTATTTTGGTTTTTTTTTCCTGAGTATTTTCCATCCGTGGTTGGTTCACTCCTTGGTTGCAGAACCCAGGGATACAGAGGGCTGACTGCAAATAAATATATAAAGTATCAATACTATATATAATACCAATATTCGTTGCGGAGGTAAATATATATGGTTCATAAATTTGTCACATTCTTTTCTGCTCAACGGGAAATATTTTTTTAAAAATTTTGTTATTGAGAGGAGAGACTGCTTCTTAGGAAAGAAACTGAAAAATCTAACTTCCCCCGCTGTTTTGGCCTTTCAAATAAAGGGTTTGGGAACTGTTCCTAAGGTATCGTATTCTAGTCACTGAGCCGTCAAGGCAGCGAGCACTTCCAGCTTCTTACGCCTACCCAGCTGGGCTTTTCATTGCGCGTGCGCAAGGCCCACCCTACCCCGGAAATTAACCGTTTAGGAAATGAAGGATTTAAATCGTTGAAATCCTGATCCTGGAGCTCCAGTGGCGCGCTTAGTTCTCCAAGGAGGCTGGGATTGGTCGAGCATGGAACCTATGCAGGATGCTGACTGGCTGACATACCAACGCGTCACGGCAACTGTGCGTGACGCTTGCAGCACCGCCTTCGCTCCCTGACTGACGGGGTTTCTGACCAGTTAGCAGGCGCGGCGCGGCCCTGTCGGCTTCACGAGTTTGTGTTTGCCGCCTCGATTCCCGCGACCCCAACGTCCCAGAGGCGGGGCCGCAGTCAGCGGAGGAGCTCTTTGGAGCCAGCCTCTGCTCCGACCCCGCAAACAGACTCTAGCTCGTCGTAGGTTGCGGAGAGTGGGGCTTTGTGCTCCTGGTTCCCCCTAGGGCGGCAGCGGAGCCCGGGGAAGGACAGTGGGTAACATTCAGGGCCCTATGGTAGGTTCAGTTCTCTAAGCCCGGCACCGATGACGAGAAGGGGAGCTAGTGAGAGAAACTAAGCGGACCACGAATTCCTTAGAAATCGTCTGTGCTAAGGTATGTGAAAGAGGTTTGCAGTAGACAGCGAGCCACTGAAAATTGTTTTTATTGTGGAAATTTTTTGAGGACTGAAACCCTGAATGCTCGTTCTTCCATTCCTCACAGTACTGGCTCAGATTCTGTTACATAGTAAGGAATTAATGTTTGAAGTTCGTGGTCTACTGGAAATACTGGGTAAACAGCAAACGGTGAAAATGCTGTGTGTGTGAACAGAGAGGCGGTAGTACCATCACCATGGTGTCTAGGAGAAAGTTTCAGAGGAAGTGACATTCGAGTTGGATTGTGAGGGATGGTGGGGGTTTACCAGGGCATTCCAGGTAAAGGAGGGCAGCCTCCCAGATAGTGAAACTGGGAGACTGCAAGGAGTTCAGTTTGAGTGGGATGTAGGATGCATGGATGTGGGATAAGTTTGGAATAATAGGGTGGGGCCAGATTGTGAAAGTCCTGTATTCTGTGTATAAAGAAGAACCATCAATTTTGTAAGCTGGAGAATAATTTGATCAGATTTATATAGCTATACGCTTCTAGCCGCACTGTGGGGACTTTTAAGTAAATCTGGTGAGAGTTGATGAAGTTAGCAACTAAAGTGGTAGAGATGGAAAGAGAATTTATGTGGGGAAAGAGGGAGGAAGAAGAGGTAAGGATAACTTAAGGTTTCCATTTGACACATGATAATTCCATTATCCGAGGAGAATATCTTTTGCTAGGTTTTGTGTGGTTTTGGTTTCATTGGCTTTAATTGCTTGGGCAATACTGTCTGAATAAAATACCTTATGTGTATTGTTTTTTTTTTTTTTTTTTGAGACAGAGTCTCACTCTCTTGCCCGGGGTAGAGTGCCGTGGCGTTAGCCTAGCTCACAGCAACCTCAAACTCCTGGGCTCAAGTGATCCTACTGCCTCAGCCTCCCGAGTAACTGGGAATACAGGCATGTGCTACCATGCCCGGCTAATTCTTTCTATATATTTTTATTGTCCAGATAATTTCTTTCTATTTTTTTAATAGAGACGGGGTCTCACTCTTGCTTAGCCTGGTCTCGAACTCCTGAGCTCAAACGATATGCCTGCCTCGGCCTCCCAGAGTGCTAGGATTACAGGCGTGAGCCACCGAGCCCAACCCAACTTCTGTTCTTTGAAAGGTATAGTTGTGTAACAAGTTCAGTATATTCTTTTTTTAATTTTTTTATCAGATTGACTATGAAGTCAAATTCATTCCTTACATTCTAGGTAAAATATAAACTCATGTGATTTACACTGGTTATTCCTGGAAGATTCAACTCTAGGTTCTAGCGCTCATTTAGTGACCTCTGGTTTTCAGTAATCTCTGCAGGGTTAGCATGGCAGTTCTGATTAGTGTGTATTTGGGGAGTGATTTACACACCCCTTTAAATATCTGATATTCAAAGAGCTGTGAATCTTACTCCCTAAGAACAAGGACTTAAATACACTTATGCAAAATTTTGTACCCAGTTTTGAGGTACAAGTTTTAATTTATGTCTCCCCTGCCTCCAAAGTCTACCTGTATATACTCCAGGTTAAGAAAAAAACTAATAACAATATTTGTTTAAGTCTTGCTGTGTGCCAGGTGCTGTACTAAGCACTAGAAATGCATTCTTATTTAATCCTCACAACAAACCCATGAGATAGGTACTATTATTATCCACATTTTTTTGTTTAATGGGGAAACTGTAGCATAGAGAGATTAACCTACTCAAGGTTATACATTTAGTAAGTGATATGGCCAGGATTTAAACTTGATTTCTACTTTGTACTGTGAGGAAGTAAACCTGAAGTAGTGTAGTTTGGGCTTTAAATGTACTGTGTACTACTGAGAGCGAAAAAAAAATAGCTAACATTGATCACTTATAATAAAGTAGGAATTCTTTTAAACTCTTTACATATATATACTCATTTAATATTTAATATAACTCTACAAGGAGGTGCTGATATTCCATTTAATGAATGAGGAATCTGAGGCAAAGAGTAGTTAATTAGCTTGATCAAGGTCACACAGCTAGCAAATTTTGTTAGACCCAAGAGGTTGATTACCAGGCTACTTGCTTTAAACCCCTGTGTTGTACTACCTCTCACTGGTAGGTATGTGATAAATATGAGAGAAAAAATGACAGTTTTGTCACTTACTCCTTCGTGACTTTGAACAAATTTCTTAATCTCAGACCATCCTTGTCTCATAAATGGAGGATTGAAAATCCCTCATATAGATATTATGAGCTCAAATTAGATAAGGATTTTTTTTTCCAGAATATTATGGGAGTACAAATGTTTTGGTTCCATAAATTGCTTTTGTACCATTTGAGTCAAAGTTATAAGTGTGCCCATCCCCCAGATAGTGTGCATTGTACCCGTTAGGTATGAATTTACCCATCCCCTTCTCCCCCTTCCCACCTGCTTGATTTCTGATGAATGTTATTTCCATATGTGAACATAAGTGTTGATCGATTGGTACCAATTTAATGGTGAGTAGATGTGATGTTTGTTTTTTCATGCTTGTGATACTTCACTTAGAAGAATGATCTCCAATTCCATCCAGGTTAATACAAGAGGTATTAGTTCACAATTTTTTTTTTATGGCTGAGTAGTTAGTATACATATCCGTGGTATATATATACCACATGTTATTAGTCCGCTCATGTATTGATGTAGATAGGATTTAAAAACACAGCAGGAATGTGGTGGAGCTGGATATGAACCAAAGCTCTAAACTGGTACACAATTCAGCTTCTAAAAATAAGAGTTTTGAAATCAGATGCACTTAGATTCAAATCTCAGCTCTGCTACTTAATTGCTGTATGAAGTTAGGAAACTTACAGTTTGTTATCAATAAAATGGATAATAAAGTGTTTCTGGAATGTTTTAGCAAAAAATATTGTATAGGTAAAGTGCCAGTAGGATGCCTAGTATGTGGAAGGCAAAAGGAACATGATAATAAACTGGGCCTCATAGTTTAGTTGAGAAGCTTCATCAGGTGATGCATGAAAGTAAGATCTAAAACAAAATATTCTTAGTATATGATAAGTATTCTTTCAGTTTAAGTATCTAATGGTCTACCATCATGCAAATGCACTGTTTTAGGTAGCTCACTGTGAGAGTTATTTTGCTTTAATTGTATGTGACTTTGGATGATATTTTCTCCCTGATTTTTCCTTTCCATTGTCATTTTTCTTATTGTGGTTTTCTCACATTATACACTTATGTAAAATGAAAACTTTATGATTGTTACCTTATATGACTTAACATTGAAACCTTGCTTCACATTGCCCTTGGGATCTTTGTTGAGGAATTATTTATTGTAATGTCATTTTGATGCTTCGATAATTAAACTTGTACAATAGGGCCCTAAATACCAAATTTGGAATCACTGGGAAATAATTAAGATCTAGTAAGTTTTTGTGCTTTTCATTATCTACCAATTACCTAGAAATTAGTGCAGAAAGACAGATTTTAATTTTAAATTTAAATGTAAATTTATGGTTTATACTTGGGTTTTCTGTTATTTAAAGTGGATTTTATAGGATCAGTTATCCAGTT
>NW_012148607.1:671088-673585 GCF_000956105.1 Propithecus coquereli
ACGGGGTCTCACTCTTGCTCAGGCTGGTTTCGAACTCCTGAGCTCAAACAATCCGCCCGCCTTGGCCTCCCAGAGTGCTGGGATTACAGGCGTGAGCCACTGCGCCCGGCCAATATGTGTAGTGTTTTGAAATGAGAGGTACGTCAGCATTATCCGTTTTCACCCTAATGCATGAAGGAAGAAGAGACAAATACAGCATTTTAAGACACTTCTGTTTAATGAAGAAGAAAAAAATGACACTTTATATACTTCGTAAAGTTACAATTAGCCATCTGAATACGGTTATCCATGACAGCCAAGCTCAGGGCTTTTAGAGTTTAAACTCTGTATTCCACAGAAGCTGCATTAAACCTTTGAAGTCTAGATATCTTTAAGAAGGACTTTTTAGTCAACCTTCTAAGGGTACTTTCAAGAGGAATTTGTTTTTGCAGATATTTTTAGCCTGCACCTGTATTAATAATTCCTTATCTTGCTTCAGACAATTCCTTTTTGCTAGAATTAAAGCAGAATGTGCAGGGCCTAAAGAACTCTAAGACCTAAAAGAATATAGGAAATACTGAACTATAAAGAAAGGACTAAGAGGTCTGTAATTTGCTTCAATAATATTTAGATGGAGCTATTCACTTGGCGATTGGAAATATGAGTTTCAAACTCAGAAAAGAGGTGGAAGCTGAAGGTTTGCCTTATACAGATCAGTGAAAGCAATGGGAGTATATGAGAGTACCCAGAGAGGACAGGTGGAGCCAAAAAAAAAAAAGAACACTGATTTTTTTCACTGATGCAAGTTGGTATTTTTCTTCTGGTGTCACAAGATTGAAGATTCTTTGATGACTTTATTATAGGCTCAATAAATATCTAGCTCAAATTGTTCCTATCTACTGCTTTGTGGTTTTCTGAGGATCGGGAGGCTTTTTTGGTCAAAATCTCGTACCTTAGGCCAGGCGCGGTGGCTCATGCCTGTAATCTCAGCACTTTGGGAGGCCAGGAGTTTGAGACCAGCCTCAGCAACATAGGGAGACCCTATTTCTACAAAAAATTTAAAAAATTAGCCGAATGTGGTGGTGTACGCCTCTGGTCCTAGCTACTTTAGAGGTGGGAGAATTGCTTGAGCCCAGGAATTTAAGGTTACAGAGAGCTGTGATCATGCCACCGTATTCCAGCTTGGGTGACAGTGAGACCCTGTCTCCAAGAAAGAAAAAAAAAAAAAACTTCATACATTAAATAGTACCTTCCCTACCCAGCTCACTAAGTCAATACAAAGATTTTGGAGCAGAACGTGTGCTTTTCTTAATGGATAGATATATTGGTAGATTTTGCTGCTTACAGTAAATATTAACAATGATTTATAGTCAGAAGGACTGTAGAATATAAAAGTGATCAGAATCTACAAGCATTTATCATTCATCTATAGTCACACTTAATATAAGGAACCTAATTTTGCCCATAATTTTGATAATATATGGTTAAATCATTTTCTTATTCTTTGTTTTTATCATTCATTAGTAATATTCTCTTTACTTCTTTAGGATACTGAGGATTTGAAGTTAAATCATTCACCAAATATCATGGAGCCTATATATCCTCTTCCAAGGCCCCAGATGAATACCAGGTATAGAAATAGTTTTGCAAAATGTTTTTTACAGATGTTCATATAACTTGGGAATGTACGTTGGAAGAGAAGAAAGAACATAATCTTTAGAATCAGGAAAATCTGAGTACATGTTCCCAATTCTACCACTTGTTAGGTGGGTGACTTTGATCAAGTTAATTAACTAAGCCTCATTTCCTCATCTTTAAAATGGGGATGTTAATCTCTTTAACAGAAGATTACTGTGAACAGTTAAGTAAGATTACTAAACTAAAGGGTCTGGCACACAGTAGACACTCAGTTCCATTTCTTCCTTCACTTATTTTAGTTATGTAGAAGATCTTTTTATTGATGGGAAATAGTACCTGAGGCTAAAATTTACATAGATGTTTATTTATATCCTAGACAGGTGGGAGAGTGGTTGGCTTCCTTCCCTCCTCAAGATGCTAATCCCTTAATGGGAATAATTTCACACTGGGTATACCAAGTTTCCTGAAATGTCCTAAGTCTTTTCCACTTATGTGGAGCCAGGAAGGAGGAGCTTGCCATCTGTCTCCTAATTTTTTGTCTGTCATTACTTTGAGGACTAGGAAAATTAGCTTGTGTTATTTGGCTCTTTGGATCATTTATTGCTCTTTTTCCCCTAGGGAAGAACAATTAATGTTGACATGTGAATTTTTTTTAATTCCAAACTAGAATTGCATCCATGGGGTACCTTTTTTCTTTGTATCGTCTTTCTTTGTACCAGATGTTCCTGATGAAGACTATGGAAATCATGACTCCAGGGGGCTATCATATTCCTTTTGCTTTAATTTTGGCCCTTCTGTTCTACCCCATTGCATTTTATTCTTTGAAAATTTGTCAACTTCTGTTCTTTTTTTTTTTTTTTTTTTTTTGAGACAGAGTCTC
>NW_012148607.1:676260-692065 GCF_000956105.1 Propithecus coquereli
ATAGGATCAGTTATCCAGTTCTTTTTTTAAAGCTTGTGTGTATTTACAAAAGCTTGTGTAAATTTATATATGCATAGGAAAAAAGGACAGAAAAGCCATACCCAAATTTTGAATGCTTATTCACCTGATAGTAGAGTTACAAATGAGTTTTCTTTTCTTTTTTAACTTTTTTTAAAAAGCATTTTTGACACTTTAAAAATTATAAAAGTAATCTGAAAAGTACCATCATTTAAAGATAGTTAATTGTTTCTTTCAAAATTTCTATCACATTTGCTATTCCGTGTGCTTTAATTTTAAATTCTTTTTTCAAGGTTTCCTTCAAGCAGGATGGTACCTTTCCACTTTCCTCCATCAAAATGTGCACTTTGGAACCCAATGCCAATTGGAGATTTCATCTACTTACATCTCAATTACTACAGGTATAAGATATTTCTTTTTTCAAATCAAACCAATATAAACAGGAGTCATAAAAGGATGGGTAAGACAAAGCGGATTACTATGACCAATTATTTATTTTTCTTATCCATTCAAAAGCTCCCCTCAGACAAAATACTCCCTCTGCTTCTTAAATCTGTTCTTCATGCTTTTGAGAAATAATCTTAATTTCACAGTTAAAATACTCTGCAAATTTAAAGTTCTGAGTTTGTAGGAATTCAAAAGAGACAAAATATAGTAAAAACTGAAAGTGGTTTTCATCATGTGTCAGCATGAAGTCTTTGTAGAACATTGAGAAGTTCGAACTGATTTTGAGTGGATCAGATTAGAAGGAATATATTAGTAGAATATTATGGTTACGTCCAGGACCTTGAAAGAAAGATATAGAAGTTTAGGCTTAAAAGTAATAGAAAATAGATCCTTGAGATTTTGCATATAAGAGAGTTACTTGTTAAAAGCAATATTCTAAGGATACGTTATAGTGGGGAGAGCCTAGAGTCAGCCTAGCTATGAGATGCTTTTCTGTAATCACATAGATATATGCTGTGGTTTAAGGTGCTATAATGGAGTCAGACCGCCTAGAGGATCAAATCCTCATTCTACCATTTCTTATTTATGTTACCTCAGTAAAGTAACCAGGGATCAGTTTCCTTATTTATAAAATAGCTATCATACCTGTTTCATAGTACTCTTGTAAGGGTTAAATAAGACATACTCTGTAAAGCAGTTGACAGAATGCCTAGAACAGAAAGTGTTTAATAAATGGTATATGAGGACTCCCCAGAGCAGTGTAGCAGTATTCAAATCAAGAGGAAAGAATGAAACAAAGTGTTCTGAAGAAACAGTGTATAGTATTTGATGATTGACGAAATAAAGGAATTGAAAGGAAAGATAAAAAGTATTCAAGACCTAAACTAGTTGGACAGAGAAGGATAGTACCATTTACAAAAACAAGGAGGGTCTTATGGAAATTTAATTAAATGTTTGTTAGACCTGTTCATTCTTTTCTCCATGTCTCTTAGCCTATCTTTTATGTTTTCTTTTGTTTTCTTTCTGTACTACATTTTGAGTAATTTCCTTTGTTTTACATCTCTATCAGTTTCCTCATTAGCTGTGTTTAACTGCCATGTAAACTCTCTGTTTAGTTTTTTTTTTAATTTTTAAATTTTAATTATGGGTACCTAATAGTTGTATATATTTATAGAGTACACGTGTTTTGGTTTTTTTTTTTTTTGATACAGGGTCTTGCTCTGTTGCCCTGGCTAGAGTGCGGTGGCATCATCAGAGCTCACTGAAGCCTCAACCTTCTGGGTTCAAGTGATCCTTCTGCCTCAGACTCCCAAGTAGCTAGGACTACAGGCGCGAACCACCATGCCTGGCTGATTTTTCTATTTTCTGTAGAGATAGGGTCTTGCTCTTTCTCAGGCTCATGTGATGTTTTGATACAGGCATACATTATGAATTCATCAAATCAGGGTAATTGGGGTGTCCATCACCTCAGGCATTTGTCATTTCTTTGTGTTAGAAACACTCAGTTCTACTCTTAGTTATCATTTAGGTTTTTAAAATGTAGTGTACTGTAAACATGCAAGAATGTTTGTAATATATATGTAGTTTATAGAATAATAATAAACATTCATGTACCTATCCCTAGTTGATTATATAATCCAATGGGGTTTTAATTGATTTCATTTTTTATTTCTGCAAGTTCTGTGTGGTTCTTTTTAAAATTCGCCTGGTCTTTTTTCATAGTTTATTTTTCCTTGCTCATATTTTGGCTTTCCTTTTATATTTCTTTTACATTTTAATCACATTTATTTATATTCTGTATTCAATACAGTAGTCCCCCCTTATCCTTGGTTTTACTTTCTGTGATTTCAGTTACCTTCAGTACAATATAATATGATACTTTGAGCTGGATCGCACCTTAGTCCCAGCTACTTGGGGTGCTGGGGCAGAAGGATTACTTGAGCCCAGAAGTCCAGCCTAGGGAACATAGCCAGACTCCATCTCTTAAAACAAAACAAAAAGATGATTTGAGAGAGAGAGAGAGAGAGAGAGAGAGAGAGAGAGAGAGAGAGACACACATATGACATTCACATAACATTTGTTACAGTATATTTTAATTGTTCTGTTTTATTATTGGTTATTGTTAATCTCTCTAATTTTTTTTTCTTTTTCTTTTTTAACTGTGCTTAATTTATAAATTAAACTTTATCATAGATATGTATATATAGGAAAAAACATAATATAGGGTTGGATGCCGTCCACAGTTTCAGGCATCCACTGGGGGTCTTGGACCATATCACCCAAAGGTAAAGGGAGATTACTGTAATTTTTGTTTTGTTTTTAATTATTATGGGTACATAATAATTATATATCTTTATAGGGTATAGGTGATGTTTTGATACAGGCATATAATGTGCATTAATCAAATCAGGGTAATTGCGGTATCCATCACCTCAGGCATTTATCATTTCTTTGTATTAGGAACATTCCATTTCCACTCTTCTAGTTATTTTAAAGTATATCCTAACTTACTGTTGATTATAGTCACTTTATTTTGCCACGAAATATTGTTCATTCTATCTCATTATCTAACTATATTTTTGCATGCCCACTTTATCCCCCATCCCCCGGCCACTACCCTTCCCAGCCTCTGATAACCATCATTCTACTCTCTGTCTCCAGGAGATAATTATTTTTAATATTTAGCTCCTAAATATGAGTGAGAACATATGAGATTAGTCTTTCTGTGCTTGGCTTATTTCACTTAACATAATGTTCTCTAGTTACATACATGTTGTTGCAAATGGTAGGATTTCATTCTTTTTTTGGTAGCTATATAATATTCTATTGCATATATGTGCCACAATTTCTTTATCCATTCACCTGTTAATGGACACTTAGGTTGATTCCATATCTTGGCTATTGTGAATAGTGCTGCAGTAAACATAGGAGTGGAGATCTTTTCTATATACTGAATCCCCTCCTTTGGATATGTACCCAGCAGTGGAATTGCTGGTCATATGGTAGTTCTATTTTCAGCTTTTTGAGGAATCTCCATACTGTTCTCCATAGTGGTTGCACTAATTTACATTCCCACCAACAGTGTACCAGGGTTCCCCTTTCTCCACATCCTTGCCAGCATTCATTATTGCCTGTCTTTTTGATAAAAGCCATTTCAACTGGGGTAAGATGATATCTCATTGTAGTTTTGATTTGCATTTTTCTAATGACTAATAATGTTGAGCATTTTTTCATGTAACTGTTGGCCATTTCTATGTTTTCTTTTGAGAAATGCCTATTCAGATCCTTTGCCTATTTTTTAATTGGATTATTTGTTTTTTTCCTATTGAGTTGGAGCTCCTTATATATCCTAGTTATTAATTCCTTGTCAGATGTAAATATTTTCTCCCATTCTGTGGGTTGTCTCTTCACTTTGTTGATTGTTTCCTTTGCTGTGCAGAAGCTTTTTAGCTTGATGTGATCCCATTTGTCCATTTGTCCAATTTTGCTTTGGTCGCCTGTGCTTTGGGGGTAATACTCAAGAAGTCCTTGCCTAGACCAGTGTCCTGAAACATTTCCTCAATGTTTTCTTTTAGTAATTTCATAGTTTCAGGTCTTAGATTTAAGTCTTTAATCCACTTTGATTTGATTTTTATATGTGGCAAGAATTAAGGGTTCAGTTTCATTCTTCTGCATACAAATATCCAGTTTTCCCAGCACCATTTATTGAAGAGACTATCCTTTCTTTACTGTATGTTCTTGGCACCTTTGTTGAAGATAAGTTCACTGTAGATGTGTGGATTTGTTTATGGGTTCTCTATGCTGTTCTGTTGGTCTATGTGTCTGTTTTTATGCCAGTACCATGCTATTTTCATTATTACATCTCTGTAGTATAATGTGAAATCAGGTAATGTGATTCCTCCGGTTTTGTTCTTTTTGCTTAGGATGGCTTTGGCTATCCTGGGTCTTTTGTGGTTCCACATAAATTTTAGGATTATTTGATTTTTATTTCTGTGAAGAATGTCATGGGTATTTTGCTGGGGATTACATTGAATCTGTAGATTGCTTTGGGTGGTATTGGCATTTTAATAATACTGATTCTTCCAATCCACGAGCATGAAAAATCTTTCCATTTTTTTGTGTCCTCTTCAACTTCTTTCATCAATGTTTCATAGTTTTCATTATAGAGCTCTTTTACTTCTTCGGTTAAGTTTATTCCTGGGTGTTTTATTTGTAGCTATTGTAAATGGGATTGCTTTCTTGTTTTCTTTTTCAGATTGTTTATTTTGGCATATAGAAATGCTACTATTTGGTATGTTGATTTTGTATCCTGCAACTTTACTGAATTTGTTTATCAGTTCTAATAGTTTTTTTGTGGAGTCTTTTGGTTTCTCTAGTTATAAGACTGTATCATCTGCAAACACAGATAATTTGACTTCTTCCTTTTCAATCTGGATGACCTTTCTTTCTTTTTCTTGTCGGATTGCTTTAGCTAGAATTTCCAGTACCACGTTGAGTAACAGTGGTGAAAGTGAACATCCTTGTCTTGTTCCAGCGGATCTTACAGGAAAGGCTTTTAGTTTTTCCCCATTGAGCATGATACTAGCTGTGGGTCTGTCATACCTGGCTTTTATCGTGTTGAGATAAGTTCCTTCTGTACCCAGTTTTTTGAGAGTTTTTATCATGAATTGATGTTGAATTTTATCTAATGCTTTTTCATCATCAATTGAAATGATCATATGGTTTTTGTCCTTCATTCTGTTGGTATGATGTATCACATTGATTGATTTGCATATGTTGAACCATCCTTGCATCCCTGGGATGGATCCCACTTGATCATGATGAATAATCTTTTTATCATGTTGTTGAATTCAATTTGCTAGTATTTTGTTGAAGATTTTTGCATCTATGTTTATCAGAGATATTGGCCTATAGTTTTCTTTTTTTGTTATGTCTTTGTCTGGTTTTGGTATAAGGGTGATACAAGCTTCATAGAATGAGTTTAACCATATTCCCTCCTCCTTGATTTTTTAGAATAGTTTAAATAGGGTTGGTATTAGTTCTCTCGGTGGAATTCGGCGATGAAGCCTTTGGGTCCTGGACTTTTCTTTGATAGGAGACTTTATTGCTGCTTCTATCTCGTTTCTTATTGGTTTGTTCAGATTTTGGATTTCTTCCTGATTCAATCTTGGTAGGTTGGATGTGTCTAGGAATTTATCCATTTCTTCTAGGTTTTCCAGTTTATTGGCATATAGTTGATCATAGTAGTCGCTAATGATCCTTTGGATTTCTGCAGTATCAGTTTCCTTTTTCATCTCCAATTTTATTTAATATGGTCTTCTCTCTTTTTTTCTTAGTTTGATTAAAGATGTGTCAATTTTATTTACCTTTTCAAAAAACTTTTGTTGATCTTTTGTGGGGTATTTTGGTTTTAATTTTATTTATTTCTGCTCTGATCTTTATTATTTATTTTCTTCTGATTTTAGGTTTGGTTTGCTCTTGTTTTTTTAATTCTTAGAGACACATCGTTAGGTTGTTTATTTGAAACTTTTCCGCTTTTTTGATGGAGGCACTTACTGCTGTAAACTTTCCTACTATATTGTTAATATCTAAAGTCCATAGACCATATGTAAACAAATGAGTGTGACTGTTTCAATCAAACTTTATTTACAAAAACAAGAGACCGGCCTCATAGTTTGTCAATTCTTGCTCTGTTTCATAAAGTTAAGTAAATACTTGGAGAACAGCTATAGCTTCCATGTGTGCTTATTGTTGTTGGGGTTTCCAAGTGGACCTCCCTACCTCCTGCCTTTGACCCTGGGATTTCTTGACAATGATCTTTTAAAAGATATGTCTTATATTTTAGGTAGCATTTAATGGCAGGGGGGTTTTTTAGGATATCAGATCCATCACATTTATAAAAGATTTTTGTTGTTTTTCAGAAATCCAAAGCTTGTGGTGACTGAAAAGACCATTCGACTTGCTTATCGTCATGCTAAACAGAATAGAAAAAATTTGCCATGCTTTTTACTTGGTTCTTTCACAGTGGACGAAGGTAATATACTTTTAAAAATTACTTGTATGACCATAAAAGAATTTATATTTATTGATTCAGCGAACTATTATGTATGCTTTGTGCTAATTTTATTTGCTGTGCACCAAGGATGTGAAGATGAGTAAAACTATCCATTACAGACTTCACAATCTAGTCAGGTGGAAGATGTAAGGAAGTCATTTATTTTTTTAGATCTTAAGCTTTGTAATAGCACTTTGATTTCCTCACTTAAGGCAGGCAGTGTACTCTATGGCAAATCTAAACAGTGATCTTACTGGACATTTTATGGTTCAAGTATTCAGCTAGCTTATTAGAATACTCCCTAAATGCAGTAGATTAAAAAAAAAATTCTACAAGTGGTTCAGTAGTACATACGAATGGTGAAAAGAAATCAGAATTTACAAAACAAGATTGGTGTGCTTCCAAAGTTTCACACAATTAATTTGGTATTTTTAATGATATTCAACCACTCACATTTTGGCTACGTTAAGTCATAGCTCAGCTTGCTCCCTTAAACTGCTCTGTAGCAGATCACCTGCCTGTCTCTTTTCAAGTCTAAAGCAGAAAAAAAAGGAGAACCTGTTCTAGACTAATTCTCAAACTGCCTCAGTCAGTCCTTAAAACATGTTTTAAAGTGATGCTATAGAAGGTGTTTTAAACATCTGACGTCATACAAAAAAATTCCATCAGTATTCCAGGCACAGAAGCCCATCCTATTGTTTTAAAAGAAACTATTTTCAAACACCTTAATTTTGGCTTATAGGCAACAAGTAATGAGAAAATAAGTTCAAAAAAAATAAAGCCATACACTTACAATGCTATCAAAAACCTTCAATTCTAAACACATACATATAAATAAAAAGGAATGATGTTTTAAGGCTCTTGATTATTAAGTTAATAAATCAAATATACACAGTGATTAATAAAAAAAGAATTATTTACGTAACTATACAAAAGGAAGTCATTTTTTAAAGTAAGAGTTTGCTATACTATTGGTATGAACAAAGTGCTTTGCTATAATGTAGTCTTGCTTGATTTCATGTTTTTAATTAGCATGCTATATTAGCTGTTATTTTTTGTTCTTCAGATGAAGAAGGTGTGACACTGACAGTAGATCGCTTTGATCCTGGTCGAGAAGTACCCGAATGCTTAGAATTAACCCCTACTGCTTTTCTTCCTGGGGACTTTTTGATTCCATGCAAAGTTCAAACTGAGGGACTTTGTTCAAGAGAAGTGATAGTTTACAATGCAGATGACTTCAGTTCAACTTTTAAGGTGAGATTCCTTGATTATTCTTTTTTTTTTGAGACAATGACTTGCTCTGTTGCCCAGGCTAGAGCGCCGTGGTATCAGCCTAGCTCACAGCAGACTCAAAGTCCTAGGCTCAAGTGATCTTCCTGCCTCAGCCTTCCCAGTAGCTGGGGTTACAGGCATGAGCCACCATGCTCAGCCTTCCTTGCAAAAAATTAATATGTATGTCATTATTGCCCTTTTTTTTTGAGAGAGTCTCACTCTGTTGCCCTGGGTAGAGTGCAGTGGCGTTATCGTGGCTCACTGCAACCTCAAATTCCTGGGCTCAAGTGATCCTCTTGCTTCAGCCTTCCCTGTGAGTGGGACTACAGGCACATGCCACAATGCACAGCTAGTTTTTTCTGGTTTTTTTTTTTAGTAGGGATGGGGTCTTACTCTTGCTCAAGCTGGTGTCAAACTTCTGAGCTCAAAGAATCCTCCTGCCTTGGCCTCCCAGGGTGCTAGGATTATAGGTGTGAGCCACCACACCTGACCTCATTGATATTCTTAATTCAACCCAACAATCAAACTATGTTTAGTATGCTGTATTTTAATAAACCCATATTTGGGAAGTATTAGTAATGATTTCTGATTGAATTGTTGTGGACCTAAAATCTAATCGAATGTGGTTTCTGAGGCAAACGATATGAATAGCATTCCAGAGGAAGATGCTATGTGACCAAGATAGTAAAGTTCAGAATGTGCTCAGGGTAACATTAAAGGATGTAAATTTTTGCCGGATTTATGGGCAGTCAGACTGTAATACTAGTTTGGCCAGATTATAGAGAGCCTTGTCTGCCAGGCTAAGGAATTTGAACTTTGTCATATGGGACATGTAGTCATTGAAGGTTCTTGAAAAGAGGAAACACTAATTGAATCAGAAACAGTTAATCTAATAGGGTAGGCTGACTGAAGTCAGAGAAGGTAGCCATTGCAGTAGTTGGGTATGTATGAAAGAGGGATGTGTTATCTTGAAGTAGAGTGGTAGCCATGAGACTAGAGAGGACACAGTGGGCACAAGCAAATACACGGGAAGAACCAACTTAACAATTAGGGGCAACAAGGAAGGAATCAAAATGGAATGGATTTTAGATTCTCTGAGACTGAGTCAGAATTAATTTACATCCATTTTTTTCCTATCTAGTAAATATTTATTGGGGGTGACATTCCCCAATAAGAATTTTTTTGTTTGTTTGTTTTTTGAGACAGAGTCTCACTCTGTTGCCCAGGCTAGAGTGCCGTGGCATCAGCCTAGCTCACAGCAACCTCAAACTCCTGGGCTCACGCAATCCTCTTGCCTCAGCCTCCCAAGTAGCTGGGACTATAAGCATGCGCCACCATGCCTGGCTAAATTTTTCTCTATTATTTTTAGTTATCCAGCTAATTTCTTTCTACTTTTTTTGGTAGAGACAGGGTCTTGCTCTTCTCAGGCTGGTCTTGAACTCTTGAGCTCAAACAATCCACCCGCCTCGGCCTCCCAGAGTGCTAGGATTACAGGCGTGAGCCACCACGCCAGGCCCCCAATAAGAATTTGAAGGGCATAGCCTGAGTAAGAGCAAGACGCTAGTCTCTACAAAAAATAGAGAAATTAGCCAAATGTGACAGTACATGCCTGTAGTCCCAGCTACTCAGGAAGCTGAGGCAGGAGGATCACTTGAGCCCCAGAGTTTGAGGTTGCTGTGAGCTAGGCTGATGCTATGGCACTCTAGCCTGGGCAACAGAGTGAGACCCTGTCTCAAAAAAAAAAGAATTTGAAGTGCTGCTAGGACATGTAAGTTGGAAATGTGTAATGGAGCTTCGGATAGTATATCTTATTTGCTGTGATATAATTATTCACGCAGTCTTTTGGTCACATGGAAGAAATGAGAACTGAAATGCTGTAAAAGAGAACTAATTTAATTTCATTAGTGCAAGACATTATGTGTGTATATGCAGCAGTGTAAAATCAACTTTAGAGATATGGACATATTTCAAAGTTTTAAAATAATTGTTTAATATTGATTCCTCAGGCTCTACAGCACCATGTATGTAGCAAAGATACCTTGGACTGTGGTAAGCTGCTTTCCCTAAGAGCTCATATCATTTCCAGGGAAAATGTGGACAATGTGGATTTTGACTTGCATTGTGCGGCTATAACTCTAGCAAATAGCTTTAAATGCACACCTGTGAAGCCCATCCCCATTATCCCAACAGCTCTTGCAAGAAACTTGAGCAGTAATCTGAGTATTTCTCAAGTTCAAGGGACTTATAAATATGGGTAAGTGAAAGATATATTAATCCAAACTTATAAATATTGGTTGCATTAGTATATTCTCTGGATATCCACATAACATGAGATCATTGTACAGTCAGTTTACATGCCAGAGACCTGGCGGCTTGATCAATAATCAGGGAAAGTAAAAAATGAAGTTGTTAGGCTGTGTGCAGTGGCTCATGCCTGTAATCTGAGCACCCTGGGAGGTTGAGGCGGGAGGATAGCTTGAGGAGTTCAAGATCAGCCTGGGCAACATAGTGAGACCCCATTGCTACAAAAAAATTAAAACTTTAAAAAGTAGCCAGGCATGATGGCATGTAACTATAGTCAAAGCCCTTGGAAGCCTGAGCCAGGAGGATTGTTTGAGCCTGGGAGTTGGAGGTTGTGGTGAGCTTTGATTGCGCCACTGCACTCCAGTCTGGGTAACAGAGCAAGACCCCATCTCATATAAACACAAAAATACACACACTAAACTGCTTATTTTCCATTTAGTATGTTAACATCTAAACATGATGTGCCATAATGGAAGTTCATATACAGTGCTGGGAACGTAGGAAGGTGGTGTCCAAATTGCCTGGGAAAATCATGGAAAGCCTGAATTAGTTCTTTTAAGGAATAGGAATTTATCATGTGGGCAAGGCTGGGGGAGAACTTTTAAAATGTGTGTGATCATTGATACATACATCTTATGCCAACTCAGGCTTAATCTTCTTGTCACAATGCATGATAAATTAATTATTTTTTTTTTTTTTTTTTTTTTTTTTTTGAGACAGAGTCTCACTCTTTTGCCTGGGCTAGAGTGCTGTGGCGTCATCCTAGCTCACAGCAACCTCAAACTCCTGGGCTCAAGCGATCCTCCTGCCTCAGCCTCCCGAGTAGCTGGGACTACAGGCATGCGCCACCATGCCCGGCTAGTTTTTTCTATGTATTTTTAGCTGTCCAATTAATTTCTTTCTATTTTTAGTAGAGATGGGGTCTCGCTCTTGCTCAGGCTGGTTTCGAACTCCTGAGCTCAAACAATCCACCCGCCTCGGCCTCCCAGAGTGCTAGGATTACAGGCGTGAGCCACCGCGCCTGGCCATAAATTAATTATCTTTATGTTTTGTGGTCATTATAGTAGTAAACTATATCATCAGTGGTGCTATCAAGACGTTATATAACAATATAAATAGCATTGTTTTTATTTCTGTGATTTAAAAACCATAATAATAAAATTAACTCTCAATTCTACTGTGGTATTTCATATTCTTAAAACTTACTTTCACCAGCCTGAGCAAGAGCGAGACTCCGTCTCTACTAAAAAAATAGAAAGAAATTAGCTGAACAACTAAAAATACGTATATAAAAAAAATTAGCCAGACATGGTGGCTCATGCCTGTAGTCCCAGCTACTTGGGAGGCTGAGGCAGGAGGATCGCTTGAACCCAGGAGTTTGAGGTTGCTGTGAGGTAGGCTGATGCCACGGCACTCTAGCCCGGGCAATAGAGTTAGACCCTATCTCAAAAAAAAAAAAAAAAAAAACTTACTTTCAATAATGAATATAATAACAAAGTATAAATGTAATATAATGTCCTTTTATGGAAAAGTGAGCTTTTGGATTTTATCATGATGGTTCCAAAATTCTTTGACAGTGGCTGGAGGAATATAGTACATGGAGGGCTGATTATACCTCCCTAATTCAGTTTACTTCAGTGAGAGGTCGTATCTGTTGCAAACTTTTCAAATCACCTGCATGCATGAACACTTCCAGTAACAGGAAGTTCACTTCTCCCGAGGAAACCTGTTTGGTTCTGAAATTGTCTACCTTAATGTTAACACTTTTGATTAAAGTAAGTTATAAATAAAATTGTAGAGCAAAACTTTTTTAAAAGATGTGTAATCTTCAGCTACCATTTTAATAGATTGAAGTTTGAAGACATTAAATCTCTTTAATGTCTTTTACGAGAGTCTTCCTTTTACCAAGTCAAACACTTTGAGCTGCTTTCTTTGTGTGCATTTGTGTGAGAGACAATGTTCATTTGAATTATCTCTCGTACCTAAAATATACTTAAGTACTCAGATTATCTCTTTTAGATAAAAAAATACATACTTAACAATTATTTTTGCATGAATGTCTTTTTTTCAGGTATCTCACCATGGATGAAACACGCAAATTGTTACTTTTGCTGGAATCTGATCCCAAGGTTTATTCTCTACCATTAGTGGGAATGTAAGTGTTGCGTTATTTATGAAAACTTTGTCAGCCAAATATGTGTTCAGATGTATATGGTATGCATGTGAATCATGTACTGTGAATATTTAGATCATTTTGTAAAGCCACAAAGGCCAGTGGTTGTCAAGCTTTCTCATTTTAATAGTAGAATCAGCTAAAATAAGATTTTGCCCAATTTAGAAAGAACTCCAATATGTAATACAGATAGACATTGAATTTTTCTGGTTGAAATTGAAGTCTCAGAGCCCTGTTTCTTCAGGTTTCTCTCACCACCCCTTGTCCTCAAGACATCTTGAGGAACCCAGGGCTCAAAATAACATGATTTAAAATCTGTTGCCAGGCAACCTTGCAGAAGTTCCCTTTAGTGTTAATGGCTTTCTCTTTAGAGTTAGTGGTTAATGACATTTA
Organism: Propithecus coquereli; assembly: GCF_000956105.1. NCBI lineage: Eukaryota > Metazoa > Chordata > Mammalia > Primates > Indriidae > Propithecus > Propithecus coquereli. The sequence continues at coordinate 688,923 of NW_012148607.1, forward strand.
GACAGATTATTGAGAAATTTATATTTATTCAGTATTTATCGAGCATTTATCATATATGTAGTATTCTGTTGATGCCGTATTGAGCTTTAAAGCTCCTTCTCAAGGAATTTGTAATCAAAGTGAGATGATAAAATATTCAAGTATTCATACATCGAAGAATAAGTAATAAAATATATGATTTATTATGAATTGAACAGAATATACAATGAACACTATTAGTATTTGTAAGAAAAAGAAGCTAAAGGGCATTATCTTAGAGAAGGGAAACTTGAGCTAGACCTTTAATTGTTTGGATAGTAGAAGGGAGGATTGATGGGAAAAAGAACCCATGTTTGGGAATGACATGTACAAAGTTAATGAGAATGCACAAATATTCTCTGGAGTATGAAATCTACTTGCAGTGTATTTGCTATGCTCCTGGTTTTGTCAATGGGTTATTGATGTCTAAGTGAATATTTACTAAGAACCTTCTGTTTCAGGCTACCAAAAATGTTATAGCATTTAATCCTCTCAGCAACTTTGTAAAGTAGTTTTAGGCTACGAACTTCAGTCTTCTCTAATTCAGCCTATTTCCAGTCCAGGCTAATTCATTTTAGCATTTTGTTTTTACCTTGATTAACTATTTCCTCTTCCACATGTTAGGTAGGAGAGGACAGAGAGAAAGAAGTGCACACTTGTTTTTCTCTCTCTCTCCAACCTCCCCTGCCTCTCCCTCTTCTAGATATGTATTTATATATATGGATATGTATAGAGATATAGATTATATATTCTCCCTCTTAATTATCAGGATGGTCTGGTGTTTGTAGATTTCTTATTTGTGAGGTCTTTCAATGTAAATGCCAAGGATCTACCATATTACCTTGAGAAGAATGTAATCTAAATATATTACTTTATAAATTACTGTAGTTTTTAATTTTTTCTTTTTCTTTTAGTTGGCTATCTGGAATTATACATATCTATAGTCCTCAGGTATGGGCTTGCTGCTTGCGATACATGTTCAGTTCTTCCATTCAAGAAAGGCAAGTGATATTTTATTCTGTAGTATTTCATTTTGATCTTTTCCCTTGATCATATTAATAGTTTATTGGTCTCATTTAAAATCCATGTAATGCCTTGACCTTTTACAATACTTATATGTAAGTACATTAAGAAAAAACAAACCTTATATATTAAATGAGAATAAAGCCAGATAAAAAAGATAAGATTGCAGTATACCTGAAAATATCAAGGAATTTACTTATGTAATAGAACATATACTTTTGAGGGCGTGGGAAAAGCCCTGGGGATCATCCACTATAGCATCCTATTTTATAAATAAAGAGATTAACTTTCACTGAAATGACTGCAGATGAATTTGAATTTGTTACCTTACACGTGTTTTATTAAGTTACACAAGTGCAACTTCTAGTACACTAAAATGACATACTTAATTTTCTACCTGGCACTAAAGCAAGCATTGGAATGAATAGTTATGGAAACTTTACTTCTAGCCGCAGTTCCTCATTTAATTTTATTTTATACATGATCCCACTATTTGCCTCTTACATTCAAATGAGAAAGACTGTTTTTATCTACCTTAAGTGGCTATAATAGACTTTTTGTAAAAAAAAAAAAAAAAAAAGCAACTTCTTACTGGAAAGACCATACAAGTGCGTGGTAATAAATTAGACATACATAAAGATACACAATAAAAGTAAGTCTGTCTTACACTCCATTTTTTTAGACCCCATTCTCAGAGACAATCACTGTTAAATGGTGTCTTTTGCTTTCTTCCTGAAATCTTTAATACAAATATAAGTGTCACCTTCCCCCAGCCTGTAAAAATTAAGTTACAAATGGGAGCATACCATTCTTTCTTTTCTGTATGTTGCTTTTTTCTCTATATCATTATACCTTAGAGATGATTATATCTCAACATATACAGATTTAATATACATATTTTACAACTTAATGGCATACAATATATATTATATTTTAAAAACTGGTCCTTATGTCTTACAGGCAGTGGTAGACTGACAATCTTACACATACATCTTTGTGTGCATATGCTAGTATATGTGTAGGATAAATTCCTAAAAGTGTTTTTTCTGGGCCAAAGAATATGTAATTAAATTTTGGTAGATATTGCCAAATTGCCCTACAAAAAGACTACAAATTTATAATCTTTCCAACAGTGTGTAAGAGTGCCTGTTTCCCCCCCACCCACCCACTAACACTGTGGAACAGATATTTATTGAGCACCTCCTAAGGACCACAATACGTTCACAATATTGCAGATAAGTAGTAAACAAAATAAAATCCTGCAGAGATAGGCAGTAAATAGAATAAGTAAAACAAAAATGGTATTTTAAAAGGTAGGGAGTGCTGTGGAGAAAAATAAAGCCAGAGAGGAGGATGTTGTGTGTCTGAATGATAGAGAGTTGGAATTTTAAATAGGTAGTCAGGGAGGCAAAGACTTGAGGTGAGGGAGTAAACCGTGTAGCTGTCTGGGGGCAGTGTCACAGGCACAGGATACATTAAGTGCAAAGGCCCCGGGTGAAAGATAACCTTGCATCTTCAAGAACAGCAAGGAGAAGGCCAGTGTGGCTAGAGAGGAGTGAGGGAAGGGGACAGTAGTGGCATAGGAGTTTAGAGAGGTAAGTGGAAGGCCATTGTTAATCTTTTGATCTTGGCTAATCTGATAGATGAAAGATGATCTTTTCTAATAATATTTCTTATAATCTGAACTTCCAGGAACTGCCTATTCATGTCTTTTGCCATTTTTCTCTTGGATTGTGCATCTTTTACATATTGCTTTGTAAGAGCTCTCTCTCACTTTCTTCATATATAGATAGATATACACACACACACACACACACACACACACACACATATACATGCATATATAATATATATTGTAGAGAAATATGCATTTATAAATATATATAAGACATAGAAAGCAAAGATTCCCCACCCCCCCAATTGTCATTTCATTTAACTTTGGTTAACAATGTTTTTCTCAGACTTTTTAAACAGTCATATTTATCAGTCTTTTCTATCTCATTTAGAAGGGATTTGTCCACTCCAGGAATATTTATTGAAATAAAAAACCTCTTGTATTTTTTGGCCGGGAGCGGTGCCTCACGCCTGTAATCCTAGCACTC
>NW_012148607.1:696076-696519 GCF_000956105.1 Propithecus coquereli
GGAGTTCAAGACCAGCCTGAGCAACACAGGGAGACCCTGTCTTTACAGAAATTAAAAAATTAGCCAGGCAAAGTGGCTAGTCCCAGCTACTCAGGAGGCTGAGGCAGAATAGCTTAAGCCCAGAAGTTTGAGGTTGCAGTGAGCTATGATGATACCACTGCACTCTACCCTGGGCAATAGAGTGAGACTCTGTTTCAAAATAAATAAATAAATAAAATAAAAAAGAAGAAGGAGGTCTGAGATATAATATAGAATATTGATATGGAAAGAGATACAAAATAGATTGTCATATAAAAATTGCAGTAGCAAATAGTGTGGCCCCTTTTTTGTTGAATTACATAAAATATTTGTGTATGCCTAAGGAATTCTGAAAGTATACACACTAAACTGGAGAATAGGGTGGGTGGTTTTCATATTCTTTTTCATAATTTCCTGTTATTTGG
>NW_012148607.1:699434-831630 GCF_000956105.1 Propithecus coquereli
CCAATTTTTTGATGAAACTATTTATAAATTTTATGTACCATAGATGTCTATGCTTTAAGTGTATTCCTTCATATTAACTAGGAAGTTGGATGATAATTTTAATGAAGTGACAACTCTAATATGGTTTTCATTTCAGTCGATTTATTATATAGGAAAAACAAAGTATTTGTCAAGAAATGAAATTGCTTAGAAAGAAGCATCCTGTTTTTGTTTAGTACCTTGTGTTCTTTCCTTCTGTGTAGTTTTAAATCTGGACCTATCAGATAAACTACTATAAAAACAACTCCTCTACGTAAAAAAAAAACAAACAGATGAAAAACAAAACAAAACTTTTAAAGCAAATATCCTTGAAGAATATTAATTAAATAAGGGCTACCACAGATATAAGTACATAGGAAAATATAATTCCTTATTTGGTTTTCCTTTTTAACACAGTGTATAATACAGTGAGTACACATCTCTATTGCCAGATTATAATTTTTTTTGACAGCAAATGCTATGTCTTATTTATTTCTACATTCATCAGAGTGATCAACCAGAAGCTGCCCAGTGACTATTGATTTATTGTGACATTAACAATATAAGGTTGAACCTGCCATGATCAGGCAAATGGAATAGTTTAATAAGCATGAGTCTGTCTGGGCCATCTTTCCTGGTCAGTTAACTTCCACCTGAAAAATAAAATAATCTGTTGTTGTCAGATACTAAATTAAATGATCCAAATACTACTGTGACATATTAAAGGACTTTATTCAATTTCAAGAATGAACACAGATTACTAAAGGATTTTCTTATCTCCTTTTCTGTTCTTTAGGTCTTCCCAAAAGTTATCTCCTGGGAAAATGCCAATAAATGATCACGATTCTGGCGTTGAAGATGAAGATTTTTCCCCAAGACCAATTCCTAGTCCTCATCCAGTGAGTCAAAAGGTATCACTGATCTTATAATGAATTCATCTTTGTGGTTAGAGACATAAAAGTCTCATCATATTAAAGCACTAAATAATACTACCTAAAACTTCATATCATTCTGGCCAGGCTCAGTGACTCACATCTGCAATCCCAGCACTTTGGAAGGCTGAGGCGGGAAGATCACTTGGGGCCAGCAGTTCTAGGCTACAGTGAGCTATGATTGTCCCACTGCCCTCTAGCCTGGGTGACAGAACGAGACCCTGTCTCTTTAAAAAAAAAAAAGTATCATTCTAAGATGTATCTAGCTATGTATATCTATATGGTTATATCTATATAGAGAGATATAAATACCTCATAAGTATATATAATTACATGTAATTAAATATACATGTATACACATGTAATATGTATGTAAAAGTACATATAATTATTTCCAGAGAAAACTGAGGCATAAATTGGTTAAGTTACCTAGTAACTAGTAAGTAGTAAAGCTGGGATTCTAATCCAGGAAGTTTGTTTTTAGAATCTGGTGTTTTTAACAACCATATAGACTCAACATTCTCACCAGAGCTTCACATTGGTTTTTATTACTATTGAGAAAGCATTCTACCTACTTTGAGAGGTTGATCGTTAATAAACCCTGTCATAATTTTTTGATTGCCACCAACCAGTGAGTTATTTTAGAATTGTTTACCTTAACTGGACTAATTTTTTATTTTAGAAGAAAAGGAATGGGAAAGATTTTTAAAAATTAATATCAAATTATAACCAAATTTACCACAACAAGTATTAGGTCATTAAATATCTGATTTCAAATCAAAAGTTTATTATATCTCAAACAAGAAGCAGTACAATTAATCAAACTATGCACTTGAACTATTGACACAGTTTTGCCATCTTAACAGTAGCTTGTTTATGCCAGCAGCAAAGAAGCCTGGAGAGTGAGTGGCAATGAAATCACAAAAGGTGTTTTCCACAATTTTTTGAGAACTGAGTATTTTTCCTAGCAAGAAGTGATCCAAAGCCTGGAAGAAGTGGTAGTTAGTTGGTGCAAGGTCTGGTGAATACAATGGATGACAAGAGAGTTTCCAAGTCCAGTCTCTATAATTTGAGCAGTTTTGTTTGTGCGACATGTGGTCGAGTATTGTCTTGCAAGAGGATAGGCCTGTCTCTGTTGACCAGTCTCAGTTGCTTAATCGCAAGCATCCTCATCATTTTATCCAGTTGGTTGCAGTAGACATCCACTGTAATCGACTGACTAGTGTTCGTGAAGCTATAGTGGACAATACCCATGCTGGACCACCAAACAGACACGATTAGCTTTTTTTGATGAGTATTTGGTTTTGGATCGTGTTTTGGCACTTCATCTTTATCCAGCCATTTTGCTGAACATTTGTGATTGTCGAAAAGAATCCATTTTTCATCACGCATAAATAATAGTACAGTGTAGAAATGGTTTACCTTTATGTCGTGACAGCAAAGAAAGGCAAGCTTCAAGATTTCTCTTCTGATAGTCATTTAATTCATGTGGTACCCATCTATCCAGCTTCTTTACCTTGCCGATTTGTTTCAAATGGTCCAATGCTGTTGGAATAGTAACGTTAAACCTTGCTGCTAATTCACACATAGGTTGAGATGGATTCACTTCCACTACAGCTTTCAGCTCATCATTATCCACCTTGGTCTCAGGTCACCCACATGGCTCATTTTCAAGATTAAACTCACCAGAATGGAACTTCTCAAACCATCCATGTAGTGTGCGTTTATGAGCCACATCCTTCCCAAACATTTTGTTGATATTTTAAGCCGTCTATGCAGCATCAGTTCCATAACAGAACTCATATTTGAAAATAACGCAAATTTTTAACTTATCCATGGTTCCACAAAAATTGCTCTAAAAAAAAAAATTTGAAAGATAATTACAAGCCAATCTATGCATTTAAAAGAATGAGGATACACCTTCACAATAAAAATAAAAGAAGTGTCAAACTGAAACGTCAGAGATGTCAACTATCAAACTTAGTACTTAAGGAAATTGGACATTTCGTACTTAATAACCTAATATTTTTACTTACTCTTTTCCAACTCTTTTTGTTGATATCGGTAGAAGGAATAACAATGAATAACTTCACTTAATGGAGAAATATTTATTGGAAGATCCTTTGTTATTTAAGATACATAAACATTTGCTACTAAATCTGTTGAAGCATTCTACCTGTGATAATTTTTTTACAGAGAGAAGGTTAAAAAAAAGTCTGTCATATAAAACAGCTTTTCATATTGTGTTCTTTGTTCTAAGCAATGTTAGTATTCCAATAAACAGAGTTCCATTATTTTAAACTGGTTTGAGAAATGCTTATTTGTACTCTTTGAGGGCAAGGATCTTGTTTATTTTACTCACAATTGTATTCCTAGTGCCCAGCACATATAAGATCCCCAGAAGGTATTTGCTGATGGTCTAAATATAGAATGAACACTTTTCAATATGTAATTAGATATAATTTGGGAAATACTGGTCTAAGGAAGATAAAGCCATATATATGACTTTCTCTTAAAAAATACTTTTTTCCTCTTTCCCATTTATAGATTTCTAAGATTCAACCTTCAGTTCCTGAACTTTCGCTTGTATTGGATGGCAATTTTATAGACTCAAACCCTCCACCTAATCCACTGGAAGTAGTGAATAATGAAAATTCTCCTTTGTTGATTAACCACTCTGACCACTTGAAGCCATTGCAACCCCAGCTTTATGATGAGGAACACAGCCAAGAAACTGAAGCTGAAGAGCCTTCCTTGAGAGCGATACCAAGTCAGTTAAACCAGGGCACTGCCCTTTTGAGACACTGCAAAGTAAGACAGCCATCTACATGTAAGAAAGGGAACCCCCATATCAAGAACAGTGTTAAACCATCTTCTCATAATGAGCCGTCTCATGGTATGTTTGAAAAGCTTCAAGCAGTTTCTGCTGGAAATGTACAGAAAGAAGAGTATCCTATAAGACCTTCCACGTTTAATTGTAGGCAGTCTTCTCTTGCCCCACAGTCTCACTCACAAAATTTTGTTTTTTCACCCCATGATTCAAGAAGACCAATGGAACTTCAGATATCTACTCCCCCACCACCACCTTACTATTCCACAAACGTGTGCAGTTGTTGTCAGCATCATAGCCATATTCAGTATAGTCCAATAAATTCTTGGCAAGGAATAAATACAGTTGGATCTCTTCAAGACCGTCAGTCTGAAACCCTTCAAAAGCATTCATTATTTCATCCAAGTGGATGTCCAGCTCTATACCATAATGCATTCTATTCTTCAAGTAGTCCTATAGCCTTGAGACCTCAGGGAGGCATGGACAGTTGTTCTCCCCACAGCAATGTAGAGCCATCACCGGTGGCAAGACTGCCTTCACATATGGACTCATGCAACCCACAGCCTTGCACAGTGTGCGTGCACATGCCCAAGACTGAGTCAGATAATGGAATGATGGGACTGTCTCCAGATGCGTATCGGTTCCTCACAGAACAAGACAGACAGCTGAGACTACTTCAGGCACAGGTTTGCTTGGAGCTTTCTCAGTTTTGTTAAATTCTTGATATTAATGTGGTTTCATAAAAACTGGCAAATCTCTTTAGTAATTACATTTTATAGAATAGAATTGTGGAATGACAGAACTAGAAGGGATCTTGGAAACTGAGTTCTAGTCCCTCTTATTCAACAGATAAGTATTAATAAAATGAGCACTAGACAGAGAATAATTTAACCCAGTGCCACACTGCTAGTTAGTAGTAGAACCAGGACTAGAAAGCAAGTTTTATTTCTTTCTTTCTATGTTGTACATATAACTTACAATATAATTGCATTTTTATTTCATTTTTTTGCCCCTAATATTTTCACATTGAAAAGAATTCTTACTCATTTCTATTTCCTGTCTTCAAAAGAAAATTAATAGAGGCTAAAAGGACTAATCCTTTAAGCTATTTAGAAATCTTAGTTACTTGGGATTTGTATACTTTAAAAAAAATTATTTTATTTTATTTTATTTTATTTTTTTGGCAGGGGAGAGACAAAGTCCTGCTGTGTCATCTGGACTAGAGTGCAGTGGCATCATCATAACTCACAGCAACCTTGAACTCCTGGGCTTGAGTGATCCTCTTGCCTCAGCCTCCCAAGTAGCTGGGAGTATAGGTGCATGCCACCACACGCAACTACTTTTTCTGTTTTTGGTGGAGATCTTGTTCAGACTGGTTTCAAATTCCTGAGCTCAAATGGTCTTACTAACTCAGCCTACCCAGAGTGCTGGGATTACAGGCATGAGCCACCATGCGTGGCTGAGATTTTATACTTAAAATGTGATATAGACCACAGGCCCTGGTCTACATTATCTGAGTCATTATACTTGGAGAATACAAAATATGATTTAGAAAATACCTCTGTGATAAATACACATAATATTTTCATCATATGTGAACTTTTTAAAAAAAATTTCTTTCGGTACCTTTTTTAAAAAGTATCTTGGACTTTTCTATACAAATACATATTGCACTGCCTTATTCTGCATAGATTTCTGTTATAAGATGAATACCTAATTTTCTAATTGTTTTTCTATTGACCATTTCAACAGTTTGAAGTTTCTACTGTTGCAAACAATGCAGCAGTGAGCATCCTTATACTTGCAGCTAACTGTGTATGTGCAAGTATCTCTGTACCATAGATTCCTAGAAGTAAAATTGTGATGGCAAAGGGAACATACACTTTAAATGTTCATAGATACCCAAACTTGTTCCTGCTCTGGTATTCCAAGTCTCATTTTGGTGTAGGGGTTAAGGAAGTGGGCTCTGGTATCAGACTCCTTGGATTCTAATCCAATTTCTGGGTAGCATAAGTTATGCAATTTTGGACAAGTTACCTCCCTCACTTCAGTTTTCCAATGTACAAAATAGGGATATACATAAATTGTGTGGCATTCTAAGGATCAAATGAGTTACTTGGTAAGAGCTTAGAATACTAGATAAAGAGCTCAGAGTACTAGGTAAAGAGCTTAGAATACTGTGTAATTAGTGCTCAGTAAATGTTAACTGTTGTTAACATAGTAACAAGCTCCAGAGAGGGGGCTTACATTCAACAGTTTTCTTAGCACCTTGAATAGTACTTGACACATAATAGTTGCTTAATATGTATTTTGTTACTTGAATGAGTAAGAATGGCCACCAGAAAGGTTATGCCTATTTTTTTACCCCAAAACCGTTTTCTACATCTCCAACATTGGGCACATCAAACTCTTAAATTATTATCATTCTTTTAAATAGAAATTGTTTTAATTTCCATTGTATTTTTATAAGTAATATTGATTATTTGATTATTTTTAGGAGCTCGTTATATATTAAGAAAATTGGTCCTTTGTCATATATATGTGGTATTTCTTACAGTTGATCTTAAGTGTTTTGTATTTTAACCATTTGTTTTGTACAGAATATTCCAGTTTAGATCTAATTAAATTTATCAGTCATTTCCTTTCTGGGTATTAAATTAGTTTCAGAAGAGATTTTTCCCCATCAAGATTATAAAAAATTTTATCTTTTTATTAGTGATTAGAAATCCGTTTTTATTTTTACTTTATTGATTGATCAAGACAGGGTCTCCCTCTGTTGCCCAGGGTGGAGTGCAGTGACAAGATCATAGCTCACTGCAACCTCGAACTCCTGGGCTCAAGCAATCCTCCCACCTCAGCCTTCTGAGTAACTGGGACTACAGGTGCGTGCCACTATACCCAGCTGATTTTTCTATATTTTGCAGAGATACGATCTCGCTATGTTGCTCAGACTGTTCTCAAACTCCTGGGCCCAAACAGTCCTCCCACCTTGGCTAGGATTACAGGCATCAGCCACTGTGCCTAGCCTGTATTTTTATTGTATGATGAAAGTGTCGTGTGTTTGTATCTATTTCTGGACCGTATTCTGCTCCATTGATTAGCTTATCTATTCCAGCACCAGTTACCATTTGGTTTAATCACTATAGCTTTATAATGTATTTTAATATTCCAATCTAAATGCCTTTTTTTTTTTAATGGAGAAGACAGGGCTTGAGGAGAGGAACTTGATAATACTGAACTCCTTTTGCCAAGTAATCCTTAAAAGTTCTGAAAGAGTGCTAGCTCTTTCAAATGTTAAAGTACATTATAAAACTTCAGTGACCAATGTATTAAAATATTATAAACTCTAAATAAAGATAATAGATGAAAATATATATATTTTTTGAGTCAGGGTCTCACTCTGTTACTTGGGCTAGAGTGCAGTGACATCATCACAGCTTACTGTAACCTCAAACTCCTGGGCTGAAGCAGTCCTCCCGCCTCAGCTTCCCAAGTAGCTGGGACTACAGGCGCACACCACCACACCTGGCTAATTTTTCTGTTCTTTGTACAAACAGTGTCTTGATATGTTGTTCAAGCTGGTCTCAAAGTCTTGGGCTAAAGTGATTCTCCTGCCTTGACTTCCCAAAGTGCTAGGATTGCAGATGTGAGCCACCACCCCCAGCCTTTAAAACAAACTAACTGAATAATTTTAGGCCCTGAATGTGTATAAGTGTCTTATTGAGTGTTTCCTATGGGATCTCTCTAAACCACACTTGTCTCATCTATAAAATGGGAGAGATGATTGGTATTATATGTAGATCTGAAGGTTAATTCAAATATATAATATACATTATGTTCGATTATATTTAATATATATATAAATTGCTTAGTGTAGGACCTGACTGTAAAAATAAGCACTCAACAAATTACAAGCATTTTATTTATATCTTTTAATACTTACAACAACCTTAGTTTTAGATGATATGAAACTCATAGTGGTTAATAACTTTTCCAAAAGATAGCCTAATAGGATTTAAACTTACAGCCACATGATACCAAAGCCCTTGCTCCAAACCACTATAAATACATGTGCTATTTTATATTGTTAATGCAGTTTATATTTCTACTGACCTTAATAATTTATTGATAATACTTACTTTCCTATATTAATAAGATTAGTCCACTAAAATTAAGTAGATTAATTGAACACAATAGTGTTATTTATGGGAAAATAGAAAACCACAGTGTTTACAAAGGGAGGCTCTTCTAGGTATATGCCCAAGAGAAATGAAAAAATACGTCCACACAAAAGTCTGTATATAAATGATCATAGCAGCATTTTTCATAATAGCTAAAAGTAGAAACAACCTAAATGTCTGTCAACTGGTGAATGAATAAATACAATGTGACATACCCATATAATGGAATGTTAATTCAGCAATCAAAAGCAATAAAGTATTAATAAATGCTACAACATGGTTGAACCTTGAAAACATGCTAAGTGAGAGAAGATAGGTACAGGGCCACAATTCTATTTATATGAAACGTTGAGAATAGCCAAATCCATAGATAGAGACAGAAAGTGTATTAGTGGTTGCCAGAGGCTGTGGAGAAGGCAATGGGAAATGACTGCTGATGGGTGCAAAGATTTCTGGGGGAGTTGATGAAAATGTTCTGGAATTAGATAGTGATAATATTTGCAAACTTGGGAACATATTAAAAACCACTGAATTGTATGATTTCATGGTATGTGAATTAAATCTCAATTTAAAAAGGAAGAAGGGAAGTTTTTAGTGTTTACACCTCAGCTTTGCTACTTGTTAGTTATATGACGTGGACAAATACCTTAACTTTTTGTTACCTCAAGTTTTCTTATCTGTAAAATAAGCTTAATAATAATAGTAGCACACTCTTCACAGGTTGTTTTAAAAATTATACATAAAAGGTGTGTCATAGTGTCTTGCAAACAAGAAGCACTCTGTAAGTGTTATTAGTATTTCCAGTTTCAGCATGCCAAATATGGGCAATTCTGATTAACCTTTCTAAGAAGAATCTTGTGTAAAATATTCAGTATTTGGTACATGGAGTCAGAGTATACCTCCAGTCTAACTTTTGGTTTTTAAGTGTAACAGGAATAAAATGTTAGTTTGAAGTATTAATTATTCAGACTTTTCTATGTGAGTGTCAGTTTATAAATACTCATCTAAACATCTATATGTTTCACTTTTCAGTTTATATTAATACTTAGAAGTGCTTCTTCATAACTACTGATAATGCCTTTCTACAATGAATAAGTTTTATGGTATGATCTAATTGAAATGTGAGAAAATAGACTTAAAAGTGTTTTATTACTGGGGCATTTTGTATTTCATTATTAAACTCTGCTGCCAATTTTGTTGATTACTGTTGGTTTAAAGTATGTTTTTAATTGATACAGATTCAGCGTTTATTAGAAGCACAATCTCTGAATCCCTGTTCCCGTAAGACAACCGCTGTTGAAGACACAGTGCAAGCTGCAAAACAAATGGAGTTAGTTTCCGTGGAAGCACAGTCTTCCCCTGGATTGCACATGAAAAAAAGTGTAAGCATTGCTGTGAGCACAGGTAATTTCATTTTTTTATTTGTAAGAAAATTTTTAAAAGTGCTTTTCATATCTGATTTTTCAGTTTTTACATTGAGATTGGCACACAGTACAGTAGAACCAAAACCAAGGTGATGAGAGTATTACTTAAGTCTTTGTGTAATTTTACAAACTACACCTGAAAAACGTATGAAATCATACAACATGATACATTGTTTGGTTTTGCCACTTTTCTAGCTGGACCCAATTCTAACAAGCGGGATTAGGGAAGGTTTCATCTATGCAGTGTTATTGAGTCTTGATCTTGAAGGGTATGTAGGATTTCAGTAGGTGAAGTTGAAGAATGAGAGAACAGAATGGGTAGAGAAAATAACATGGGCTCAGTGAAAAAACATAGAGCTTTAAGTTAGAGTTTTGGTGGTGATAAGAATGAAGAGAAAGGGTCATGTAGGGTATTGCTAAGATTTGATAACTATTTGGATGTCACAGTTGGGGAAAGATCGAGGACTGAAAAGTTACTCCAGCTAAATGCAATGTGGTATCTTGGAACAGATAAAGGACATCAGTGGAAAAATCTATAAAGTTTATATGAAGCCTAGAGTTTAGTTAATAGTAATATACTATGTTGGTTTCTTGATTTTGACAAATAATATATTGGTAATGTAAGATGTTAACATAAGGGGAAACTGGATGAGGGGTATGAGGGAACCCTAATATGTTTGTGTAAATCTACAATTATTCCAAATTTAAGTTTTAAAGATAAAAATAAAAGGTACTCTAGGATTTTAAGCCTGGATGACAGGGGGGAATGGTAGTAGCATTAAGCACAGAGAAACAAGTTAGAGAAGCAGAGGAGAGAGGATGAAATCAGTGTAAGTATCTGTTGAAATTGAGCTACTTATAGAAATGTGGCTAGAAATACTCAAATATAAGAAGAACAGGAGTGCTGATAGGTTAATGGCATAGACAGATGTAGATGAAGTAATAGATGAAGATTTGATTCTGGAGAATAAAAAGTTAAGAGGGAAAATAAGACAAATTTCTATATTCTTTTTCTGAGTCTATATAGTATCTAAACTATGCGGGGGGAAGCAAGGAGGGAGGGTAGCAAGAACCACATACATATTTATAAGTCAAATTCAGGTACTATTCAGTATTAGTTAAAATTCTTTGGCCTGCAAGTAACGTAAGCCACTTTGAACTAATTTAAGCAAGGAAGAGGAATTTACTGGAAGGATATGAGGATCTTTTATGGAAGCCAAGGCCAAGAATAGAGCTGGACTCCAGGACAAGACTAACTAGAATTTGGAATACCATTAGGACTATCCAGTTATTCTGGATGGCTATTTTACTCAATTCTATCTGCAATCTGACTTTCACTGCTTTACGTTTTTTGGCAGGAGGTTGAGAACAGAGTCTCACTCTATTGCCTGGGCTAAAGTGCTGTGGCATCAGCCTAGCTCACAGCAACCTCAAACTCCAGGGCTCAAGCAGTCCTTCTTGCCTCAGCCTCCTGAGTAGCTGGGACTACAGGTGCACGCCACCACGCCCGGCTAATTTTTTCTATTTTTAGTAGAGACAGGGTCTTGCTCTTGCTCACGCTGGTCTCAAACTCCTGACCTCAAGTGATCCTACTGCCATGGCCTCCAAGAGTGCTAGGATTACAGGCGTGAGCCACCACGCCAGGACACTGCTTTACATTTTAAAAATGGCTGACCTAGAGCTTGTGGTATACAAGCTAAGTGTGTGTCGCACAGTTCTAGCAATATATACAAACCATTTTACTATCCCTCAGTCCCTGTTTCAGATTGCAGAGAACCTGAATGGCCTAGTTTGGATTAGGTTTTAATCCCTGGTTCAATGGTAAAGGAGTTAAGAAACACTTAATAGGGGCATATCTGGTAGAGTCCCACCTTTGTGGATTGCAGGAGTGATAATTCCCATGAAAGTGTGAGTGTATGTGTGTGTGAGTGTGTAAGATAAAGGAGCTTGTGCGTATTGTAAGCTAAGTAAACATACCAAAAAATGCAGTGTCCTCCTATGTCCTCTTGTAAAATTTTGTATTTAACTGTATTATAGTTGCTTACCATCTGTTATCACTAGACTAAGGTTTTGGGATCTGGAACACTGGCTTGTTCATCATTGTATCTCATTTCCTAACACAATGCCTGAAACATAATGAGTGCTGGATAAATAAGTGAAAATTGGATGAAGTCATTCATATGTTTACTGATATTCTGAAATTATTTAAAACAAGTTTTTTCAAACATAATATATAGAATTCAAGTATTTAAAAACTTCATAGATTCATATTCCGAGTATTAATACTTATATGAAGAAAAATGAATTACTGATAG
Source organism: Propithecus coquereli (assembly GCF_000956105.1). Classification (NCBI taxonomy): domain Eukaryota; kingdom Metazoa; phylum Chordata; class Mammalia; order Primates; family Indriidae; genus Propithecus; species Propithecus coquereli. Next base: position 711,135 of record NW_012148607.1, read on the forward strand.
TCATTTGGACTAAATGACTTTTAGAAGCACATTTATTCTATAATGTACCTAACTCCTCCCTGAAGGTTTATATTGACATGTATTCAGAAAGAGTAGCAGTACCTATGTAATTTTTAAAAATTGTCCTTTTTTAAAAAAATTAGTGAATGCAAAATTAAATCTTGCTTTTACTAATTTATTTTCATAAAATCACCCATGTAGACCCTCTCAAAGTAGAAACCATTTTGACTAGAATTTACTTCTTGGTTTTAACCATTTCTTTAAACCATTATATATAGCGGTATTTCTCAAACTGCAGAATGCATATAGCTCATGGTACAAAAGATGATTTAGGGGTGGTATACAGATGAATATTTATATTTTGTAGATGTATTTATTCTTATGAGTATTGGAAAAGATATAACAAGCTCATCAAATCTATGATTTCACAAATGATGAGGCTTAGTAAAAATAGAATTAATTTAAAGAAAAACAGTAAGTAAATAATATTATGTACAAATAGCTCTGAAAATATGTGTAAGTGGTTCATAAAGATGGGGGAACATTTGATTTTTAAATACTTGCCTGATATTGCCTATGTTTGATTCATCCCTAATATACGCCCACCCGGGGAGACTATATTTATTAAAAGGATTTGTTTTGTAAAATTCAGATTCAGTCAAAAGGCCGCACTCAAGATCCAGAAGGCTGCAGATTCCCCACCTGTTTCTGGCTCACAGATCGTATTCAGAACCTGCATATGTGAAGCAGATCATTTCAGAGCTGCTCCTCTTGAAGAGGCAGGGCCCAGAAGGTCCCCTTTCCCTTTTGCCCCACCTGAGTTTTCTGTCTTCTGCCTTTCACTTACTTCTTTGTGGCATTTCTAAGGAAATATAATCAGATAACTGTTCTAGATAATTTTGTTAAAATAATACAGCTATGCCTAACAAAAGTTTGTCAAGAGTTTCATTTTTCTAGTTCAGTATTTGTTTCAGTATCTGTTAAATCATTTAACCTCCAGGTGCTAGTTTGTTTTGGAATGCACCAAGTGATGATCAAGAGCCTAACTCTCAGCTGAAGCAAGATGATACCAAGATTTCTAGTGAGGACATGAATTTTTCTGTTGATATTAATAATGAAGTCCCAAGTCCTCCAGATAGTGCATCTTCATTAAAAGCAGTTGATATTCCCAGTTTTGAAGAGAGCAACACTGCTGTGGAAGAAGAATTTAATCAACCACTTTCTGTATCCAAGTAAGGTCTCTTTGATTCAATATTTCATTCTACTTTTTTAAATTTTATTTTTAACTGACAAAAAATAATTGTGTATATTTATGGGATACAATATGATGTTTCAGTACATGTTTACAATGTGTGATGATTAAATCAGACTCATTAACAAATCCATCAAGTCACATACTTAACTTTTTTGTGGTGAAAACTTTTAAAATCTACTCTTTCAGGCCGGGCGCGGTGGCTCACGCCTGTAATCCTAGCACTCTGGGAGGCCGAGGCGGGTGGATTGTTTGAGCTCAGGAGTTCGAAACTAGCCTGAGCAAGAGCGAGACCCCGTCTCTACTAAAAATAGAAAGAAATTAACCAGACAACTAAAAATATATAGAAAAAATTAGCCGGGCATGGTGGCGCATGCCTGTAATCCCAGCTACTCGGGAGGCTGAGGCAGAAGGATCACTTGAGCCCAGGAGTTTGAGGTTGCTGTGAGCTAGGCTGATGCCACTGCACTCACTCTAGCCCAGGCAAAAGAGTGAGACTCTGTCTCAGCAATTTTGAAATATATAATGAATTGTTATTTATTGTAGTCGCCATTATGTGCAATTTCTTTCTTTTTAAATTCTAGTGTTCTTTTGGCCTTTTAACTTAGAAACTATTTGTTTTCTGAATGGTTTTTCATTGGTGTCTTTACTTGATATGGTTTCTATGTAACTGACAACGCTGAGCCTTCTAGAACTATCTCAGATGTCAGTTATTAGATACGTTAATAATCTCACTGAATCAGAACATCTTAAGAAAACTTCAAAAATACATATGCTTAGGCCTCACCCTAGAGTTTCTGATACTACAGTCCACATGGAGATGGGGCCCAGAATTTTATAAGTTTTTAAAGATTCCCCATATTGCAATTATATATAAAAGGGTCTTTATTTTTGAGAGATACAACCTGAATATATACAGAGGAAAAATTATTTGCGATTTGCTTCAAATGAATCCAGTGGGAGAATGAAATGTCTAGGGGTATAAACGAAGTAAGATTGGCTGTGAGTTGGTAATTTGAAAGTGATTTTATATGGTGGTTTGTTAAACAATTCTCTGTTGAGTTTGAAATTTTGCGTTATGAAATTTTTTTAAAAAAATAAGGATTCCAAAGTAATTCAGATCCTCAACAAATTTGGAAACATTCTTTGAGCTTCTGGCATGTGCTACCACACAACTATACATAAGAGATCACACAGTAGCTTAGTTAAAGCTCTTAACTTTATGGAATTTAACCACATGAACAAGAAATAACATAATTTCATATAGTGACAACTGCTCTGAAAAAGTAAACTAGGGTGATCATGTGGAGTGTAACTGGGCCAGTAGCCTGGGAGTGAGGTGATATCTTAAGTAGATGGGTGAAAGAAGCCATCTCTGAGGGAATGACATTTGAGCAGTGACCTGAATGATGGGAAGCAGTCAGTCATGAGAATACTGGGGGAACAGTGTTCCAAGTGGAAGAAGTGGTGAGTGTAAAGACCCTGAGGTATGCATGAGTATGACAGTCCCAGAAACAAGCAGGAAAGCCCATATGACAGGACATAGTAACTGAGAAGGAGAGTATAGGATATGAGGTCAGAGACATAGACAGGAGCCAAATTATGTGGAGCTTTATAGGATGTAGAAGAGAGTTTTAAATTTATTCCGTGTTCGTTAAAGCCAGTGGAGGATTTTAGACAATGGAGTGGTATGATCTGGTTTTCATTTTTTGAAGACCATTCTCATTTTGTGGAGAACCGAAAGGTGTTAAGAGTGGAAGTTGGGGTAGTGGTTAACAGACTAAAAGACCAAGTAAGATGAAGGTGCCTTGGACTTGTGGTGGAATTGGTGGAAGGGATCAGGTGTAGGATAAATTTTTAAAGTAGAAGAATAATGTAGATATAAAATGCCTCAGATTAATATCACATGAAACAGTTTAAAGAGGTGAACTTCGCAGTGAGGTAGAGTGGAGCCAGCAGTGGATTACTTCTTTTATTATTATTATAAGCCTTGTGATAGTATTTGACATTTTAAATTATTCTGATTACAACAATGATTAAAACAAACATGCCTTTTCAGAAAACTACAGAGAAGATTAGGTGCCCGTAATCCTAGCACTTTGGGATGCTAAGGTGGGAGGACCACTTGAGCTCAGGAGTTCGAGACCAACCTGGGCAATAGCAGAACGCTGTTTCTATAAATAACAATTTTTAAAAATTAGTCAGGCATGGTGGCATATGCCTATAGTCCCAGCTACTGGAGAAGCTGAGGCAGGAGGATCACTTGAGCCCAGGAGTTGGAGCCTGCAGTAGGCTATGATGATGCCACTGTACTGTAGCCCGGGCAACAGAGTGAGACCCTGTCTCAAAAAATAAAAAAACTACAGAGAAACATCTTTCAGTATAGTATATGTTTAAATCATATAAGTCAATTAAGTACTCATATGTACCACAGTACATCTTTTCTTATTGAAAAGATCTTTTGTGTACATTAGATTGAGTTCCTATAGCTTAGGGATCATATTCAGTTCTATAGCTTTAGAACTTGACCCAGTGTCTGATTCCCCATGTTAGCTTCTTCATAAATGTTCACTGATAAAAAGAACAATTTGGGGTGAGCCCCAAAGTAGGTCCACAATTTATTTGGAATAATTATAGAAACAAGACAAAGGTTATTATCCTTATGTATCCTCCTTGACTTAATTCTGTAAATTGCAGACTACTGTCTAGAATTATGGGGGTTTTCAAGTTAGAACCTTAAAAATCTCCAATCTGTTGTGTCTTTTCTTGTTTTTTGAGGCAGAGTCTCGCTCTGTCACCCTGGGTAGAGTGCAGTGGTGTCATCTTAGCTTACTGCAACCTCCAACTCCTGGGCTCAAGTGATCCTCCTGCCTCAGCCTCCTGAGTAGCTGGGACTACAGGAGCACACCGCTGGCCCGGCTAATTTTTTCTATTTTTGATAGAGACAAGTTCTCACTCTTGCTCAGGCTGGTCTCGAACTCCTGACCTCAAGTGATCCTCTCACCTCGGCCTCCCAAAGTGCTAGGATTACAGGCATTAGCCACCTTGTCCAGCCTCTGTTGTGGTTTTTAACTTTAGAAACAGATCTGAATTAATTGATAGAATGAAGTTAATTGCTTTTTCAGAACAATTAATCAGCTCTATTGATTCCAGCACATAATTGGATGTAAATCTAATCTCTGTTCAACATAATGTATTGATTTGAATTAAATATCTCCAGTGTTGTCCATGGTGGTTTTGGTGCTTCTCTAGGATCCTTCCCAAACATCTGGTCTGATTCATGCTGTGGTCCCCACTGCTGAGTATCCCTAGATGACATCTAGCTACCTAAGCTCCCAGTCCCCCTTGAGTGTTTTGCTGGATCAGTCTTTCTGATGTTGCAGCAGTCTGTGAAAGATAAATTTATTTGCCTTACAGTTTAATTGGTTATTGATTGCCTTTTCTCAGTGGTGAGTAGTGTGGTATTTATAGAGGCTTTCTTTTAAAATGATCCTTATTTTTCTTTAGAAGCGATGCTTTGAACATAATACTTGGCATATTAGAATCATCCTTTAAAATTTTGTTTTAATCTTAAATCTTTTGAGGTTTAAAATCTTTAATGTTTTATTTCTGCTCTTCTCTTTTTTTTCAGTTTTGGCTTTTTCTTGCTAGGTTAGACACCAAGTCAGATATTTGAAAATCCTCGAGGGCGGGCACAATGGCTCATGCCTGTAATCCTAGCACTCTCAAGGCGGAGGTGGGAGTATTGCTTGAGCTCAGGAGTTCGAGACTAGCCTGAGCAAGAGTGAGACTCTGTCTCTGCCAAAAAGAAAGGAAAAAAAAACTCAGCCGGACGTTTCAGGGCACACCTATAGTCTGTAGTCTCAGCTACCCGGGAGGCTGAGGCAGAAGGATCACTTGAGCCCAGGAGTTGGACGTTGCAGTGAGCTATTAAATACAATGATGCCACTGCACTCTACCCAGGGCTACAGAGTGAGACTCTGTCTCGACAAAAACAAACAAGGCAACTGAATACCCTCCTCACAACCCCCCACCCCTTCATATTAAAAATAAAAAGAAATATTTTTAAATTAAAAAAATTAAAAAAAAAAAAGAAAATCCTTGAACACACAGTATAGCAGAGTGATTAAGAGCATGGCTCTGGTATCAGACTGCCTGGATTTGAATTACAACAGTATGACCATGAGCAGTTCTCACAATCTCTTGGTGACTCCATTTTCTCATCTATTAGGTACTAATTGCCTATTTTATATGATTGTTGTGAGGATGAGATGAGTTAATATATGTAAAGTACTTAGAAGAGTACCTAAGTACTTAGTTACTGTTATCTTTTAGCTAAGGATGGAATAAGGCAAATTCAGTGACTGACGTGGACTCTCCTTAAAAATAAAGTGCTTTGCAAATGTTTGGATGATGAAAATCCTGCTCAATGCAAGGAATTTTTTTAAAAAGCCATAAAATCTCTAAAGGTTGGATTTCTGCTTCTACATCTGACTGAGAGTTCTGGTGTTTTCATTAAAGTAAAATTAGTTAGCATGGGTGAAGATAAAGGCTCCATCTGATGTTTGGGGCACAGGGAGAAGGTAACAGGAGATGAAGAGAGCAATTATAGATCACCCGGTATGTACTTTGCTCAGCACTTTGAATCTCCTTTAATCCCGTCTCATTTTTTTCAACCCAATAAGGTAATGTTTTCTCTGTTTAATAGATGAGGAAACTGAGGCCCAGAGTGACAAAGAAATTTGCTCAATTTACACAAATAGTTGTAATATAAATGACATAAAACATAAAGGAGGTGCTAATGGGGGTTAAAAGAAAGAAGAGAACGTATTCATCTAGGATTTTAGAAAAATGACTAGAGGAAACATACTTGTAAAATGACCCTTGAAGGTGGATAGGATTTTGACAAGAATAGAGTGTACCAATTAAAGGCATTAGAGTAGCGAGCTGTGGTGGTGCAGGCCTGGAGTCCTAGCTACTCAAGAGTCTGAGGCAGGAGAATCGCTTGAGTCCAGGAGTTGAGGCCAGCGTGAGCAACACAGCAAGACCCCTGTGTCTCTTAAAAAATAAATAAGAGGCAGCAGAACAGTAATTCTGACTCTATGGCATTTGAAAACAAAGATAAATCCAGGCCTTTTGCCTGTTCAGAAAATCTGTGCAGAAGAGGTCTAAACAGTTACATTTTTAAAAGCTTTACAAGCAATATTGATATGCAGGCAAAATTGAGAACTACCACATTGCAAACAGAAGATATGTGGCTGAATTCGGAGTATTATTAGTAATCTAGTTTGTTCAAAATAATATTGTGAAATGGGGCATTTTAAGAGATTGGCTGAAAAGCCAGGTTGATTACCAAATTCAGAGAGCTTTGATTGTCAGAATAAGGTTTATTTTAATAAACCATTTAAAGTTTTTCTTTATTTTTTTATTATGGTAAAAAACTTGTAACATTTATCATCTTAACCATTTTAAGTGTAGAGTTCAGTATTGTTAAGTATATTCACATTGTTGTGAAACAGATATCCAGAACTTTTTCATCTTGCAAATTTGAAACTCTATACCCATTGAACTCCCCTTTTTGCTTACCCCCAGCCCCTGTCAATTTTACTTTCTGTTTCTATGAATTTGATTACTTTAGATAGCTCATGTAAGTGGAATCATGCGGTATTTGTCTTTTTATGGCTGGCTATTTCACTTGGCAGATGTCCTCAATGTTCATTCATAGCATATGACTGGATTTTCTTCCTTTTTAAAGCTGAGTAATATTTTCTTGTATGCATATATCACATTTTGTTTATCCATTCATCCATGGATGGACATTTGGATTGCTTCTACCTCTCAACTATTGTGAATAGTGCTACTGCAAACATGAGAGTGCAAATATCTTTTCAAAACCTTGCTTTTAATTCTTTTGGGTGTGTACTCCGAGATGGGATTGCTGGATCATATGGTAGTGCTATTTTTAACTTTTTTAGGAACCTCTATACTATTTTCCATAGTGATTGTGCCATTTTACATTCCCACCAACTGTGCACAAGGGTTTCAATTTCTCTACATCCTTAACAACACTTGTTATTTTCTGGGGTTTTTTTGACAGTAGCAATCCTAATGGGTGAGAGATGATATCTCATTATGGGTTTGATTTGTACTTGTCTGATTACTGATATATCAAGTATCTTTTCAAATGCTTTTTAGTCATTTGTATATCTTCTTTGGAGAAATGTCTACTCAAGTTCTTTGCCCATTTTTAGATTGTCTTATTTGATTTTTTTTGTTGTTGAGTTATAGGTATATTCTGGATATTAACCCCTTTTCAGATATAAGATTTGCAAATATTTTCTCCTGGTTAAGGTTGTTTTTTTTTTAAGACTTTTTTTTCTCTGTATATAAGATTTAATTATCTATTTCAGCGTACCAAATTTGGACACTAAAGGAAATTATATAATGTAATTTCACTGAAATTCTTTTGAGATTAGAATAAATTGACTTGTATCTTTACTGATTTAAATGCAGTCTCATCTTTAGGAAGGAGATAGACTGGGTGACTTGGAGAGCACCTTCCTAATTTTTAAGACCAGTATGTCTTTGTGTCTGAGATACCAAATGGTGATGATAATAATCTCTATCTGTAATTAATTAATTAATTTATTTATGAATGAATGAATAACACAGTGTTGCTCTGTTGCCTGGGCTAGAGTGCCGTGGTGTCAGGCTAGCTCACAGGAACCTAAAACTCCTGGGCTCAGGCAATCCTTCTGCCTCAGCCTCCCGAGTAGCTGGGACTTTACAGGCATGTGCCACCAGGCCCGGCTAATTTTTTCTATATATTTTTAGTTGTCCAGGTAATTTCTTTCTATTTTTTTAGTAGAGATGGGGTCTCGCTCTTGCTCAGACTGGTCTGGAACCCCTGAGCTCAAATGATCCGCCCACCTCGGCCTCCCAGAGTGCTAGGATTACAGGCATGAGCCACCATGCCCGGCCTATTTATTTATTATTAGTAAATAAATCCCTTGAGGAAGTTACTTTGAAACCGCAGATATCCTCTTCTAAGCTTTCTTCCATTTATTTTGGTATCCGTCTACGGATCTTGTCTGCAGTGATTACTACTGTAGTATTTGCCTAATGACAATTTTATACTTTTCCTCATTCCTTCTACATTTATAAATTGAGTTCTTCTGTAAGGAAAGAAGATGTCCCTTCATTTCCACTTACTCACTCATTTATTTATGCCAGTAAGGACTCTTGGATGTTTCTTTTATTCTGTGTTATAATCTAATACTATCATTATTTTATTGCTCGATTTATTCCAGTTTTGGCCATTGGAAGCTCTTTTAGATTGGCTTCTGTTTATTTTGGACAAGTCTCTATCCTTTTTTGTACACATTCTTATTTTCTGGTACCACAAGATAGATGTTCCAGGTAACAACCACAGAAAACAGGAGTGCTAGTATGAGAGAATGGTATTTAGGAACAAGATCTGGTCACTATACTAGGTATGCTCTTCGTTACTGTTGTGTCTGTGCTTCTAGGCTCTCTTTGCACACAGACCTATTTTATTTATGTATATACACACACACACACACATGCACATATGTATGCATGCACATACACATAAATATATATATATGCCTGCTAACCCATGCATACATACAAATCTATGCTTATTTCTAGATGTATATGTACATATAAAAATTCTTGACTTCATACTGACCCTCCAGTTCCAATCCAAAACCCTCTTTTCTTATTTAAAGCTTTATTTTCCAACAGTGAGAAACCTGGTTCTCATTATGTTTGCTATATTACTTATTCAATTTATTCAATCTCGTATACATAAAGCAGAATTTCGAAACAGATTAACTAACTAGAGTATACTATTTGTGCACAGTTTTATCTTCAGCCTTCCAGTATCCAGTCAAAATACTGTTTTCCAGAGTTATTTAGGTTAGTCCTTTTCTTCCCTGTTCCCATCAGTGTGGTTATGTTATTCGTTATGCCATTAGGTTCATGTTTTACTGTTTGAATTCCCTTTTGGGGTCCCCCTACATTCTGGTTGGCTTTACTTATTTTGGGGATGTGTGAAACATTACTATGGTTCTAAGAGACAAAGCTGTATAAAAAAGTATATACTAAGAAAAGGGTTGCTCCCTTCTTATCCCTGCACCCCTATTTTCAAATCTCCTTTCTTCCTAGCCTTTCCCACCCATCCCCTTTAGGTAACCAATCTTTTTAGCTTCTGGCTGGCTTATCCTTCCTGTATTTCTTTTGCACAAAGGAACATGTATATCTTTATTTCATGTCTCCTTTCTTACATGAAGTGTAGAAAAGAAGCATACCGCAAGTACTGTTTCAAACTTCGCTCTTTTCACTTGACAGTATACCTTGGAAATCACTCCAGATCAGTTCTTAGAGATCTTCCTCATTCTTCTTTAATAGCTGCATAGTACCCCATTGCGTGAATGTATCATAATTTAATCAACTACTCTCCTATTTATAAGCATTTGGATTTTTTCCAGTATTCTGCAATTACAAACAGTGGTACAGTGAATTTTTGTGTATGTGTGTATTTGAATTTTTTAGAAGTGGGATTCCTGCATCCACAGTTAAATGCATATATAATTTTTTTTAGGTATTGCCAAATTTCCTTCCAGAAAGGGTTTTACTTTTACCAGTTTGCATTCTCACCAGCAATGTATGAGAGGACTTGTTTCCCCATAGCCACGCTGACAAAATATGTTGACATTTTTTGTGAAAAAAATTTTATACCAGTCTGACAGGTGACAAGTAGTATCTCAGTGTTATTTTAGGTTTTGTTTTTAAATTATGTATGAGTTTGAACACCTTTTCATGTTAAGGGTCATTTTGATATCTGTGAATTGCCTGTGTATGTCTTTTACCATTTTTCTGTAGACTTTTAGGTCCTTTACCTTCCATTTTTAAGTTTCTTTGTATATTAGAGATGCTAGCTCTTTGTGGTATATATTGTAAATATTTTCTCCCAGTTGTCAGTTGTCTTTTGACTTGTTTATGTTGTTTTTTGCCATGTAATTTTTTTTTTATTTTTATATAGTCAAATTTATGGACTTTTTCTTAGAAGTATATGTTGACTGGTGTTTTATAAAAATTCAATTCAGCTGATATTTATTGAGCTTATTATATACCAAATGTGTGCTTGGCAGTTCATATCAAGTTAAAATTAAACAATGTAGAAATATTGGAAATAACCTAAGTTTTAAAGAAGAGATGTTAGAAAAATCATACTGTGTCTGTAAAATGAAATATTATGTGAAGACTAAAACTTATTTTTAAGAATATGTAATGAGGCCAGGAACAGTGGCTCACACCTGTAATCCCAGCAGTTTGGGAGACTGAGGCAGGAAGATCGCTTGAGCCCAGGAGTTAGAGACCAGCCAGGGCAACATGGCAAGACCTCATTTTTACAAAAAATTTTTAAAAAATGAACTAGATATAGTGGTGCACACATGTAGTCCCAGCTACTCAGGAGGCTGAGGCCAAAGGATCACTTGAGCCCAGGAGTTTTGAAGTTGAAGTGAGCTATGATCGTGCCACTGTAATCTAGCCCAGGCAACAGGGTGAGACCTTGTCTCAAAAATAAATAAATAATAAAAAAGAATATGTAATGAAATAGGAAGATACTCATGATATAATATTAAGTTTTAAAAAGCTGCTCCCAAAACTATTATAATCTGGTACAGTTTTTCAGAGACAATACATATAATTTATATAAAAAAATACAAGTGGAAATACTCTGAAGTGTTAACAGTGGTTCTCTATAGGTATTAAATTACCCGTGACTTTTATTTTCTTCATATTTGGTGTAGGTTAGTTACTTAACCTCTCTGTGCCTCAATTTCTTTACATGTCAAATGGGGCTAATACATAATATCTATCTCATAGGTTTTTTTGGTAAGGATTATATAAGATAATGCACTTGAAATCATACCTGGTCCATAATAAGTCTTCTGCTAGCTAATATTTATTATTCTCTATTTTACAGGAGCCACAGATTACTGTTCTAATAAGAAATATGTTTTTAACACTGATTTCCCTAGTTATTTTTAAAATGTTTTATTTATTTTCTAATTTTGCAAATAATGCTCATTGTATAAAATTGAAAAAATAAGCATAAAGAAGAAAAGGAATACAAGCAAGTATGTAGTGTGATTATAAATGGAAGCTTATGAACTTTCATTTGACAAGGATATTGACTACAATTTTATTTTTAACATTTATATTTTAAATTGTCATATATAAAATTGTGTATATTATGTACAACATGATGTTTTGAAGTATATATACACTGCAGAGTGGTTAAATCTAGCCAGGCTGGCGGGCATGGTGGCACATGCCTGTAGTCCCAGCTACTCAGGAGGCTGAGACAGAAGGATTGCTTGAGCCCAGGAGTTTGAGGTTGCTGTAAGCTAGGCTGACACCACAGCACTCTAGCCCAAGCAACAGAGCAAGACTCCATCTCAAAAAAAAAAAATCTAGCCAGATTGGGCACAGTGGGTCACACCTGTAATCCCAGCACTTTGGGAGGCAAGGTGGGAGGATTGCCTAAGCTCAGGAGTTTGAGACTGGCCTGAGCAAGAGCGAGACCCCGGCTCTACAAAAAATAGAAAAATTAGCCAGGCATAGTGGTGCAAACCTGTAGTCCCAGCTGTTCCGGAAACTGAGGCAGGAGTTTTAGGTTGTAGTGAGCTATGATGATGCCATTGCATTCTAGCTCAGGCAACAAAATAAGACCTTGTCTTAAAAAATATATGTATCTAGCCAATCCGCAAATACACCACACCGTCTCACATAGTCATCACTTTTATCACTCAACATCCATCCCCTCTTACAACATTTCTCAAGAATTATATCATCATTAACTATGGTCACCATGTTATACAATAGATCTCTTGAACTTATTCCTCCTATCTAATTATAAATATGTATTCTTTGACCAACATCTCCCCAGTCTCCCTTCACCCCAGTTACCCCAGCCTCTAGTAACCACCATTCTGCTCTCTCCCTCTGTGGGATCAACTTCTTTAGATAACCACGTATGAGTGAAGTCATAGCAGTATTTGTGTTTCTGTGCCTGGCTTATGTCACTAAATGTTGTCCAGTTCCATCCATGTTGTCACAAATGACAAGATTTCCTTTTTATGGCTGAATAGTATTCTCTCGTGTACATATATATATATATACCACATTTTCTTTATCCATTCATCCTTTGATGGACACGTAAGTTGATTCCCTATTTTGGCTATTAGGAATAGTGCTGCAGCAAACATGGGAGTACAGATATCTCTTCAACACACTTACTTCATTTCCTTTGGATATATACCCAGGAGTTGGATTGCTGGATCATATGGTAGTTTATGTTTTAATTTTTTTAAGGAACCTCCATACTGTTTTCCATAATGGTTATACTACTTTACATTTCCACCAACAGTGTGTAAAGCTTCCCTTTTCTTCAATATTATTTTAAAATTTGAAGTAAACAAATAACGTAACTTAGAAAGGTATTATGGTTAGTTTATGTGCAGCCTGTCAGGAGGAGGTATTAATATAGCATTGCTAAGAGCTGATAACCTCCTCTAGGGATGGATGCTGCTTAAGTCTCATCCCTTTCTTCCAAAGTTACTACATTTCAAATATATGTTAAAAGTACCTTGATAACTAACCCTGTTTACATTATATATCCTTTTAAACAGCTCTTCTCCAGTTGTGAGAAAAGAAGCTGATGTACCTGTGTTCTTTCCAAATGGCCTTCTGGCAGAGAATGTAAGCATGTGCTTACAGACAGGACCAACAGAGGGTGCCAGTAACAACTCTGAAACATCAGGGGAACCAAAAATTGAGCAAGTAATGCAACCCTTGCCTCATCAACCATCAGATAACCAGAAAATTTACCAGGATTTATTGGTAAGAAAATGTAGACCATTTCATCTTCTTGACATTATTACTTAGTATAGGTTATACTAGTTAAGCTTTTCCTGGATTTAAACCAATTGAGACCTTGAGATAAAAAGATTTTTGCCTAATTAACAATATATCATTTATTTCTTTGAGCTTTCATAAATTGTGACAATCTAAATTCAGTAATTTATTATAAACATTATTATACACTTAGCAAAAAGAAGGACTTATTTAAAAAATATGTGTTGATATTTTGCCAAATTCAAACTAAAATTTGTATCCGAAAAAAATAAGCAAGAGTTTGTAGGAAATTTGAAAATTGGAAAGTGGTGGGATATTTATGATAATATTTACTGATTTCAGTTCAAGCGAGCAGATGTTTATTAAATACTTAGCTTAGTCTAAGAAAACTAAATAAAGTAGATAACATAAAGACGAATGTGACAATCTGTGCCCTTGAGAGCCTAGGGGAAGCAATAGCACACTGACACTGGTAACAAACAGTAAGACAGGTTGAAAAGCAGTGTAAAGCAAAGGGAGCACAGAAGAAAGAAGTAATTCTGGTTGGAGGAACTAATCTTCTTGGAAAACTTAGAATGTGATCTGGGACGTGAAAGAACCCTGGCAGTCACTTCAGTCCAAATTGTAGACTTTGGAACATTTAATTTCTCCATTTGTAATTGAAGATTAATTAAATACACTTCTTAGGACCCTGTGTGTTTACCAGTGAACCCATACTGGTTATTTGCCTGCTACGACCTACACTGGTGCTAGCAGCTTGCTTGTATGCTCAGGGAATGAAATATGCTTTAACGTCAGGAAGGCAGAGATAGTATCACAAGTCATTCTTGTTTTCAGAAAGTGAGAAAAGAAAGGAGACTAATTCTGAAAGTAACATAAAGGTCTAATTTTTTATATTAATAACTGTGAAACATAATATCATTTTTCAAATGAAAGTGTAATTTAAAACTTTGTTTATAAAGAATTTACCCTAAATCCTTGAAAACACTTGGATTATTACTCAAATGATTTTAAATATGTTGGTTTTAAAATGAACAAATTCTGAACAAACATTCTGTTTCTTCTAGGGTCTGATGAAATTATTCATTAAGATGGGCTTCTTTTATAAAAACCCCATAATACTTGCAAATGTACTTGATACTTTGTAGAATTTGACAAGATGATAATATTTTGCTTTTCTGTGGCCTTACTTATGGTATTATTTAAGATCTTATCCTAAGATTTTTAATAGTGGTATTTTAGATGTGTCATTTTTCTTTTTAATCAGGGTCAAGTGAACCACCTATTAAATAATTCCCCCAAAGAAACTGAGCAGCCATCTACCAAGGCAGTAATTATCAGCCGCGAATGCGCCAGAACCCAAAATGTTTACAATACAAAGAAAAAAAAGCGTGATTCAGGATTGGTGGACAAAGATTGTGTTCTTAATGCAACCCTTAAGCAACTAAGAAGCCTTGGAGTAAAAATTGATTCTCCCACTAAAGTGAAAAAAAATGCACATAAAGTGGACCATGCCAGGTAACTTTAAAAAGCTCGTTTTAAAAGATGAATAAATTTTAGATGTATTGCAGCAGTGTCATGAGAAAAGATATATTTGTGCCTCAATTCAGTTGATTCATCATTTATTCAGGGCCTGCTATATGTATGATGAATAAGAGATCATCTCTACATTTTAGATTCTTCATTTTATTCAGAGAGAGGGTTACATACAGAAGTAATTTGAAAGAGATTGTGAGATAACTCGTGGGTAGAGATGCCAGCAAAATATTTTGGGAGTTTTGTGCAAAGAGAAAGGAGTTTTACTTGACAGTGTCTGAAAAGTCTTCCTGGAGGTGAGAGGGTCTATGCCAGCTACTGGGTGTGCAGTTATACAGTTGTCTTATCTGTAAAGGAAAAACATTAGCTGGGTGTAGTGGCGCATGCCTGTGGTCTTAGCTGTTTGGGAGGCTGAGGCAAGAGGATCAGTTGAGTCCAGGACTTTAAGGTCACAGCGAGCTATGATTGTGCCAATGCATTCCATCCTGGGTGATAGAGCGAGACTCTATCTCTAAAAAAATTTTAAAAATAAAATAAAAAGCAAAAACATATTTTCTAGGAGTGTGTCCAATTGGTCAAATCTGTCTGTTCAGATTTCTCTCCATCAAAGATGACCTTAGCACATAAATATAAAAAAAGAGGATAAAGTCTGGAAATTATATTATTAAGGCTAGAATGTTTTCTCTTAATTATTTTTTGTTGTTTTCTAATTATAAAAGTAATAAAATTTCATGTTTTAAAAAACGATATAGAAGAATATAAGATAATATGCAAAAATCTCTACTCCCAAACTTCTCAGTCTGTCTCCTCCATTCTTTTGTATTCTTCTAGAAATATTCTATGAATATTCAAGTACATATGTTTGATAAGTTTTGTGATTTGATTTTTTTCTTAACATTATTATATTTTTAGATACATTTCCTTATAGGTGTATATAATTCTTTCTCATGCATTTAAATAGCTGCCCAATATTCTTTTACTCTTGTACTATAATATATTGAACCCCAGTCCTCTATTAATGGACCTTTAGGCCAAATTTCTTATTTGTTGTTTTAAACGATGCTAAGTGAACATTGTTTTACAGATGCTTGTACAAGTGTCTTTGTAGGATAAATTCATAGGTAGGCAGGATCAAAGGGCATGTGCATTTAAAGTTTTGGTGGATATTATTACCATTGCCCACCCAATAGTTTATATTTCTACCAATAGTGTAGGTGAATTAGTTTATATTCCTACCAATAATGTAGGTGAATGAGGCTAGCATTTTTGAAGGATTTATTTCCATGCTATGAGGTAAAGGCTATATAATCTTTCTTGGAACACATACAAATCACCCTCCTATCTTTGTGAAACCCTTATGTTTTGGTATGGCTGCCCTTAGGGAGTATTTTTTAGGTAATGTATTTATTCACAGTGGCTATTCTATTTTAACATCTTTAGTGTGAAAAATTGAAATTAACAAATTTTCAGTATATAATGAACTTGATTTTTTGTTTTGTTTCATTTTTGGTTTTTTGAGACAGAGTCGCACTCTGTTGCCCACGCTAGAGTGCAGTGGTGTCATCATAGCTCACTGCAACCTCATTCTCCTGGGCTCAAGCAATCCTTCTGGATCAGCCTTCCAAGTAGCTGGAACTGCAGGCACGGGCCACCATGCCCAGCTAATTTTTCTATTTTTTGTAAAGATGGGGTCTTGCTATGACTGGTCATATGGCTCAGGCTGGTCTTGAACTCCTGGGCTCAAGCAGTCCTCCCACCTTGGCCTCCCAAAGTGCTAGGATTATAGGCCTGAGCTACCAGGCCCGGCCACAATTTCTTGACTATTTTAATGTTGATATGATGAACTTTACTGATATGATGAACAAATACTGCATTTTTCAGTTTTAGGGTTATTTTCTTAGGAGTCTTGGAAATGGAAATACTCAAGTCAAAAATGGTATGAAAAATTTCAAAGCTATTGCTAAGTTGCTTTCTGAAAGAGTGAGGTTTTACACTCCTACCAGCTTTGTGTGTTACTATGTCACCAGCACTTTCATTTCAATAAATATATAATGAGCTTCTCTTATGAGTCAGCTATGAAAGAGGTATCATGATACACAAGATAACCTGCTAAAGACATTCTTACCCTCATAGAGTTTACAGTTCAGTGGGGAAGATGCACAGGTAAATAGTCAATTATAATATATTCTGATGCCTGCTATGAAAAGGAAAGATATCGAATGCTGTGGAAGCATATAGGAAAGGTAGCTAATATTAGCAGTACTTTTATACTGTGTTGTAATTACCCTATATTAAAAATTGTCCTTTTTAAACATCTGTGCTAATTGAGAGCAAACATATATTTTTAAAATGTTTATTTTATTATTAATGTGTTTTATATGTTATTTTTATTAAAAATAAAACTTCACTGAAACCATTTCTCTGACATAGAAAGTCAAATTTTGTCAGTTATCTTAGTCTTATGTCTGGAATATCCTTCCAGCCTATCTGAAGCCTACCTGATTTATTCATATTGTTTCACAGTATGTCTTTTTTTTTTTTTTTTTTTTTTGAGACAGTGTCTTGCTCTGTCACCCTGGCTAGAGTGCAGTGGCATCATCAGAGCTCACTGCAACCTCAAACTCCTGGGCTCAAGTGATGCTCCTGCCTCAGACTCCTGAATAGCTGGGACTGCAGGCATGTGCCACCAGGCGAGGCTAATTTTTCTATTTTTTGTAGAGACAGGGTCTCACTCTTGCTCAGGCTGGTCTTGAACTCCTTACCCTAAGTAGTATGCCTGCCTCAGCCTCCCAGAGTGCTAGGATTACAGATGTGAGCCACCACACCTGGCCCACAGTTTATCTTAAACTTACCTTTTTAGTATAATTACCTACCATTCCCTATGAAGTTCCATTCTACTCACCTTTGGCACTTGCAAGGTTCCTTGACATTACTGTTATCTAGTATGCTCTTTTTTACCTTTCTGCTTGCCAAAATCCAGAATCCTGCTTTTTTTTTTTTCTTTTGAGACAGGGTCTTGGTCTGTCCCATGGTAAAGTACGATCACATGATCATGGTTCACTGCTACCTCCAACTCCTAGGCCCAAGTCATCCTCCTGGTTCAGCCCCTGAGTAGTGGGGACTACAGGCATGCACCACTGTGTGTGGCCAATTTTTTCTATTTTTTGTAGAGATGGGGTCTCACTTTGTTGCCCAGGCTGGTCTCGAACACCTGGCCTCAGCAATCCTCCCGCCTCAGCCTACCAAAGTGCTGGGATTATAGGCGCGAGCCACTGTGCCTGCCCACCAGAGTCCTTCAAAGCTGGACTCAGATGTCACCTCCTTTGTCAAGGTTTCCTGGACCCCTCAGAGAGCATTAATGTTTTGTACTCTTGGAATACCTTGTTCCTAATAGATTATAGCATGTGCCTGTGACATCTAGTTCTATAAACCACCTATCTTTTATCATTGTATCTATGTAAAAACTCATTTCATGTTCCAGTTCTGACTTCAGAAGCACATCTTCCCACCAGAAGAGTGGCTGAGGCAAGGAAAGGAAAACTTCCTTTCTACATTCCTATTTCAGAATCTTAGAGAGTCCAGATCCAGGAAGGCAGGGAAAGAGATGTCAGACATACCTAGAAATTATACAGGAGATGGAGATTGTGGGTTTGAGGTCTGGCAGCAACCTCTACAGGCAGGTTCCCATTTGTAATTCAGAACATGTCTCAAGCAGTCTATCTAGTTGCTTCTTTACCTTGCTTCCTGGCTCTGTGCTTATTAGTTGGAAAACCCTATGTAGGAAAAGTGGGAAATAACTAATCTGGATTCAAACAGGACAATAAGTCAAGATTGGTTTTCATCTTTAAGTAAGTTGGAATAATTTTAGAGTTTGCCTCAAATTGTTGGCATGTGACTCTCTTTAATTATTCAGGGACTTTCATCATCCTTTTGTGACTGTTCGTCTAATGAGATTCTAACGTATATTTGTGCTGAAGGCTTTTAGGATTTGATTAGTGGAGCAGCCTCCTTTTGCTTTGGTTTTGAGGATTGATTTGGTTTTTTGTTTTTTAAGAGACAGGGTCTCACTTTGTGTCCAGGCTGGCCTCAAACTCCTGGGCTCAAGCGAGTCTCCCACCTCAGCCTCTCAAGTAGTTGGGACTACAGGTGTGCACCATTGTACCTGGCTTGATTGGTTTTGCTATCAAAGTAATGATGTCTTATTGCCCCCCAAATGGAAACTAGCTAGCTGTGTTAGTAAAACTTGAAGAACCTTCTAAACTGATGTTGACTGCTTCATGGATCTTTTAACTATTCTATAAAAGAAGATCTAATTAAAATTAGACCTACTTTCTCCAAATAAATATTTAACATTTCAAAATATTAAATTTTGAACCAGAAGTTTTTGCTTTTGTCAAATTATTTACATTAATATTATCTATAGACATTATACTTATATATACTTCAATATACGTAAGTTTTTTGATTTAATATACAGGTTGCCTATTCTGAGAAAACAGGCAAAGTAGAAAAGGACTATATATTAAGAAGGTATTATTATCACCATGAATAAAAGAATAATATCTAGATACATTGGTAGTATCTCTTTCATTTTATTGAAACAGTCTCCAAAGCATTAAGTACCAAGAAGGTTAAGGGAGAATTCCAAGGTTGTTATAAAGACCAGCATTATTGAGCACACTGTTGTTCCATTGTTTGGTGATGACATCACTGGTTTCAGGGAATACTAATAGTTGGAAATAGCTTCTTCCTAATTTTAGGTGTTTATGACAGTGAAAATACCTGATAGTTACTTGGATTTTGTGGGGCTGTGGATGCAAGCAGTGGCTGGCACATAAAAACAGCTGAGTTTCTTCATGGGATGATATAGAAAGCCATAGCATATTCTTTGTCTAGAACATAATGTTTACCACAACAAATGCAGAAGGGAGTCTGATAGCAAAACACAAGTTGCCGAATACAGTACAGTGAAACAGTGGTTACAGAGCACCAGAGAATAAGACAGACCTCGGTTTCAGTCTTGGCTTACCACTCACTAGCTGTTAAACTTTAAGAAAGTTAGTTCAAATCTCTACTCCTCAGTTTTCTCAACTGAAAATAAAGATAATAATAGTTCCTAATTCTTTATTCATTCAGCAGATATTTGCTGAGTGCCTACTATATTCTAGGCACCGAGTATACTGCAGTGAGGGAGAAAACATAATAATCTCTGCCCTCATTGGCTTTCATGAGGGAGGTAGACCATAAATGAGATGCGTGTTAAATATATAGATAGCAGTAAGTGCTGAGGAGAAAACAAAAGTAGAGCAAGGGGAATATAAAGTGTCGAAGTGGAGAATAAGGTTGAAATATTAGGTATTTTAACCCTGGGAAAGGTTACTGTGAGGAATATGTGTGAATAATGCATGTTAAGCATTTAGCAGAATGCCTGGCACATATAAGGCCTCAGTAAGAATTAGCAGCTGTTATGATTATATATGTGATATAAAGAAAAAGGCAAGTCAGTTGAGATAACACTAACCAAAGTGAGTTGAAGATTATATCTAATGAAAAAAGTTTGTGTGTGTACAAGCCCATATCCAGAGACTGGTTGATGTTTTTTATTCATTATAAATGGAATCTCTTGAACTATGAACAATTTAATTTTCTGAGCTACTTACCAAAGCTTATAGTTGTGTCATCAAATGTGTTTTGTGTTTAGTTTTATTTATATGTTTTACTTTACTTTGAGCGTTAGCTGATCTCTCCCACTGTTTGGGGTTAATAGATGTAAATCAAGTGACTCATAGTGATATTGAATGACTCTTACATTTGGGGCTTTGTATTTGGTCTTAAAACCATGACTGATGTACAAATTTAGGAAAATGAATTTCTATTCCACTTTAAATCTGTGAATCATGGATTACCTTCTAGGTTGTATTTATCCCTTGAGTGTGTATCTGGATCATCAAGACTTATATCTGAGTACTCAGATAAAAAGCACCATGAATTTAAAGCTGAAGACCTTTTGTTATTTTATAGAATGGAACACATTTAGAATGACACTATTTAGTACTCAAAATAAGGTAAATAATGGCCTACTACTTTGTGTCTTTCAGTGTGTTGGCATGCATCAGCCCAGAAGCAGTGATCTCTGGATTAAACTACATGTCATTTGCTAATGTTGGCGTGAGTGGCTTAAGCCCCAGTGGTGTGGATTTGAGCATGGAAGCAAATGCTATAGCTCTGAAATACTTAAATGAGCATCAGCTGTCACAGTTATCTCTCACTCGATCAAACCAAAACAACTGTGACTCATCTTTTAGCCTTCTACATATTAATACAGACAGAAGCACAGTGGGGCTTAGTTTAATATCACCAAACAACATGTCATTTGCAACCAAAAAATATATGAAGAGATACGGACTCATACAAAGCAGTGACAATAGTGAAGATGAGGAGGAGCCCTCCAACAATGCAGATAGCAAGAATGAACATTTACTGAGTGGAAACCTTACATCCACACCTGAACAACTTGGTCGTCAGAAAGAGCTTTCTGGGAATGCCTATGAAATAATTAATTGTCATAACTGTGAATCCATGGGTACCCACACAGATATGCCAGTATTGAGAAACATTACAAATGAAATTGTGCAGCCAAAAGCAACACAGCTGTTGAATGAAAACCCAGCTTTCTTATTAAAAAACCGTAAACCAAGTCCTGTAGTGAACCTCCGAACTGGGAAAGCAGAGTTTACTCAACACCCTGAGAAGGAAAATGAAAGGGACATTCCAATTTTTCCTGAAAATTTGCAACCTTCTGAAACTTTAAAGCAAATGAATAGCATGAATTCAGTAGGCACCTTCTTAGATATAAAGCGTCTCAGACAGTTGCCAAAATTATTTTAAACCTTTAACTCCCTGTCCTTCTGATATAAGGACAGGGTGTCTACTCAAGATACTTAGGGAAACCAGAGCCTTTTGGTGATGTTGGGATTCCTAATCATTCCAGGAGTCAGTCTCTTTCTTAGTAGCAGCTGATTGCAAAGAGCTGAACAAGTGACTTGATTGTCTATAAAGATGGCTAGCTAATGGGAGGGCTAAGTTCTTCTTGTTCAAGTAGAGCTGTTCAGCATCACTGAAAATTTTAGGAAAAGCAAATGAGATCAGTTATTTCAACAAATTTAGGAAAACATATACTATCCAACTCTGAATCTGTACTGCTGTTTTATACTGTACATTTTAAGAAGTCTGTTTTCCTAGCATGTTGCATCACTGCATCTACCCCATATCACTAAAAGAACATGAAGTTATCATGACCCTGACTAAATTAGCAAAATCAACCCTTCTTGAGTTTAAGGGGAGTTATTTTTTTTTTTAAATAACTTAAGATGTTTTATATAAGGAGTATATTTCCTCTTAAGATGAATATTCTGGAAATACAAGTTTTGAGGTGTGGTGGGTTAATGTTAATGTAACATCTTCAGTATATAGCACTAGCTATCACAGAATAAGAAAATTACTGAGTGTGTTTTATAACCTTTGTGAGTTTTTCAAGTGTTTTAATATTTTTAATAGAACTTAATAAAAATGTCTAGATTGACTGTTTTTCTTTGCTCTCTGCTATAGTTCTCTTCCCCACTTTTTAAGAAACTTTTAGATTCCCCAAAAGTTACCAAAATAATACAGAGAGTTCAAGTGTACCCTTCTCCCTGTGTCCCCTTATGATAACATCTTATGGTAATCATAGTAAATTATCAAAACCAAGTAACTGACATTGGCCAGGCACAGTGGCTCATGCCTGTAATCTCAGGTACTCAAGAGGCTGATCCATTTCCAAACCAGCTGTGGTTTTCTGAGACAGTAACCTGCTAAAACAATTTATAGTTAGCAAGCCCAAGTGTAGTAATATGGTGGCTCCCTACTGTTCCCCACTGGGGCCATGACCAAATAGTGTATCCTTCCCTACATCATTGCTCTCTGAAGTTAAAATTAAGATGTGAATGGCAATGGTGATGTCTTTCCCTGTGTTTTCAAGAGCATCTTTGGGGGCTTTATTTTAATAAATAGCATAAAAATCCACTTACACATTTTACTGGAGTAAATTGAAGTAATGGAACTGTTGATGCCACTTTCCATGTTCTGTTTAACTTTAGCCCTCAGTATTTCACCCAAAAGTGAGTGTGGGTACAATTTATATAGACACTATTGAAAAAACAGTGTTCATGAATTAACTGATAATCTCATCAATTACCTTTATCACTGAGAGCCCTGCAATGTTTGTAACAAGAAGCTATTTGAACAATAAAAATAACCTGAGGCTTTTTAGGCAAAACCTAATTTGATCACTTTTTACCACACCCAAATGAAGGCCACATTTAATTAAGGATAAGATGTTCAGTTTTGGAGACACTGAATTTAGACTGTGTAGTAATTCGACAAAACACATCTCTACTATGTGCCAAGAGGGACCATCACTGAAGCCTACTCTAGAAGGTTTTCTAAGAAGAGTGTTTTACTATGGGATGTTGTTTGGCAAATCAGTTGCTATGATAGCTTTTAGGCATCTTTAAAAAAGGCATATTTCTGATGGAGGGAACAACTTGTGTGAAAGCATGGAGCTATGAATATGTATAGCATTGGAGGAGAGGGTTTGGGGCAGGGAACCAAAGATAGCAAAGAGAAAATACACAAGTAGAAAAAACATTGTATTAGGAGTCAGCAACAATTGGATTTCTGTTGTCACTCTGCCCCAAACTCTGTGACAATGCACAAGTCACGGGCTTTAATTTCCCCGGTTTCTGAGATGAAGGGGTTATTCCCAAGTGTCTCTGACATGCTCTGATCGTATGAAATGGTGATGCTGAAATCGGGTGTGAGCAGTGGTTTGAAAGTCCAGAGGAAGGAAAGGCTTTCCGCAAGACAGTATCGAAGATGGGCCTTGAAAGATTTTGAAGGATTTCCACAGGCCGAGGTCAGGAAAAGATTTACCTACTTTTTATAATGTTTAATATATTTCACAATTTAAAAGGAAAAAGGGAATACAGTTTTCCCCACCAAAATGTTGAGTAATATCTGTTCAAAGGGGTACCAATATGACTCTCCAGCTCTGAATTACGCATTCCCTGTTTTTAAGGAGCTCAAGTCTGTGGAAGAAAAACATAAAACCCCCAAAAAGATGTTTTAGGAGGAAGCCTAGGCTATGCTTCCTATCTCTTCCTCTCTGCACCCCAAACCGGAACTGTCTGGGTCGCAGAGAACATCCTCCGAGGAAATCCTGCTTTCCCACTTCCTGGTGGGAGGCTGAACTCCAGGAAAAGGATGGATTTGAGGAGAGCTCTGTGTCCTGCCTGTTCGTGGGAGGTCCTGGGGCCACAAGGAGGAGGAGGGGCTAATTAAAAACAGCGGAAAAGATGACATCAGGTATCCAAGGGTGTCAGAGCTGCAGGGCCCTCAGCGCTCACTTGGTCCTTATACACAGGTGGACACTGGGGCCCAAAGAAGAGATGGGACTTGCTCAGGTTCACACAGTGTAGTAAGCACAGAGCTGGGACTGGAACCTGGGACTCTAGCCTCCCAGACATACTATCACATGCCAAATGGCATTTGAGTCAGAAAGTTAGGTATTGAGCAATCAAAGCCAGGGTCTCTCTGTTCCCAGGAAAAAAAAGGCAGTACACACACACATATACCTTCCAGCTTTCTTGCCTTTGCTCACATTGCTCCCTTTATTTCTAAACTCTCCACAGATTCAAAGCCCTGCGTACCCTTCAAAACCCAGCTTAAATGCTACCCCTCTGCATCCCCTCCCCATCCTGCAGGAAACCTTCCTGGAATCCTCATGTGGAAGTGATACTTTCCTTCTTTGACATTCCTTAGCCCTTTCTCTGGTAATTTTTTTGTTCTCTTACAGAATTCATTACAACCAGCTTATGTGTTAGTTTATGTGTACCCGTGGCTGGGAGCTTCTCAAGGGCAGGGACCATGCATGATCCCCTTGTCCACTAAGAGCCACATGGAAAAGATCTGCTGAATGTCCCACCATGTCAGGGCCTCGTACTAGACTCTGGGGGGCATACCAAAGAGAAGGCACTGTTAGGCCCTGCCGTTGTAGATACTCATTTATGTGTGCAGAGACACAAGCAGAATCGTATCCATCCAACATCAGAGTCCTACTCAGTATCACATCTAGACCTCATAGTAGCCCTGGCAGGCAAACAGAAGCAAACATGCAGATTCACGTGCAGCACTCAGATGTACTCACAATTACAGAGAGTTGGGACAAAAGCAGATGAAAAGCCCTGCAAGTGACAAAGTCCTGGTTCAGGACAGTGAAATGAGGATGAGATTGAGGGAAGATAAGATCTTTTTGAGGATCAGAAACTTCCTGCTACAGGACCAATACTGTTTGCTGGCTACCTCGCAGATAACTGGGGTCATAGGGAAAGCACTAATACATATATTGCCTCATCGAATCGTAACAACTTGGTGAAGTAATAATAGTTAACCTTTACTAAACACACCTGCTATGTTCCAAGTCTGTTACACTTGTTAACTTATTTCTCACAACTGTATGAGGTAGATATTATTGTAATCCCCTATTGTATAGAGTAGAAAATAGGAGCAGAGAGGTTAAGTAACTTGCCTCAAGTTCCCACAGCCAATGTGAGGATTCAAATCCTGGCAGTCTGGCTCTGGAACCCATGTTCTTAACCTGAGCATCAGATGGGAATTATACCTGTGAGGACATGGAGACCCACGTGTAAAGTAATGTGCCCAAAGTCACACAGGTGAAGTAAGTGGTGAAGTCAGGATTTGAACTCAGGTCTGTCTGGCTTCAGAGCCCGAATTCCCTCTTTCTTCTTTTTCTCCTTCTTACTCGGGAGCAGAGGGTTAAAGTAAGCATGTGCTTCAATTTCCTAAAACCCATGTTCCTACCTTGATAAGGTAATACCAGATCTTAGACTTGGGTTAGAAGGGAGTAGATTCATGTACCATAGCTGGGTCACTCCTGATGTGTGACTTGCTCCAAACCTCCAAAACCACCCTAGAGGGGCCCACGCTGTGACTCTCCAAGCCCCCTGCTTGCCCTCTCTTCTCCACCCAGCACAAGGACTATCTGTGGAGATAGGGAGAGTCAGAGTCAGTCTTCCCAACCCCCACCCTGGTCGAGGCCTGCATTTCCTGGGCCACCCCAGGAAGGGGCCGAGACTCACAGCTTATGTAATCATGGAACCCTTTATCTCCTCACAAGGGCCATACAGGATGCACTTTCACATTTCTTTGGGGCTGGTTTCTAGGACCAGGAGGGCTAGCCAGTTCCGCCTCCTCCAAGTTCATGGCCCGGGTTCCTGCTGGGTGGTTTCCCTCTACCTCAATTTTCTCCAGCTCTGTCTCTGTCCCTCTTGATTTTTCAGCATACATTTGCATTGCTCCTACTCTTCCTCTGTGATATATGCTCGGGTATAGACAAACCACAGACATGGTCCTTGTCTTTGAGGGTCTTTGTGGGGTACACAGACACCCAGATAAATGTGGTCGGCACCATGTTAGGGGGACGTTTAAGGCACAAAGGAGAAGGAGCCCGAGGAAAGTGCTTCTGATCTGCTGGAAGTTTCAGGGCAGCCAAACCCCTTGGCTCCCTCTGCCTGGAGGAGGCTTACTTGGTGTTCACCCTTCCCCGTCCTCCTGCCACCCAGTTAAGTAGGGCCCAATTCCCCAAGGGCCTGAGGAAGCAAGATAATAGTAGGAATAACCTGGGAGAAGCAAAATGCCCACCCATGTGCTGCCAAAGGCCTGAGCTTATGTACATGATTTCATTCGATTCCTTTCCATTTTCCTAAGCCTATAGTAGGCACATGCCTCAGTTCCCTGAGGGCAGCTCAGATGGGCTCTTAAGTCCTCCAACAGCCATCGCAGGGCCCAGCGCTACTGTTTAAAAGGTGTTTGTTTAAAACGAACAAAGAAGCAGGGGCTATGCCCACTGTAGCTCTTAGTACACTGAGTTCGAGAAGGTGATTGATGGCCCTCCCCAGCAGCTTTTAGTAATAGAGTTGGGAAAAAACCCAGATTTCTTAACCTCCTGCAGGGCATGCTATCCAAGCAAGTGTAGTGTGTCTTGTTCATCTCTGTCATCCAGGCACCTAGGATATTGTCTGGCACAAACTAGGTACTTAGTAAATGTGGAATGACATGAATGAGTGAGTGAAGCTGGGTGAGTGTATGTTTTGCATACTCCCGGCCTAACATTCTCATTTCAGCTACCGGAAAGCCCCTTTGTATAACGTGAGCCACAATCTCACTGAGCTTCTCCCCATCCTCACGTGTGCCCTCCACTTCCCACCTCTGGGCCTTTGCACTTGCTGTTGCCCTTTCCTGCCATCTGCCCCTGTTGTTCACAGTCCAAAGCAGGTGCTCCACTTTTATAAAGTTCTTTCTGATCCTTCCCAGGCGGGATAACCATAGCATACACACATACACACACGCACACACACAGCTTCTCCTGGGTTCCCAAAGCACTTTGTACACCCTTCTCTAGTAGAGCTTGTGTTAAGCTGCACTGTAATTCTTTGCTTCTGTCTCTGTTTCCTTCATCTTAGTATCCCTAGGCTTGAATACAGAACCAGCTGTGGAGTAGAAGGTCATAATAAAAAATAACACCTTCTTTATTAAATGTGGCTAGGCACTGTTCTAAGCCCTTTATATATATGTCTTGCAATCTTTTCAACAACTTTGTGAATCACGTGTTACTTTTACCCCTATTTTAGAGCTGAGGAACCTGAGGCACAGAGGAGCAATGTGACTTTCTCAGAATCATCAGCTACTAAGTAGCTAAGGAGGAACTCTAGCCCCGGGTGGCCTGACAATCAAACACGTGCTCTTAATCAGCTATTAATTAGGCTCTGTCCTGTGGAGTGGGGTCTGGGCTGGGCAGAAGAGAGGGCCTCCTGCCGCAGCTTTTCCTCCTGACTCAGAGCTTCTGACAGAGTCCAATAGGCCTAATTCCCTGCCTCCATTTTACTAAGCCCATGCAGCTCCTGAATGGTGCCTTTCAAAACTTTCCCCTTCCTTTTCCGCCCCACTCTTCCTTGTCCCTTCTCCCCCTCCCATATAGCTGACAGACCAGCTTGTGACCCTCTAACAGGTCCAACCTATGAGGAATGTAACAAGGGAATCGGGACGTCTTGTTTCTGTGGGGTACCTGTGCCCAACTGGAGTTCTCATCGAGAGCTGAGCAGAGACCAAACAAGGAAGGAGGCAAAGATGACAGATGGATAAGAGATAAAAGGAGAGAGAGAGATCCTGTGGTTGTCCCACCCCATCTCTATTACAGATAGGGAACCTGAGGGTCAGAGGAGGAACTGACCCTACTTCCTGGCAGATGTCTCTGTCACTTTTCCAAACACCATCAATTCAGTTCCTCTCTCTTATCCCCAGATCTTTCCTCGTGTCCCGTGGGCCTGGCCCTGAGCAGTGTGAGTTACACTGTCACGGAGGGTTCCAGAATGTGCTAATCAGGACAGCGATAGGTGAGAGGAGGAGATATCAGTGCAGGTAGGGCAGGATTGATCGGAGAAGGTTTACCGGATGAGATAGGATTGAAAGAGTGCCACAAAGAATGTAGTCAACTTTATTGAGGCAAGATTTATGTATTTTAACATGTACATTTTAGTGTACAGTTCATTGCGTTTTGACAAACGCTTATACTCATACAACCACCACCACAATCAAGATACAGAACATCTCCTCTAGCCAGCCTCTTGTGTCATGTGTCACGTCCCTTCTACCATCACCCCTGATCTGAACTCTGCCATTACAGATTAGCTTTGTCTTTTCTAGAGTCTAATCTAAATGGAACTACACACTATATACTCTTTTATGTTTGGCCTCTCTCACTGAGCATAATGTTTTCAAGATTTTTTTAACGTTCTTGAATGTATGAGTAATTCATTTCTTTTTTATTGCCGAATAGTATTCTATTGCATGAATGTACTACAATGTGTTTATCCATTCACCTGTTGATGGACATTTGAATTGTTTCTAGTTTTTTGCTATTATAAATAAAGCTGCGGCCGGGCGCAGTGGCTCACGCCTGTAATCCTAGCTCTCTGGGAGGCTGAGGCGGGCGGATTGTTTGAGCTCAGGAGTTCGAAACCAGCCTGAGCAAGAGCGAGACCCCGTCTCTACTAAAAATAGAAAGAAATTATTCGGACAACTAGAAATATATAGAAAAAATTAGCCGGGCATGGTGGTGCATGCCTGTAGTCCCAGCTACTCGGGAGGCTGAGGCAGGAGGATCACTTGAGCCTAAGAGTTTGAGGTTGCTGTGAGCTAGGCTGATGCCACGGCACTCTAGCCCAGGCAACACAGTGAGACTCTGTCTCAAAAAAAATAATAATAATAATAATAAAGCTGCTATGAATATTTATGTACAAGTGTTCTTGTGGATATATAATTTTCAATTCTCTCAGGAAGCATATGTTTATAAACTGCAAATTTATAAGGAACTGCCAAAGAGTTCTCCAAAGTGGTTGAGTCATTTTTGTATTCCCTTCAACAATGTAGGAGAATTCCAGTTGCTCCACATCCTCACAAAGACTTGGTATTGTCAGTTGTTTAAATTTTAACCTTTTTAGTGGATATGTCATGGTATCTCATTTAAGTTTTAATTTGCATTTTTCTAATGCAAATTTGAGCATCTTTTCATGAGATTTTTGGCTATCTGGGTTTTTGTTGTTGTTGTTTGTTTGCTTTGTTTTGTTTTTGAGTCAGAGTCTTGCTATCTCCAGGCCTGGACTGCAGTGGCATCATCTTAGTTCACTGCAACCGCAAACCCCTGGGCTTAAGCGATCCTCCTAGGTCAGCCTCCCAAGAAGCTGGGACTACAGGTATGCATCACCATGCCCAGTTAATTTTTCTATTTTTTGTAGAGACAAGGTCTCACTCTTGCTCAGGCTGGTCTTGAACTCCTGGCCTCCCAAAGTGTTAAGATTACAGGTGTGAGCCACCACACCCACCCATATCTGTTTATCTTCTTTAGTGTCACAAAAGATTTAAACCAGGACATACCACAATACCATCCAAAGTGTTCAAGATTTTGAAGTAGTTCTCCCAAAGTAACAAATAGTTCATTATAGCCAGCAGGCATGGAGAGGACACTGGAGCCAAGCTGTCTTGGATGCATACCACCCGAGTGACTTTGGGTGAGATGAGACTGCTTCCTCGTTTCTAAAGTGGAGATCACACTAGCAGCTCGGCAGGGTTATCGTGGAGGACCAATGACAGAATGAACGGAGGCAGAAGGAGGGGACAGTGCAGGCACACACAGCAGGTGCTCAGTACATACATTTCTTTACAGGGGCCCAGGGGTGCAGGGGTCCTGCACACATTATTAGTATGTACACATGGGCCAGGGCCCCTGTGTCAGTGACCATCACAACTATTTGCTACCCAGAGAGGTAGTGGCTGTGTACACGTTCTGTCCTTTTCTAACAGCTCTGGGAGTGAAATCTTTGATAGCAGAGCTACTGGGGTTCTCTGCTCATGAGGACAGACAAGCTTAGGCACTATCTCTTCCATAAGTTTTGAAAGTAGCTTTGGTTTCTGCATGCTTTTAGAAGAAGCATGAGTTAGGGAAAGGGAAATGGCTTTGAAACATTAGAAAGCACAAGGCTTTCTTAATACACTCAATTATTTTACTTCAGCCTTTTCTACAGATGGGGATTGTAAACTAGAGCCGTGGTTCTTAAACTTTTTGTGTGCATCAGAAATCACCTAGAAAGCTTGTGAAAATAGATTGCTGGGCCTCACCCTCAGAGTTTCTGATTTATTAATAGTAGACCAGGGGTGGGACCTGAGAATCTGTGTTCCTAACAGGCTCTCAGGTGATGCTGACTGTCCACTTTGAGAACGACTGAATTGGAGTCCCTTGCATCCCTGAGAACTCTGATGGCAGTTCTGCGGTTGGAAGCACAGAGAGGACTTTCGGGCTTGGCATTCTTGAGGCCTGCTTACTGATGGGGCAGGGGTTCTTCCAGGGCAAGGAACAGAGACAAAAATAGAGAGAATAGTCATTCGGAAGTGGAAGGGAAAAATAATGACATCTGCTCAAATTGAAGTTTTTATCATTAAAGATGAAATCCTCATATAAACAGTATGATGTATGGACAACTACCACCTCACTTCTACAGATGAGAAAAGTGAAACTCAGATTAAGTAACTTGCCTAGAATCACACAGCTGGCAAGGCGGGGAGCAGGGACAGGAGCTCAGGTCCGCCCAGCCATTGCACTTGGTCTGCTGCTGTGGCAGCACCGCGGCCTGAAGCCAGACTGCCCTAGGCATGAATTCTGCCTTGCCATTTTCCAGCTAGGTGTTCTCTGCAAGTTGCTCAACCTCTCTGCGCTACCTACAAAAGGGAATAGTCCTACCTCACTGGGCTGTAAGTCTTAACTGAATTAACACTTATGAAGTGCCTAGAACAGTACCTGGCACACCAGTGACTGCAATATAAATTTGTTGAAAATAAACCGGGCTTCCCTTCAGAGTGCACACATGGCATCCCTGGTCTAGAGAACAGGCTCAGAGTCGAAAGCCCAGAGATAGCACAGGGCAGGCAGAAACACTTGAAAAAATTTTAAATCCTCACTTTGGGATTTAGACAGAATCCATCCTTTGGTAATGGTGGTGGGGAGCGACAGCCTCAGGGGCCCCAAGCCTATCCCCAGCATTCTCCTACCCCTTGCGCTTGCGCTCCAGCCTCCCCTCCCCCTTGCTACCCCCACCCCACCGGGCGCTCTGGGTTTCCTGCCCGACTGAGGCTCCAGTTTGGGGCGGGTGGAGGAGGGGTGGCATTTCCTGGCCGGGCCGCCGGCCGCGTCATTAGCTCATGGACGCTGGGACAACGCGCTGACCGACAGGCACCAGATGCTATTTTGGGCGGCGCCCCGCTTAGAGGACAGTTTCCGTTTTTCCACCGACGGGTCGGAAACAGGGGAGAGGGAGGGTGTAGACGTCACAAGCCCCCAACCCTCCGCAGAGGCTTGGGGGGGAATGTCCAGGTGGCTGCTAGACTGTTAGAATCTGGAGCTTGGCGGAGAGCGTACGTGTGGAGTTGGGGGATGGTGGCCGTCACCTTCCGCCCAGCAGACAGAAGCCTGGGCACACCCTCTGCAGTATGGTAGGGTTGACCAAAGCCCCAAAGCCTTTCCACCTGTCCTCTATTCCTTTTTTTTTTTTCCTTTTTTTTGTAGAGAGATGGGTCTTGCTCTGTCGCCCAGGCTAGAGTGCAGTGGAACGATCATAGCTCCCTGCAACCTCAAATTCCTGGGCTCAAGCGATCCTCCTGCCTCGGCCATCTTAGTAGCTGGGACTACAGGTGTGTGCCACCATGCACAGCTAATTTTTCTATTTTATTGTAGAGAGGGGGCTATCGCTCTTGCTCAGGCTGGCCTCAAACTCCTGGCCTCAAGCAGTCTTCTGGCCTCGGCCTCCCAAAGTGCTAGGATTACAGGCGTGAGCCATCATGCCTGGCCCAAACCAAGTTTTATATACTAAATATGTATCATCTTCATCCCCCTCTTGTCACCTCTTCTGGCAGCACGGTAATCCAACCTCTAAGCCCCCTCCCCTGGACCACTGCATTGGCTCCAGAACTGGTCCCCCAGAGTCCTTCTTACCCACACACACCCCTACTCCACAATGCTGCCAAAGAGCTTTCTACAAATGCAAATCTGATCCCATATAAGATAATATGCCCACCTTCAAATCAAACAAAATGGTTCCAAAAAGTCCTTTATGTCATCCACAAGCTTGCACCAGCCATACTAGACTCTTTTCTGTTCCTTTCATAAGCCTACAGCCCTTCTGCTTCAGCCTTGGCCCAGCTGCTTCCTCAGCCCACCTGGAAGGTTCTGGATGCTCCCTCTTCTCTCTGTTGCCCAAATTCCACTCTTAGATCTCAGTCCAGGCCTCATTTTCTCAGGGAAGCAGTCCCCACCTGGGATTTCCTATACGGGAATGGCTAGACTGTTTTCTAGGGGCTAAGAGACATGAAATGATTTGCCCAGGGGTCCCACAGCCTAAGAGTGGCAGAGCTAGGTTTCAAACTCAGAATTACATGACTGCACTCTATTAAGTGATGCCACCAAGCAAAGGTGAGGGGGAATTGGGCTCTTTTTCTCAGAACATGAGTGGCCCTTCTACCACGGGATTCTGTGAAAGTTACCTGCGTCCACATGGCAGTCTGACTTCCATCACAGAGCACTAGAGGAACAGAGGGCAAAGGCAGCACTGAATTAGCTGTATCTTCTCAGAGAGTTGGCCTGATGACCAAAGAGAAGCCAGAACCCAGACTGGAGCCACACTCTGGGCTCAGTCCTTGACTGGGACTCAGTCTGTGACCAAACTAGGGGCTTTTCACCTGTTCTCAGGCTCCAAAAGGAGCTCAAAACCAGAGATACTAGAAGGACAAAGCGGCCTGGCATGGTGGGTAGAATTGTGGACTCGGACACCAGAGTTTGGATCTTGGCTTTTTCTCTGCATCACTGTAGGTTCTGGCCAAGTCACATTTCTCTGTGCCTTAATTTCCTTCCCTATGATGACAACCAGAAGTCCCACGCAAGTGCATAAGATGTTGTCCCAGGCCATGGCTGGGTGAAGCTCCATACATGTTCTCCCTCACTACCACCTTTTAAAGTTCATTTTATTTAATTCTCCCAACTCTGTGAGGTGGGTATTATCTCCTCGTTTTACAGATAAACTGAGGTCTGGAGCTAAGTGAGTAAAATTTAAGCCTGTGATTTTTCTACTCCACCATGAACCCAGATACCTTCCAGGGGCTGAACCCCAGTCACCCAGATGACACTAGACCTTGGTCCCTGCAGTGAGTTGAGTCCAGATCCCTCATGCCAGCCCGGGGTTCTAGTCTCTCTTCTTCACCAGCTGAGCTCCAGAGAAGTCTCTGGTGCCCAATTGCCTTCAAACCCAGGCTTCACCACTCACTAGAGATGTAACATTGGGAAGGGACTTTTACTTCCTGTGTCTGTTTCCTCATCAGTAAATTGAGGATAATAATAGCACCAACTTATCAGGATTATTTATGAAGAGTAAATGAGTTAGTATCTGTAGAGTGCTTAGAACAGTGCTTCAGTAGCAAGATTAAAACGTTTTAAAAAGCTGTTCTGTGTGGAGCAGTGTCCCTGTGCTCTGGGCTCAGCCTGAAACCCAGCAGAATGGACATTTTAATCTCTCTTTTGACATCAGGAGCCCCCACAGGGCCCCTTGGGTTTGACTCACTGGCTCTATTTTAGAGGACCAGGGCGGAGCTGGGGAGCTTTCTGGGATAAGGGGAACTGAACAGTGAAATCTGGGTGTCTAGGACACTGGAGAAAGAACGAATGAAGAAAGAA
Organism: Propithecus coquereli; assembly: GCF_000956105.1. NCBI lineage: Eukaryota > Metazoa > Chordata > Mammalia > Primates > Indriidae > Propithecus > Propithecus coquereli. The sequence continues at coordinate 745,259 of NW_012148607.1, forward strand.
GGGTTGGGAGGTGATGATTTTGGTGTCTTGGTGGCCTTCAGGGCCGGGGACCGAGTGTTGCGGTGAGAATGGCTGAAGAAAGGTGTCTGGAAGGCCAAGGGACTGAGGTGGTGGGGAGCTGGGGTTCCTGAGAGTCCGCGGGGTCAGAGACGGGGCTGGATCCCCGGGTCCCAGACAGCGCGCCCGCCTCTCTCCGCGGCGCATTCCGGAGCCGGTCCCAGCGCCGCGCAACCGGCCTCCACTCCCTCCGGTGAAATTGCCAAATTAAAATGAATCATTTGGCCCATAATGGCCGAGGCGCTTATCGGGGGCGGGCGGACCCGCGGCAGCGCCTTATCTCGGCGGCGCACACGGCCCCGGCGCGCCGCGGCCCATGCTAACGAGGCCGGGGACGTGAGCGGGATTAGAGCGCGGCGCGGGCGCGGGAGCCGCTGCGGCCGGCCGGGGCGGGAGCGGGCGGGGGCGCGGGAGGGGCGGCAGGGGCGGGCCTCCGCCGCCGAGGACCGGGCCGCAAAACGGCCACGCGCGGACCCCCGCGGCGGAAAAACGTGAGCAGCCGGGCCCGTTCTAGAGGAAAAGCACCCCGCGCCCCCCCGCGGAATTCCTCATCGATTTCCTCCCTCTCTCCCCCCACGCCCGCAAAAGAGGTCTTCGCTCCTTTTCCCTCGGTTTCTTTCGAGCGGGGAGCACTTTCCCCGACGCGCCCGCCCTCGCTGCCGCCGCCCCTCCCGCCCTGGAGACTCTCTTCCTTCCCCTTTTTCCTTACGCAATATACAGAAACGCGCGAGGCGGTGGTTGGTTTTCATTTCTTCTTCGTGGCTGTGTGCATGCGGTGGCATTATGAGAGTGCGTTCGTGTGAGCTGTGGCAGCGCTGTTTCCGCGTGTGGCCTTCTGGGCGGTGGGTCGTGTGTGGAGTGTGGTGGTGTCTGCGCTGGTTGGGTGTGTAGATTTGGACCCTTCGAGGCCCTTGTGCGTCGTCTTCGTTGTGATGGTCAACAGGGCTTCTCTCCTGTTCCGTGCGTTGGGTTGTGTGGCCTTGGCGACTGTGTTTGGTGGTTGTTGTTACGTCGGGCGTGCGTGACCCTGATGATGCTGGGTTGTGTGTCCGTGAGACTGCATTTGACTGATTCAGTTGTGTCATGTTGGACGGTGTGCGGGTCTGACCACGTTGGCTTGTGGGGCAGTGTTGGGTTGGGCCGTGTTGGGTTGTGTTTATTTGCTTCCCCTCTGTGGGGCTGGGCTTTGTGTGATCGCGTCCCCACTGAGCCGTGTGCCTGTGTGCCGGTGTCCTTTAGAGATGCATTTGCAAATCGTTGGGGGCGGGAGTGGGGGGAGGGCGAGCGGGAGATCGAGGCTGTGGTGGGGGCGGCGGCATGGGGGGCGGGGAGCGGGATTTCACATTTTATTCCAAATTATGATGTATTCGGGAGCCAGCATTGGCTTGGATGGGCCGACAGAGCCAGGCCCGCGGCTGCTCTGTCCGAAGGCCAGTCTGTGCCTTGGTGTTTGAGGGGTTCGTTGGCGAGTGGGAGGCTGTTCCAGGCGCGAAGCTGAGCAGCGCTCGCCGAGGCCCGAACCTTCACGCCGGTAGCAGCGGGCTTCGGTTCTCGCCACACTTCGGCCACGTCCATTTCGGGTCAGTTTCGTGGGTGCGGCCGCCAGGGTCCGGGGGAGAGGCCAGGAAAGGACAATGGGCACATTCTCCAGGCCTTACGCCTAGGTAGGGGATCCTCAGGATCCCCTCCGGGAAACATTTTCCTACCCCTTCTCGGGTGAGCGACATTCCCGCGTGGGTCCGGTACCCGTCAAGACGGCGACCACGGCGGAGCCAGGGCCCCGTGGAGGGACGGGGTTAGTGCGGTGCTTGCTCGGGATGAGAGGACTTTGTTGTGATTGTTAATGCCATCACCATCACAATCGTCATCTTTAATACCCTATTTTAATTAAAATAATCGTCCGAGACCGCAGCAGATTGTCCCTTTTAGCTTCTTTGGAGGGAGAACAAAGCAGCGCTGCTGCCCGCCCCCAGCTCTGTTTTCTAAGTTGCTGAGTTTGGGGTAGGGAGAGAAAATGGAGAGAGGGACGGACACAGAGGCTCCGTCATAAAACAAACATTAACCCCACGAACTAACGCCGGGAATGGGTGGATTGCCCCCTTCTTTCCTCCCCGCCTTCGTTTGGATTAGAGGAGGAGAAAGTCTTCTGCATTGTATTGAAACCCAGGGAAGAATTATTCCTATATTTCCACCAAAGCTACGGCAAATACAAGGAGGCCTTCGCAATTAATCCAAGACTTCGATGTGTGATCATAAACTGGACGATTTAGGCAAAACAAATTAAACAAAACCCACTGGGGAAAAAATAAAAGCAAACGAAATCGGCTACACCCTTGGAAGCAGTATCGGGTTTGTTTTTAGCCTCTCTTCCTTTTGCCTTGTTTATCGCTGCAACAAATTATTAGAATTCCCCCTACTCTGCCTGTCTAAACCCCTGAAAAAATCGAAAATTGTTTTGTAGGGGTGGTGGAGGAGAAGGTGAGGAATTTTTCTTTTTCTTTCTTTCTTTTCTTTCTCTGCCTTCCTTTCTTTTTCTTTCTTTTCTTAATCGGTAGGAAGAAAAGACGGGATCTGAATAGATCATATATCTACCCCCCCCAACACACACACACTCCATTCCTGTAGGAAAGTACAGTCCTTGGAATTGGGTTGTGGTTTCACTCTGGGCTGGAGGTGGGTGGGGGTCGTGGAGAGAATATGAGTCTCCAAAGTTCTGCCCCACCGACCAGGGTCGCCCTTTTCCACACATCCTCCCACCGATCCACATCAAGCCCGGGACTACCCCTTCGCGGTGTGGCCGCAGCTCAGGCTTGGCCGGGGTTATTGAGCCGACCGCGTAGACACGTCGGTGCTTAGAAAACAAACTCGGCCACACTGAACCAGATCGATCCCAGTTGGAGGGTTCGAAAATGTTCTGGGCAGCCTGCCGGGAGGGGTGGCTGTTGTTGGACTAAATAGTTATTCCTGATTGGTCAGGTGTAGTGTTCCTTTTCACTGGGGGTTGGGGAGAGGCTCCAAACACCTGCATGTTGGGGGCGGAAAACTGTTCGTGATTCCCTGGGCTGGTTATCCGGGGACATGAGGTAACTCCCAGCCATTGACCCCCATTTCTCTCTCTCCCTCCCTCTCGCCCTCCCTCTTTCTCTCCACCCCCCATCTTTCCTGGAAACTCGCTTTGGGCGCGGCAGACCGCGGAGGACCACACCGCAGCCTAACTGCAGGCCTCGCAGCGAGAGAGGGGGAGAGCAAAGACCCCAGTCCACAGCCTCGGCATCGGCCTCCGCCCCGCTCCAGCGGAGGAGTGGGAGATCCTGTTCAGAGGGGCTGGTATCTCTAAATATGCCCCAGGTGAGTTTTTTGGCGGGGGCGATGGTGTCGGTGGAAACGGTGTCCAGAAAGGCCTTGAGTTCCGGCCCGGGTTTGGGGAGGCTCAGGACGAGGACAGCCCAGTCTCAGATTGGAGGAGGGGAGAGCGGCGCTGGGCTCGGGATCCGGGATCGGACTGCGGCTAGCTGCCTCTGTGGCCTAGAAGCAGGGCCCTTTCCTTTTTTCCTCCCTGGGTAAAACCAGCTGGTTGGATTTACTCCCCCAGGCCTCTCCCATCGGTCTGGGTTCTGTGGACGTTTCATAAGGCCAGTAACTTTGGGGCGGCTATATCCGGGTGGTGCAGGCGGTGCCTGGAGCTAGCGCAGGAAAAAGGCTGCAGCCCGGCTGGCTAGCGCAGTCCCCATCGGTGGGCCCTGACCCGGAGCCTGAGGCCTAGGGCGGGGCCGCGCTGGAACACCCTTCCACGCCCGTAGCCGCGGGGGTAGGGGTGCAGTTCACTTGCGGTTTTGGTTCTGGTGCAAACTGGGGGCTACCCCAGGTTGTCTTGAGAGTGTGGGTGCAGCAGGAGGGACCCGAGGCCGGGTCCAAGGCGATGGCTGTTTTCGTCTAAGAAATTCTCTGTACCGGGGATAGGGAGCTGCTGGAGACTCCTCGCTTGCCCCTAAGCAGGAGCTCCCGGGATCTCCTGTCTTGATCAGGCCCACGGGGAAACGTTCCGGCCCTCTGGCAACGGGCGCTGAGGATTCGGTGGTAGGGGCTGCGAGCTGGGTCTCCGCGGCACAAAGAGAGAGGAGTCGCCATGGTCGCGATACTCGAGTGCAGTGCGACCTAGTGCGAAACCTTCCCCCTCCTCTTCCATCCTCCCCAAATGAAAACAAATAAATGGAAATCACTTAGGTTTTCCTTTCTGTAATCTTAACCCAAGCCAAGTGATGCAGTTTAGTCGCCGACAACGTTCGGTGCTTGCTTGGGAGTTTTCCGGTGGCTGCCTCGGCTGGGGTGATCCCGGTAGCAGAAGAGCGGGCGGATTTTCCTGAGGTCCGGGAGAGCCCGGGAGACGTCCGCCATGGACCTGGGGTCCAATCATACCTTTCTCACAGGGAGCCTTGGAGATATGGATATTTATAGGTGTCTGGAGAGGGCATTTGGGGCCAGGGTCAATTCATCTGGAATATGTACTCACTCCCATTGCCCCTCGGGAACCCGCTCCTATTGCAGAGCTGAGGAATTAATCAGAGGGTATAAGTGTGTCATAACAGAGCTTGAGCAGGGCACATTGTCACTCCGTTAGAAGCTGGAGCTGAAGCACAGGTCACGGGGCACACGCTGGTCTGTCGGGACAATGAGGTAGGGAGCCAGCACCTTGGGGCTTGCACGTTTCGTCAGGGGCTGGTGTATTTCTGGTGCATTTCAAGCTGCAGGGAGCGGGAGGACTGGGCTGATAGACTTCTGGTGCATTTCCAGTGGCCGCAGAGTCTTGGCGGTCGCATTCTGTGAATACAAACCTATTGTCTCCGCCATAATCGTAAATTCGCTTCCAATGAAGCGTCAGGTTCCCACTGCCTTTGCAGCTCGTGTATACCAGGTCCGGGGAATTTTGTCTTTTCTGGTCCAGGCTGGGGGGCTGGCAGACCCAGAGCAGGCTCTCAGTCTGAATCGACATTCTCCCTCGGCTCCGGTGTCAGTCAGAACTGGGCTCCCGACGAGGCTCCGGAAGGTCCAGTCTTCCTTGGGGTGGGCGGGATTGTTCCCAGGATCAGTCAGGTCGAGAGCATTGCAGGGGCATAATGGGAACTCAATGGCTGCCATGAATGTTTAGATGGACTCTTTGCATTGCTGAATTGGATTGTGTATTTATTTTCTTCTTTAAAATACCCCAATTACAGCTTGTAATCCTAGCACTCTGGGATATCGAAGTGGGAGGATCGCTTGAGCTCAGGAGACCAGCCTGAGCAAGAGTGAGACCCGTCTCTACTAAAAATAGAAATATTAGTGGGGGGGGGGTCGTGTCCTGTGCCTGTAGTCCCAGCTACTCAAGAGACTGGGTCAGGAGGATAGAATGAGCCCAGGAGTTTGAGGTTGTGGTGAGCTCTGATGGTGCCACTGCACTCCAGCCAGGGCAACAGAGTGAGACTGTCTCAAAAAAAAAAAGCCCCCAATTATACAATTCTGAGAGCAGAAGCCTTATTTTCAACAACTTATGAAGCCTGTTGGGTTGATTATATTTTTATTTTTTATTATTTCATTTATTTATTTTTATTTATTTTTGAGACATGGTCTTGCTGTGTTGCCCATGCTGGTCTTCTCAAACTCCTGGGCTCAAGTGATCCTCCCCACTCAGCCTCCGGAGTATCTGGGATTACAGACACCAGCAACACTATGCCTGGCTTTGTGTTTTTATTTTTATTTTTTTTAATTACTAAAACCTCACAAGCATCCTCAAACTCTGGACTTAGAGTCTCCTGGTTTTTCTGTTTTGGTTCTTGCTGGGGCTTAACTCCATCTGGATGAAGCCCGGTGGTGGAAGAACCCTACACACTTGTGGGAAGTGGAGCAGCTGCCATCATCTTGGAGTATGCTTGTGGGGGACATATGGGAGGGCAGAGCAGTCAAAGTGAGATCAGGGTTTTGGTCTGTCTCTGAAACTGGCAGGCTGTGGGCAACATTAGGCCGGACAGTCCTCTCACTGGCCCATTCTCGTAGTTAAAAATAATAATGTTTACTTGAACATTTGCACAGTTCTTTTAAGTGCATAAAGGAGGTATTCCTCCTATTTCCCAAAGAAGAACATGGAGGCAGGAGGCAGGGAAGGGGACAGGTGCTGGAAGGACCTTCACCGCCTGGGAAGAATACCTTGTCCTGCTCTTAGACCGGAACCCATACCCCACTGGCCTTCAAATGCCTGGGTTCCACACCACCTCAGCCAGGCCTCCCTTTCAGACCTGCCCTCACTTCTGAGTCCCGCCTCGTGTGGAGCTGAACAGAACCAGCTGCAGGGAGGTAGGGCCAGGATCATATTTTTCCCTTGGAGACCTCTCATCTCCAGGTCCGCATGGGAGGAAAGGGCGGCTGGGGTTACCAACAGGGTACAGAACCCACAGTGGGTTTGCTTAGTGCAGACAGGCACCCTCCCCCCCCCAGAGGGGTGAATATGTGTTGGGGGAGCTGGTTCCTCCAGATCATTCTTTGCCAGCTCTGGCAGAGTGAACTCCAGGCTCGGTACCCATTCCCTAATTCCCTACTTCCATCCCCACCAGGTTTCTGGGTGTGTGTCTGGGGGTAGGCTGCGGGTGGGTGTTGCAGAGAGGGGAAGGGAGGTTCCAAAAGCACCCCTGCCTTTGCCTGACAGAGCCCCTGCCCAAACCAAAGGCGGCGGGGAAGAACACCGCCGGGAATTTGTCCCTTCCTCTTCTCTGGTGGTCTGAGAAGGGGGACGGGGTAATCTTTCTCTCCTCTTTGTACATTTCCTTCCTCCTTTTATCCCTTCTGTTTTTCTTTTGCTGGCTGTATTCCTTCCCCCCCCCCCATGTCTCTGTCATCTTTCTCCATCTCTGTCCTTTTGGCCCTCAGTCTCTGTGTGTCCCAGGCACCCTCCTCCCTTCTCCCAACCCAGAGACCCCCTTTCCCTCCCCCCAGCCCCGCCCGGCCTTCAGGCCCCGAGGGCGGGTATGTGTCCACGTGGCGCTAAGTTCGTCGGCCTTTTCTCCTGTCTCGGTCCGTGAGTTCTCTCTCCTCTTCACCCCTTTGCCCCACCCAGTGTCGGTGGGTCGGCGGCGATTGTCAGAGCGGGCGACCGCTTGTCTGTCTGTTTGCCCGCAGGATGACGGAGCGGCCGCCAAGCGAGGCGGCTCGCAGTGACCCCCCGCTAGAGGGACGGGACGCGGCCGATGCCCGCATGGCCCCCCCGCACCTGGTCCTGCTGAACGGCGTCGCCAAGGAGACAAGCCGCGCGGCCCCCGCGGAGCCCCCAGTCATCGAGCTGGGCGCGCGCGGCGGCCCGGGGGGCGGCCCCGCCGGTGGGGGCGGCGCCGCCAGAGACTTAAAGGGCCGCGACGCAGCGGCGGCCGAAGCGCGCCATCGGGTGCCCACCACAGAGCTGTGCAGACCTCCCGGGCCCGCCCCTGCCCCCGCACCCGCCTCGGCCCCCGCGGAGCTGCCCAGCGACAGCCGCATGGTGCAGCTGAGCCCGCCCGCGCTGGCGGCCCCCGCCGCCCCCGGCCGCGCGCTGCTCTACAGCCTCAGCCAGCCGCTGGCCTCGCTCGGCAGGTCAGGGGACCGGGACGCGGACAGGGGCTGGGCGGGAGGGCGCGGGCGTCGACCACTCCTCGCGCACTTCCCCGGCCACAGCACTCCTACCTGCCGGGCTGTGCGGGTGGAGCAGGGAGAGAGGAGGTCGTTTTAAACCCCTGGGCGTAGGAGCCTAGAAGCTGTGGACCCCCCCACCCCCAGCCGCGCAAGTGAGAGAGGAGCCCTTGGTGGGAGAGTGATGTGGCTGGGGGTGCACGGGTGTCCGGAAGCCAAGGGGCGGGGCTGCACCCCGGGGGTGGCGTGGAGTGCAGGCTGTGGCTGCTGTGAGTAGAAGCACGGTGTGCTGTGTGATGGTGGTGCGGGGTCTATGGGAGGGAGTCCCCCGAGTGCGGGTACCAGGTAAGTGTGTCTGAATGTGCTTCACTGTGAGCACAGGTGGGTGTTTGCTGCTAGGGGTGTGAAATTTTTCTGGAACCTGCAATGCTAGGTGGACAGGCAAGAGATAAGGATCTGAGGGTGGTGGCAGTGGGCACCCCTCTTTGAATCTCTGCTGGATCACCGGCCTGAGGACCGATCTGTCTCTTCACTTCTAGCCCCTCTGTCTCTATCTGTGGTCCCTGCACCTGGCCTGTACTCCCTTTCGGGTGAGGGCATCTGTTTCCCTGCTGGGGCCACAGTGATCACGGAGAGAGGTGCAGGGTTGGAATGAGGACAGGAAGATGAGGCACGGATAGAGAGGGTGGGACAGTCAGTGAGTCTGCAGGAGACTCTGAAAAAAAACAGCTATAGAGAGTCCAGAGTGGGGATGACAGGAGCAGCAGGAGGCATTCAGTGGTGGGGAGTCAGGGTGTTCTGTCTGTTGCCCTCCACAGCCCCATGTGGCTAGGATGAAAGAAGAGGGAGGCTGGGGGAGGGGAGAGTGTGCTGGAGTTGCGCATCAGGTGTGCAGGTCACATCTGCCTGTGTGGGAACGTATTTGGGAATGGAGGTGTCTGTGTGGATTGTGTGCTTGTTTCCAGGGGAGGAGAGTGTGTCTGTGGGGTGTGTGTCTGTTAGTTTTGTGTTTGCTCCACGTGTTCACTTCTTTCGTGTGTGTGTGTGTGTGTGTGTGTGTGTGTGTGTGTGTGTGTGTGTGGAGGGGAGTGTGGATATGTGGCTCCTCCTCCCTTTGCTTGTTTCATGACGGAGAGGGTAGGGGCATTCCGTGTGTGTGTGTGTGTGTGTGTGTGTGTGTGTGTGTGTGTGTGTATTTGTTTAATGCTCCGTCTATCCCCAGTGCAAATGAGAAGGGAGCAGGGTTGCCCTCCATGGGTGGGGGTGGCTTAAGATACATAGGGAAGATCCCTAAGGAGCCTCTTTCTCGCTCCACCCAACGCGTGATCTTGTGGTCTGCCTGTTCCCTCCCCCAGTGGGTTCTTTGGGGAGCCTGATGCCTTCCCTATGTTCACTGCCAACAACCGAGTGAAGAGGAGACCCTCCCCCTATGAGATGGAGATTACTGATGGTGAGTCTCCCCATCCCACCTTTGTATCTGCCCCTCATGCTGGTTAGAGCCCTCTGCAGGAGGGAACACTGGGGACTACTCCGTAGGTGTGGGCAGGTCACCTTGGGACCCCAAATTGCCGAAGCCCTTCACCCTGCAACTGAGCTGGGACTAGGTGAAGTCCGGGTGGTGGGTCTGGGAGGGCCACACTCACAGTCCTGGGAAGAGGGGATGTGGGAGAGGGACACATAGTGGTGCTTAGCCCAGACCTTTAGAGTCCGTTCCAGTGCCCACTCTAAGCTGTGTTTCTGCACTTTGGCAAGGATCCCAGGGGAGGGCGGAATCACATAGTGCCCCCGACTCTAGGCGCTGACCCTCAGGGATTCCCTGTACCTCCTCCCAGTTCCTCTTTGGAGTTTGAAGTTTGCTTCCTGCCTGGAGTGGTATTTTCCAGGGTTTCCTTCCAGGCCCCTACATTAAGGGGTCCCCTTTGTCCCCTGATGTGCATTTTGGGCTGAGACCTGGAGTTCCCTTCCTGACACCATAGATTCTACCCTGCTCCCTGGATTCCCCGACAAGGGCTTCAGCACTGCTACTATGAACTACTTGAATATTCTTTGGCCCTAAACTTGCGGGAGTGGGAGACTTGGAGGACTCTCATCCTCTTCCCAGGGTTGACCTGATGTAGTAGATGGGTCCTGCCACCAGCGGCAGGAGAGCAGGCTCTTTAAAGCTAAGGGACTTTAAGCAAATCCCTGATGCTCCCAGGGCTTCTGCCTGGCTGCAGCCTGGGGCTCCCGTAGGAAGGGCACCTGAGGCCTCAGAGCCAGGCTGGGATTTATGCTAGCAGCTGGCAGGAGGGATGTGTGTATGGAGCTGGAGCTTCTGGAGCTGGAGCGAGCCCTCTGTGGTGTTCTGGAGAGGAGGGGGCGCTTTGATCCAGACAATAGAAGAGACCTCAAAAGACCCAACCAGCCTGGGGCACAGGTGTGTAGGGCTGAGAGAGAAGGGTGGGGTGAGGGGGAAGGGTGCTGGGGCTGCAGTGCTGCTAGATTAGAGAGGGGTTCTCTAGTTAACGGCAGGGGGGTGCACTGAACAGGAAGTAAGTGGGACCAGCCCTAAAGTTCCCCAGGAAAGTGGCATTTTTTACAAGAGGCAGAGGAGGTGGGCACGGGGCAGAGGGTGTTTGCAGGGAGTGCAGGAGTGTGGAGAAGCCATCACCTGTAGACGTTACCGGTTTTTACTGAGCACCTACTCAGTGCTGGGTCAGAGAGAGGCAGAGGACTCCAGAAGGACGGACAGATTCAGGAAGGAGGAAGGTGCGGAGAGGGGGTGGTTCTCTGGGAAGCAGCCAGAGAGGAAAAGGCAGAAATGTAGGTGAAGGGGGGGTGGGTGCAGGATGTGTCCACAGGACTTTGGAATTAGAGATTGAATCAAAAAGCATCCATAGGAGTGGAACTAATGCAAGATCTAGAGTCAGGACTTGATGTGATTTCCTATTGCTGGATTTTTCTGGGCCTCAGTTTCCTCATTTGTAAATGGGGAGAATAGTAGCTTCCTCCCAGATTATTGAGAGAGAACAATGAGATAGCAGGGGCGGTAAGCCCCTCTCCACCATAGACTGGGACCTCCTTAACGTGGGGATTTTGTCTGTTTCTGTGATGGTACTCCTAGTGCCTGGCACGTTGCTCATCACGGAGCAGTCCTCTGGCCATGGTTCAGAGGGTGGGGATGGGGGCAAGTGAGTACAATAATTGCAGCCATTTATTAGACACCTACTATGCACAATGGACTTTGTGCACTTGGGTTTTATTTAATCCTCACTACAAGCCTGTGAGGTCAATACTATTGTTTGCAATTCACAGATGAGGAAATTGAGGCTCAGAGAGGTTAAGCAGGTTGCTTGAGGTCACACAGCTGAGTCCTGTACCACTCGCATAGCACTAGTCTTAAGCTTTGGAATAAGTCCTGACTACCCCCACCCACCTCCCTTTCTGGAGTCAGTCTAGCTCTGTGACAGCAGTTATAGTACCCCCCTCCCCAACTAGGAGATCCCTCAAGATCACCAGCATTAGCCACGGTGCAGGGACTGGTTCTCCCTGTGCCACAGCTGAGGGACTCCCTCCCTCTGGCCTGGTGGCCCGAAAACAGCAAATTATTTCCTCTGAGGCAGCCTAGGGTGTGCTGCCCAGCAGGTGTGCTGTGTTTTCCCAGCCTGGGTTTGGCCTTTGGCAAAGAGTCAGCTGAGCTGTCGCCTGCTTGGATTTGGAAAGACAGTTTCAGAGGCGATGTGGGCAGGGCATGAGTGATCCTGCCCGGGAACATAGTGGGGGTGTGTGTGCATGTGTATGTAGGAGAGAGAAAGAGGCGATCAGGCAGGAAGTGTAGGCACAACGTGCTGGGTCGCACACTGACCACTGAGGCAAGGTCTGCCTCCATCCTGGCCTCAGTCTCCTTAGCTGTAAAATGAGCAGTGGGACTTAGGGGAGGTCTTAGCCCTTCCGCTTCCCTCTCACCCACCCAAGTTTCCACGTTCTGAGGTCTGGTTCCAGGACTTACTGGAAGAGGGCAGATAGATAGCCCAGGATTGGCAGTTCCTTCAGTGCTCAGAGCTTCCTGAGGATGGTGTGAGCCTGGCTGTGTACCTCGGTGTTAGGGAAGGAAGCTGTCTGCTCAGCCCTGGAGCTCAGGAGCACTGACGGGGCCTTCCTTGTCTTCCCTTGGCTTTGGGAATCCGAGGTCAGGCTTGAACACTTGGCATAGTGCTTTGCACACCATAGGTGCTCAATACATGTGTGCTGGTGTTTGCCACTGCTCCCTAAGTTTTTGTACACGGAATGCTAGTGACTACTGGACCAAGCTATAATCAGTGCTATATAGCCATGGGGAGACTGGGGCCGCCCTTGGGAGCCTGCCTACAGCCATGGGCCATACCTGTGTCTCTCCACTCCTCTCCTGGGGTGAGAGCCTTTCTGCTCTGGTCTCTGCTCTTCCCTCCATTCCCCACCTGCCACCAAGATGAGTCAGTCAGCAAGCATTTACTAAGCCCCTGTTCTGTGCTTTCCATCACCCTTGGGATAAAATCCCCACACCTTACTGCAGAGCTCCGTGGAGTCTGGACCCTGCCTGCTCTGATCTTGCACGCACTACTCCAGCCAGACTGGCTTCCAGCTCAGGCCTGTGCACATGCCACTCCCTCTGCTTGGACACTCTTCTTCCTCTTCCCTTCCTGGGCTTGGCTGGCTCTTCTTTAGCCTTAAGCTTTTGCCTTATAAATGCCACTTCCTCAGAAGGCCTTCCCCGGACTCTGTAGGTAAATATAGTAGCTCCTCTTCATCACCATTCAGCCCCGTTTGTGTTTTTATTTGTTTGCTACTTATTCATCATCTCTCTTCCCCATGAAAATGTAAGCTCCATGAGGGCAGGGGCCCTGTCTGTTTTGTTTGTTGTATTCCTTAGTGCCTGACACAGTGCCTGGTTGTTAGTAAAAAACTGATGAATGGATAATAATAGCTGACATTTATTGACTGGTTAAGCTGAGGAAGGTATCGTCTTAAATGCTTTGCCTGTGTTAGGTATTAGACCCATGTAACAATCTTATGACTTGACTTAATAGTATTATTTCCATTTTATAGATGAAGCTAAGGCACTTCCAGAGTGTTTATGTAACTTTCCCAGAGTCACTAGTCAGAAATGGTCAAACAGTCAGGAGTTGAACCCAGAAAGTCTGGCCCCAGAATCTGTCTTCCTAAATACTGCTATAAGGCCTCTTGGCACAAGTGAATGAATGAATAAATGACATATGGTCCCTGTCCTCAGATATCTCACAGCCCAGAGAGGGAGACCAGCACAGAAACATAATAATCACGAGTGAAGGAGATCAGGGGCTGTAGGACCGTGGTGGTTGCTTAGATCTGTCTGCAGGGGTTGAGGGAAGTTCTTAGAGAGGAGGAAACACAAGAACTTGATTTTAAAGGCTGCGTATTTTGTAAGTAAAAGTAAAGAAGGCATTCTAAAGTTCCCAAGTTTCCCAATGGATGGCGATTCCTTTGGGGGACCCCCAGCCCATTTTCCTAACCCTTGTCCTCCTAACCTCTAGGTCCCCACACCAAAGTCGTGCGGCGTATCTTTACCAACAGCCGGGAGCGGTGGCGGCAGCAGAATGTGAACGGGGCGTTTGCTGAGCTCCGCAAGCTGATCCCCACTCATCCCCCAGACAAGAAGCTCAGCAAGAATGAGATCCTCCGCCTGGCCATGAAGTACATTAACTTCCTGGCCAAGCTGCTCAATGACCAGGAGGAGGAGGGCAGCCAGCGGGCCAAGCCTGGCAAGGACCCTGTGGTGGGGGCTGGCGGGGGTGGAGGTGGGGGAGGGAGTAGTGCGCCCCCAGACGACCTCCTGCAAGATGTGCTTTCCCCTAACTCCAGCTGTGGCAGCTCCTTGGATGGGGCAGCCAGCCCGGACAGCTACACAGAGGAGCCAGCACCCAAGCACACGGCCCGCAGCCTCCATCCGGCCATGCTGCCTACCACTGATGGAGCCGGCCCGCGGTGATGGGTCTGGACCACCTGGATCAGCCAGGAGGATGCCCTTAGGTCACTGGGATGGTGGGCTGCAGGGCAGGGGGGATAAGAATTGGGCAGCTCTGAAGCAGGGCGATGGACTTGGTGAACTTTCCTTGATGTCTGAACTTTGGGAAGCCTTTACTGACCCTGGGGCTGGCTTTTCTGTTTCCTGTCTCAGTGAGAGAACAGAAAAATGGAGCAAAGTGGTAGGTACTTTTTATGAAGACGGCACGGTCTTCCCCTTCCCCCAATCCCTAATACTTCCCAAGTAGGAGGCTCGAGAGTCACTGCTTTTGGCCTAGAGTTTGGGAGCCCTGTCTTTGCTGAGACCTGGGGTCGTCAACTCTCACCTGAGGCATCCAACAGCCTCTGCCTTGCCTTTGGCCCCTCCCAAGCTGGCTGGGGTGGCTCTTTGGCCACTTTTGTCCAAACACATAGGTACCCAATAGCTGCCCATTTCCTGAGCCCCATCGTTCACCCAGGCCCCTGTCGATCCATCCAGCTTGCCAGCTGCTGCAGTCACAAGCCTCGAGGTGCCTTCTTCAGGGTCTGGTTGAAGAAGACAGCCAGTGGACAGCCTGCTCTCAACTGGCTGGGCCAGAGGGTCAGAAAACCCAGTAGCCCTTACTTCTTGCCCTGGGGATCAAAGTTCTGCTTTTCCCCACTGAGACTTGCCTTCCTCATCCTGTGGCTGTGGGGACCGAGTCTGCGGCCTTGAGTGTGCCCTGTTGGGCTTTGTGTGAAGGCAGAGAAAAGGAAAATGATATTAGAGTGACATGAGCAGGAGCTATTTTGGGCATGTGCGCTTCAACTCCTACACATCACTGTTCATGCTGGTGGGTGTGTGTTGGTGCTGGTCATGGGTGTGCAGCCCTGTCTGTGAATGCCCCCGGATGCTGGCAGAAATCTCCCTGCTGCAAGACATATGTGCTAGTGGTCAGGTCTCTGTTCTGAATTGAGCACAAACTCTGTCCTATGAATTCTTTGCATTTGGGATTTTTGCTTGACTTCAGTTATTGGTGGGATCTTTAGGTCTCAATATGACCCAGGATCCAGCCCCACTTCTAGGGCAGGGGTAATCTAATCAGAGACCAGGTCCTGGCCAAGACCCAAACATGCACATTCACTTAGCAGAACCTTACACACCCCTCGATTATGCAGCTTTCAGTTCCCAAGGGTGTGCCTGGGAGGTTGGTTTAATGCAATAGGAGTGCCCCCCTCCAAAAGCTGTACATGAAATTTTTGTAAATCAAATCCTTATTGTTCATCTTTGGAAGAAATAACTACCACAGGTCCTTTTGTAAAGTGAAGAATCCTTTTGTGGAGTGAATCATTGCTCCCTCATTTATTTCCTGTGTCAATCCAGATGGCGGGACGTGGTTTTCTTAAGGTTAGGCCTGCCTGTGACCCACGTTCCAAGCCCATGGGACAAACTGCATGGAAGTCCTATATATCTGTCATTGTACCCTTAAGTCATCCCAGTCCTCTCCCACCAGGCTCTGCCTTTGAGGTCGGAAGGAAGACATCCTATGGCCCTGTCCTCTCGTGCAGGAACTCATCACTGTGGCTGTCCAGAAAGCCCCCCTCGCAGCTGAGTTTCAGCCCAGGGCTCCCATTCACAGTGATGGGACCTTGAGTTCAGCCATATGCAGATAGGGAGTGACCCCTGCTCCCCTCCCCTTCCTTTTAAGTTGTCAGGGCCAGTTCTTGGGCATAGGAGCAAGATGGTTAACCGCTGTAGCATTCTGACTCTCCATCCCATCCCAGACTCCCCAGATCATGTCGGTGAGCATTAGGGCGTGTTCCTTTCCAATGCTTTGGAGATCCTGTGAGGAGTCCTGTCTAAAGATGGGGCAACTGTTCTGGGCTCTAAGGCTGTGTTTGCTTCCCAGAGGATCAACTTGACTTGGGAATGAAAAGTGGCCTGTGTGGCTGGGTGGATGGCTTTTATGAGATGGATCACACATTCTATCAGGGACTCAAGCTTCCAGTTCCCTCTTGTTTCAGACTTGCAGTATGACTGGGATAAAGTAACTCTCTCAGTGTCAGTTTCTCATACATGCCCTGGCTTGGCCTGTCCCCTATGCTGTGGGGCGAACTGAATGGGATCATGAAAGTAGAAGTGTTTGGAGACCATAAAGAGCTCTGTTCGCCTCCATATCAATCCTGCAGTGGGATTCCCCGCCCTAGTCCGGGACTGAGGCAGTGGGCCAGTGTGCCTGACTGCACAGCATTTGGGTCATTGAGATGGCAGACTACTTCTGCCTGCATTATCTGGAATGTCCTCATTTCTCCAGACTGTCTTAATTTCTGCCCCATTCCAAGGCAGGAGACAGGAATGAGAATGGAAGAGATGTGGGAACACGGGCAGAATGTGTAAAATGTAATGAACTACCCAAGACAGGCCTGGAAGGGGAAGGGCAAGGCGTCTAGGCCTTTGAAAGAGCTAAAGAAGATCCAGAATGTTGATTTTCCTGCTCCATACATACCCTGTGCCCCTTCCTCTGCCTCTTCCTCACCCATGAAGAAATGCAACATTCTGAGAATAGTATCTGTACAAAAGAGAAAAAAATGTAAAGGTAAATCAAAAATGTTTTTTTTTTGAGACAGAGTCTCACTGTGTTGCCCGGGCTAGAGTGCTGTGGCGTCAGCCTAGCTCACAGCAACCTCAAACTCCTGGGCTCAAGCGATCCTCCTGCCTCAGCCTCCCGAGTAGCTGGGACTACAGGCATGCGCCACCATGCCCGGCTAGTTTTTTCTATATATTTTTAGTTGTCCAATTAATTTCTTTCTATTTTTAGTAGAGACGGGGTCTCGCTCTTGCTCAGGCTGGTGTCGAACTCCTGAGCTCAAACAATCCGCCCGCCTCGGCCTCCCAGAGAGCTAGGATTACAGGCGTGAGCCACCGCGCCCGGCCTAATCAAAAATGTTTGAGGAGAACAAAGATGAATGTAAGAACTAGAGGGAATCACATCTTTTAAGAAAAATTCGTATTCTTTTATTTTTAGTGTTCAATGACAAGATGGTACAACCTTTATTCTTTTTCAAAATTAAAACAAAGGGCATAGAATCTGTAGTCAGCTGTGTTGGCCTTTTGAGAGTGGGTCTAGCCGTACTTGTGATTTCGATGGTACGTGACCCTCTGCCGGCCCCCTGCCGAAGGCTTGCCCCTGCCCGTGTACATAGCGCACTGTCTCTGTGGGCGGGCCCAGCACTTTCCGTCAATGTTGTACTGTATATGATGACTTGTGTTGGTCTCTGCATTTTTCTGCAGAAGAGGAGTAACCGCTCCAGGTACCTTGACCTTTGTACAGCCCGGAGGCCAACACTGTGGGTGTGTGACTCTTTAGCAAAAAAACCCATGTGGTGATGATGTGTGTATATATATAAGGCTATATCGGGAAAATTTCTAAATAAAAGTTTTACAAAGGGGCCTGGACTCTGTGCTTGCATTTTGTACCCTGGGCCTGAGACTTGGGTCGTTAAAAGGAAAGGCATGGCAAGAACCTGTCTCCCCCGAGGTGGGGAGCCTCCAGGACTCAGCTGTGGGATCCCGTCCCCCACCCTGAGGGCAGGACTGGTGGGGAGGAGAGAGGCTGCGCCCCGTGGGGTTTCCATTCTTTTCCCTCTGCCAGGCCTCACAGAGGGGACCTCTCTCCTCAGCATTGTGCACCCATGCTTTTAGCTCGGGGCAGCCCTGGTGGGTATTCGTGCTTCCTGTCGGGGTCAGCTTCCAGGGCTGGGGCAGTCGCATGTGTCGCAGTTTCCCTGAGGACTCAAAGTAGGCTGCAGGGAACCGGGGGCTCAGAGATGGAGGCTGGAGGCTTTGGAAGTCAAGAGTGGAGGCTCTGAGGCAGGTGCTCCTCACCTGGGAGGGCTTCCCTGGAGGCTCAGGAATGGGAATGTGGTTCAGGGGCAGGGACTCCGCGTCTGGGAAAGGCCACTGCATGTGAACCATTTGGAGGACCTCAGTAGGTCAGGCAGGCACTTCCAGCGAAGTTTGCCTGCCTGCCTGCCTGCCTGCCTTCCTTCCTTCCTTCTTCTTCCTTCCCTTCCCTTCCCTTCCCCTCCTCTTCCCCTTCCCCTTCCCCTTCGCCTTTCCTTTCCCTTTTCCTTTCCCTGTTTAACACATATCTATTGAGTCCCTACGATGGGCCAGACATTGTTCTAGGTACTGGGGATCCAGCATTGAACAAAACCAAGCTCCCCGTTCTAGTGGAGCTGCAGTCTAGCCGGGGAGACAGTGAGCTTACAGACACACGAAACTATAATAAACATGTTGATTGTGTAGTAAAGTAGAAAGTGATCAGTGTTAAGGAAAAAAAGCTGTGCCAAGAGGGGAATTCAGGGACCTCACAGATAACTCTGGCTGCTTTGGGGTAAACCTTGGTCATCCTGCCAGGCTCTACCTTGGCTGCTCCTCTCCGCAGGGTGCTTCCAGCCATAGCTGGGAGGGCAAAGGCAGAACAGGGCTTGGGGATCATGCTCTGGCCGACAAGGAAGCTACTCGGTTTGGGGAAGACCACAAATGTGCCTCTCCCTGGCGCAGGGCGAGGAGGTACCCGGGCGGATAGGATGGTGAGATTTAGCCATGGGTGAGCTGGCTGTGGGTCTTGGTGGCGGTGGTGGTGGCAGGGCGCTGGGCCCAGGGCCTGGCCTGTGGGGGAACAGCATGATGAAGGGCTTGAGAGAGAAACTGAGAGTGGTCAGAGAGGTGGGAGGAAAACGGAGAGTGTGGTGTTTCTAAGACTAACGCAAAAGGGCATCTGGGATGAAGTGCTTAGCCAAGTCCAATGCAGCCAAGCGGTCAAGCCAGAAAAGGCCTGAAAGCGTTGATTCGGTTTAGCAGCATGGAGGTCACCGATGCCCTGGGTGAGGGCGGTGTCAGGGGAGGGTGTAGGCAGCCTGGCTGTCCTACACTAAAGGATGGGAATAGGGGAGCACCATGTTTCCAGAAGGACTTTTCCTGGGGGAGGATGAGGCATTCCACATCAAGAGGTCAGGAAGGGGACTCTGTAGTCACCAAGACAGAAAGTATGAGGCTATAGAACGTCCAGGCTGGCCTGGCCTTTGGGGCCATCTGAGCTCATGTCTACATCTCCAAATGGGGAAACTGAGGCCCAGAGAAGAAAGAGTCTTTCCAGGCCCGCACATCCCATAGTGACTGGCAGGACAGGACCCATCCCCCTACCTCCTGCCTCCCAGGACCGCAGGGCCCCTCTGCTGGGAAAGGGCTGAGTCCTGGGGCGTTGGCTGAAATGGCCCTGCTGCTCTGTCCAGCCTCACCCCACCACTCTTTTGTTCTCCTCGCTCCTAGTGTATTAGCCTTTCTGTCCCAGACCACATTTTTTTTTAATGACCTTCCAGTTTTTGCACCTTTTGTTGCTTTTTCCCAGGGCAGCCTCCCTGTCCTGTGTTCCCACCCTCCTTTCATTCGGTTAACTTGTCTTCAGCATTCAGGAAACTGGCCTGACTTTCTGGGGTCAGCTGGCTCCTTGGTGCCCCCTCGGGCCTTCCTTTTCCGTGGCCCTTTTCCCTGCACTGTCTAGCACTTGTCTGCTTGTCCACGTCCCCACTGGCGCACGGGCTCCTCGAGGCGAGGCCATGTGGGATTTATTTCTTCGCCTCCAGCACCCTCTGATAGACCTGGCACAGGCCCCTTCCAGCATTTGCTGCATGAAGAGGTTCCCTGTGAGGAATCTCCTGCTCAGTTTCGAGGCCAGCACGGAATGAAAGAGGGGAGACGAGTGGGAGGCACGGTCGTTCCTATGCAGATGCCAGCTTCACTACCGCTGCCTGAAACCAGGGTCCCGGGCTGGTCGAGGGCAGAGGGACAGCTCTGCTCTGGGGCTGCTTACACTGCTGGGGGAGAGGGAGGAGGGCTGTGGGCTCTTTTGGGCTGGGCTGCGCTGCGGCAGCCTGGCTGTCACACTGGGCCTGGGCGGGGTGAGGTGGGGAGCAATGAAGATCGGGAGCTGTTTATCTGGTCAGCTCATGGCAGCCAGCTCGCACCTGCCTGCCCAAACCCCCTTCCCTGTTTGCAAAACAGCTAACTGCTCCCCAGAAACCAGCGCTCCCTTTCCGGCCCCTCTTGCCCGTGTGAGCCAAGCAAGTACCACTGACCAGCCTGTGGGGACACAGGCCATGGTGCTGGGCACAGTGTCCAGCAACAGAGGCTCAACAGTCGTTAAAATCACCCAGGGCATCCTCTCCCTTGTGCAGAGGAGGAAATGAGGTCTAGAGGTCTAAGGGGGTGCGGGGGGACAGCAGCTCAGCCTGCCCCAGCAATCAGCCAGGACTATGAGCAGTCAATGTGGGCACCAGAGAGCTTGCCTCCAATAGCAGGCCCAGTTTGGGACAGGACCAGTGGACAGTGAGGGCAGTCGAAGTGGTATCAGTTCATTGAGGGAGTGGCCAGGGCACAGGTGAGAGTGTGCAGGAAACACATGGAAAGAGTCTGGCCTTTGGTGTCAGAATCACCTGGGTCTGAGTTCAAGCACTGCTACTTTATTGTACCAGCTGTATGACTTTGGGTAAATCACATTACCTCTCTGAGCTTCAGTTTCTTCATCTGTTGAATGAAGATATTGACACCCATCTTACAGGGCTGTCATGGGACTTCATGTAAAGTGCCTGTGTTTTATAGAAAGCAGCCATTACTGTTCCTGGAAATGAGATTGGGGTAGGGGCTGATTTGGGAATGGCAGAAGAGAGAGAAAGAGGGAAGAGGAGGATGTGGGAACGTGAGTCATTCACAGCAGCAGGAATTCCTCTGGCCTGGCTTGTGCTGAGCCATGCATGGAGCCAGCAAGGGACCAGCCTGTCCCTGTCCACAGGGGCTCACAGGCTGGGTGAAAGTGGACTGTGGGGAATGGATAGGGAGCATTACAACCCTGGGGGCAAGTGCTATGCGAGAGGGAGGGAGAGAGAGAGAGAGAGAGAGAGAGAGAGAGAGACAGACAGAGGCCTAGTCAGTGCCCAAGGAGGACCCAGCTCTGGCAGTAGAGGCTCCCAGTAATCATTCGCTGGATTGAAGGAGCTTGAGGAGGAGGCTGGGGAAGGCTTCTTGGAGGAGGTGCCATTTTCTGTCCTGAGCCCCAGCATCTTCTCTCAGTGGTGATGCAAGCTGTCCCGGGGATGCCGGGTCCTATATTCCCGCCCAGGCCTCCCAGGGTCAGGCAGGGCTGGGCTGCTGTCGCATTCCTTCTGGCGCCTCCTTTCTCTCTCCACCTCTCCCCACTGGCTAGGTCCGAGCTCTGCCTTCCTCGCCAGCTCCTGGCCTTCTCTGTCCACACAATAACAGGATGTGATCCGTTCGAGGAAAGGAAGTGGGGAGGACGGGCAGTGCTGATAGCGCGTTTCTGACTCTACTCTCCACGCCTCCCTCCCCTCTGGACCGGCCCCTGCACTGCCTCCTCCTCCAGGCCCTGCTGGGGCCTCTCTCTGTGTTCGGGAGGGATGAGTCTGGGATTTTCAGGCCCTCACAGGCCTGTTTAACCCATGGAGAGATGTGCTCTGGCCATGCTCTCTGCGGGGCCTGCCTTCCTAGGAGACTTCTGGACGAGCTCTGGACTCTGAGCTGTTTTCTGGAGCTGCTGGAGCCTGCGGGTGGCAGGTGGGTCTCTTGCCTCCATCTGGGGCTCCACCTGCCCAGCTGCTTCCGCCGGTCCGCTTGGGCCTGATCCAAAGCAGTGGTGCTGCGGAATCAATGGAATGTCCTTGTTAAGCACTTTCTGTGCTTGGCCTTGCCCAGCATGTGGGATAGGCAGCACGGACGAGGAAACTGAGGCTCAGAGAGACAAAAGGCTTGTCTATACTCAGCATGTACCAGGAGATAAGCCGGAGCTAGAACCTAGATCTCCCAGTGTTCTTTCCCCCCTCCCCTTAGGCCAGCACCATCCCGCAGAACTTTCTGTGATGATGGAAATGTCTGATATCTGCCCTGTCCAATGTTGTACCCACTATCCACAGGTGGCTCTTGAGCACTTGAAGTGTGACTAGTGCAACTGAGTAAATGAATTTTTGTCATTTAACAAAATGAACTTTGTTGAATTTCAATTCACTTAAGTTTAAAGGGCCACATGTGGCTAGCGGCTACCATACTGGACAGCACAGCTTTAGCCTCTCAAATCCACTAAATCATTGTAAACTCATCATCTCCTTTGCTGAACAGGGCAGTGCTGGGGACATGAATCAGTCGGGTAGCTGCGGACTTGCGTTCCGTGCTGTCCCAGAGGTCAGCCAGGGAAGGAGTGTGACCTACTCACCTAGGGGTCATGGAAGGTTTCCCGGGAGCAGCTGGTTCTCGAAGGATGAATAGGGATTGGTCAGGTGTGTGAGAGAGGAACAGCATTGTGGGCCCCAAGAATAGCAAGGGCAGAGGTGCAGCCCTGGGAAAGAGCAGGATGTGCTTTGAAGCTGCAGTCTGGGTGGCTGATAAGGTGTGTGCAGTGGGTTGTGAGCAGGTAGGAGGATGGTCAGATCTGTGTTTTAGGGACCCTGTGGGTGGCCAGTGTGGAAGAGTCTGAGTGGAAGCAGGGAGAACAGAGGGCCACGGCCACCCACAGCAGGACACAAGGAGCCTGCGTGGCGAGAGGCAGGCAAGGTTGGTTTCTTGCTTCAACAGAGTCAGAAAGCAGGGTATGTCTGAGAGGAGCAAGACCATGGTTCTATGACCCTATGACTTGGAGGCAGGGAGTTCAGAAGAGCCCCCTGCAACCAGGCTTACTCAACTCTTTCTTTTCCCAGTACGCTTCCCCAACCACCTACCCATCCCACCACTCTGCTTCTGTCCTATTACAATGCCGGTCCCCCAGGGAAGAGTGGCCTCAAGGCTCTGATGTATCAGAGTAAAGAGATTTTACACAAATCCTCTGTGAAGAGCAAGCGTTGGTAGAGGGAGGCTAAGGGACCCAAGATCCTGACCTGGGAAGCTCAGAAGGAGGGTGCAAGTCACCTAATTTAACATCACGTGCACTTGGGGTTCTGCAGTCTATGGCAAACAGCTGTGCTTTCACATCTGTTGTGCCACTGACCCCTCCTAAGAATCCAGTGTGCAGGGGACAGTTACTCCCATTTTACAGATGAGGAACACTGAAGTCAGAGAAGTGAAGTGATTTGCCCAAGGTAAAGTGGCAACGAGAGAAGTCTAACTGGAATTCCATCCCAGGATGTTTGGGAAGCCAGTCCCCATACCCCATAGCAGGTGAACCCCCGAATACTGCCATGATCACTACAGATAAACACCACACAGTCCCAGACCATTAGGGCAGGACTCCTCTGAGGGGAATCAATGCGGGGAGGGGAGCTTTGGCTACACGTAATTTCATGAATTCTCTGATTTAGAGGAGACATAATAAGTCAGGAGAGACTCAGTCTCAGTTATGCAGATGGTGATCTGAAGATAACATCACCTGCCCCTGCCCGGCACCCACCCCCTTGCCATCCCATCACCAAGTCCCCCAAGACCCCTGCCTTTCTGAGACTCAGTGGAGCTACGGGACCAGGCCAGAAAACCCTTTCCCACCCCATGCTTGGTGACAGCCCAGCCAGCTGAGCCCTGGGAGCCCAGGGTCCTCAGCCCTTCCCAGCTTACCCTCTGCAGCCTGGGACCCGCGGTGCTCCTGTGTCCCAGGCTCTGCAGGGTCTGGGGGAGGGTGCGGGGGGTGCTGGGCCTTCTGCCCTCTGGCCGTTCCCACACAACCCGTCCAGGCTGCCTCTCTCAGCACTCCGCCCCTCTCTGCAGCAATCCCCCAGGAGCCACCATGTTCAATGGGCTATCAGGCTTCCCATCACTCTCACGCCCCCCTCCATTACCCCTGAATAGGTGGGATCCGGACAGACACAGGCACTCCCAGCCCCAGCCCCTGCCAATCTCTCCCAGGACCGCCTGGGGCTTCATAGCCTGATGTGCTACCTGCCTAACAGCTCAGGACTCAAGTCCTGGGAGGCTGGCACTCTAGGCGTCTTCCCTTCTATTGTTGGTAATGGCACAGTCTAGAGCAGCAGCGTAAACCAGATGCCACACGCTCGGTTTGCCCTAGTCTGTGATGCCAAGATTCTGCTCTGTGAGTCTGGCCACAGGTAGAAGTTGAGCTCTCTAAGACCCTAGCGGTTGCCATTCAGGGGCTGTGTGCTTCTCCCGCTCCCTTTGGCTTTTTGGCGGCTACAGCGGCTTCTGGCCACAGTGTAAGGAGAGGCCTGCGGGCGGGGCGGGGTGCGCAGGACAGTTGGTGGTTGCCTGGTGTGGTTTTTTTTGTGGGGGTGGGAAGATGTTGGCCATGGGCCCCTTCAGGGTCCACATCTGCTCCGTTGGGGCTGGGCCAAAGCTGGGCTGGCCGGACCAGTTGCCAGTTGCCGGGCTGCGGAGGTGGCGGTGGGAGCCGGCTGGCAGGCTTTCTGTATGATGCTAATGAGGGGAGGAGGCCCGCTTTTGTCCTGCACTTGTCCTTGCTGGAGGGTCCTCAGAGAGAGACAAGGTCCCTCCTCAGACCCAAGTGGCTGTGATTAGCCTTCCATCGCTCATTTTGATGGCTCCAGTGCTCTGAGGGATGTGGACAGGGATTCAGGGAGGGAAGGGGAGAAGCCTGATCCTGTACTGGCCCAGTGCTTTCCAGGGAGTGTCCTAAAAATCACACTGGTTCAGTGAAAAACACTGCTCCATCCTCTCTCCTCCATCCTCCCTTAAGGGCCCATTGAGCTCCCCAAGTGATCCACACCCATCCTCTCTTACTTCCCAGCCCTAAGCCTTTGCTGTGCCTGAGACACCCTGTCTGAAGACCCCCATCTCCAGGAGCAGTTCTCTCCTATAGGCTTGATCTTGGGATGCTACATCTGCTGGTCCCGAGCCCCTCCCCAGGACTAGGGCCTCTTCTGCTTCTGAACACACAAAGCCCCTTGAACTCTGTCTGGGCGCTGCTCACCATCCACCCATATCTGAGTCATGGCCTCATCTCCCTGTTTGTCTGTGAGCTGCTCAGAGCTGGGCAGTGTGTCACAGGTCACCAGTGGCCCCATCCTGCTCAGTGTGCGGTGGCCCCATAGGAGGTGCTTAGTGAATATGATCTCATCGGCCCCTGGGGCGGATGAGCACAAATGGATCATTACCTTCATTGTACAGATGGTGAAGGATGTGATCTGTGCAAGGCGACACAGGGCAGTGAGTGACTCAGCCTCCCAGTCCCAGGTCCAGCCCTTTTCTAGAGCAGGGCGTCTCAAACTTGGGCCCAGGGACAGCCAAGAACTCTGAGGAGAGAATTTAGGCAGGACATAAACCTGAATGGGGAAAAAATAGTACATCTTTATTTTCACCGCACTCTGACTGAAACTTAGCTTTTCCTTCCATTGTGAATGAAGGCAGCAAATCACAGTAGATTAGCAGTGTCTGTGACTTTTGTTACAGACATCCTATTCTGTATGATTCACAGAAATCGTAGTTCAGTCGTGGTAGATAACCTCGAAGTATCATTTCCAATCATGACCATTTTGAAATTATGGTAAGTATTAGACCTGTTGCTAGATGTTGTTATTTAATCCATTAATAAGGAAGCATACATATCATTGTATCATAAAAATTTAAAATATCTTGACAATTGTATTTCGGTACCATTGGTTTTCATTATAATTCTATGTATTTTATTTTATGCATTTAAGGCATTAATTTTAAAAGGATCATAGACTCCACCACACTGCCCAAGAGATCTATGGCACACAAAAGGTTCAAATTCCTGCCCAAAGGAGTTCTCTGATTAACCTTCCAGCCCAGAGCTTGCATTCTTCCCTGAGCCCAGGCTCTAGTAAGGAAGGGTTTGCTTTAGGCACTTGCAACCCTCTTGCACAGAGAAGGCTGGGGGAGCTGTCAGGGGCCTGCTTGTGTGACTGGGGGGCTTGGGGTAGTGTTCACTGCTCCAGCACCAGCCCCTTGGCCAGTCGCTTTTTAAATGTAACCAATATTTGCCGAGCAACTCAGACATGCCAGGCACTGCTCTCAGCACTGGGAATAGAGCAATGAACAAAATATTCCTCCTTTCATGAGCTTTATATTCTGGTGGAGAGACAGATAATCAGTAAGAAACATAAGTTAAATAAATAGTGAATGGGGAAAAATACCAAGGAGAAAAATGAAATAGAGGAAGGGAATGGGGAGAGAGTGCATGTATGTGTGTGTGTGCATGTGTGTAAGGGGGTTTATGATTTTAGGGAGAGCCTTTAGAAGTGAGCACGAGGGCATCACTGATGAGGGGACACTGGAGTGGAGACCTGGAGATGTGGCAGCAAGCCAGGCAGGTGTCTGGGGAAAGAGTATAATGGAGGGGAGAACAGCTAGTGCAAGGACCCCGAGGCTGCAGTGTGCCTGGCGTGGGCCAGGAGCAGCAAGGGGGCAGGTGTGGCTGGAGTACAGAGGAGAGGAGTGGGGGATGGGTCAGGGAGGTACCATGGGCCACCCTAGGCCACTGTAAGGACTCTGGCTTTTACTTCCGGTGGAATGTGAAGTCACTGGAGGATTTTGAGGCAAGAGACATGGTCCGACTTAACATGACATGTTGTCATGTTGCAAGTAGACTGGACAGGGCCCAGGCAAAATTGGGGAGACCAGTTAGGAGGCTGGTGAGAGATGGGGGTGCCTCGGGTATCAGAGCAATGGAGGCGGTAAGAAGTGTTAGAAGTCTGCATATATTTAGGAAGAGCCAAGTGTCTTTGGATGGAGCCAGTGCGGGTGTGTCAGAGAGAGAAGTCAAAGTCAACTCTGAAGTCTTTAGTCTGAAGCTGGGAGGATGGAGTGCCACATGCTGAGGGACGAAGGCTGAGCGAGGGGCCAGTTTTTAGTGGGGTGGACTCAGGAGCTCAGTTTTGGACATCTTATTTTTGCAATGCCTATTTGGGGACTGGTCTGGGCTGGAAATGTAACTTTGTGAGATATCGGTGTTTGGATAGAGTATGTCGTTCGGTGAGCACCTACTAGTGTCAGGCACGATGCCAAGTGCTTTCCAGGCACCCTGTCACCTCACTCTCCTAGCAAACCCAAGAGGAGGGTGCCATTAGCATTCCCATTTTACAGATGGATAAACTAAGACCCAAGAGGGCAAGGGACTCATTAAATTCACCCCACTGGGAAAAAGCAGAACTGGGATTCCAACTTGGATCTGTCGCATTTCAGTGTGCAAGCTTTTTAACCCATACCATACTAGTTCTTCTTTTTTATTTTATTTTATTGATACATAATATTTGTACATATTTATGGGGTACATGTGGTATTTTGTTACATGCATATAATGTGTAATGATCAAGTAAGTCAGAGGATTGAGGATATACATCACCTTGAGCATTTATCAGTTCTGTGTTGGAGATATTTCTTCTAACTATTTTGAAATATACAATACATTGTTGTTAACTATAATATGATCACCCTGCTCTCCTATCGAACATTAGAACTTATTCCTTCTATCTAACTATATGTACATACTGACCAACCTTTCTTCCATATCAACCCCTGCCACACACTCACACTCTTCCCAGCCTCTGGTGTCTATCATTCTACCCTCTGCCTCCATGAGATCAGTGCGTTTTGTTTTGTTTTTAGCTCCCACATGTGAGTGAGAACATGCATATTTGTCTTTTTATGTCTGGTTTATTTCACTTAACATAGTGTCCTCCTGTTCCATCCACATTTCTGCAAATGACAGGATTTCATTCTTTTTTATGGCTGAATGGTGTTCCATTCCATAGTGTATATATATATATACCACATTTTCTTTATCTATTTATCCGTTGATGGACACTTAGGTTGATTCCATATCTTTGCTATGTGAATAGTGCTGCAATAAACATGGGGGTGCAGGTATCCTGTTGATACACTGATTTCTTTTCCTTTGGATAAATGCCCAGCAGGGATTGCTGGATTGTACAGTAGTTCCCTTTGTAGTTTTTTGAGAAATCTCCACGCTGTTTTCCATAAGGGCTGTATTGATTTACATTCCCACCAGCAGTGTAGGAGAGTTCTCTTTTCTCTGCATCCTCACCAGCATGTTACTTTTTGTCTTTTTGATAATAGCCGTTCTAACTGGGGTAAGGTGATAGCTCACTGTGGTTTTGATATACATATTCTTGATGATTAGGAATGTTGAACGTTTTTTCATATACCTGTTAGCCATTTGTACGTCTTCTTTTGAGAAATGTGTATTCAAATCCTTTGTCCCACTTTTCTTTTTTTTTTTTGAGACAGAGTCTTGCTGTGTTGCCCAGGCTAGAGTGCCATGGTGTCAGCCTAGCTCACAGCAACCTCAAACTCCTGGGCTCAAGCAATCCTTCTGCCTCAGCCTCCCGAGTAGCTGGGACTACAGGCATGCGCCACCATGCCCAGCTAATTTTTTCTATATATATTTTTAGTTGTCCAACGAATTTCTTTCTATTTGTAGTAGAGATGGGATCTCACTCTTGCTCAGGCTGGTCTCGAACTCCTGAGCTCAAAAGATCCACCTGCCTCGGCCTCCCAGAGTGCTAGGATTACAGGCGTGAACCACCGCGCCCGGCCTGTCCCACTTTTTAATGGGATTTTTTGTTTGTTTGTTTCCTTTTTGCTGTTGAGTTGTTTCAATTCCTTGTATATTCTGGATATTAGTTCCTTGTTGAATGAATAATTGGCAAATATTTTCTCCCATTCAACAGGTTGTCTGTTCACTCTGTTGACTGTTTCCTTTGCTGTGCAGAAGCTTTTTAGTATAATATAGTCCCATTTATCTGCTTTGTTTTTGTTGTCTGTGCTTTTGGGATCTTAGCCATAAAGTCTTTGCATAGCTAAATGTCCTGTAGTGTTTCCCCTCTGTTTTCTTCTAGTAGTTTTATGGTTTTGGGTCTTATATTTAATAGTTTAATCCATTTTGAGTTGATTTTTATATATGGCAATAGAAAGGGGTCCAGTTTCATTCTTCTGCATATGGATATCTAGTTTTCCCAGCACCATTTATTGAAGACTATCCTTTCCCCAGTGTAAGTTCTTGGCACCTATGTTGAAAATCAGTTCACTGTAAATATGTGGCTTCATTTCTGGGCTCTCTATTCT
Organism: Propithecus coquereli; assembly: GCF_000956105.1. NCBI lineage: Eukaryota > Metazoa > Chordata > Mammalia > Primates > Indriidae > Propithecus > Propithecus coquereli. The sequence continues at coordinate 773,997 of NW_012148607.1, forward strand.
ATTCCATTGGTCTATGTGTCTGTGTTTATCTCAATACCATGCTGCTTTGGTTACTATAGCCTTGTAATATATTTTGGAGTCAGGTAGTGCGATGCCTCCAGCTTTGTTCTTTTTGCTGAGCTTTGTTCTCTTTGGTTATTTGGGTTCTTTTTGAGTTCCCTGTGAACTTTAGGATTGTTTTTTCTATTTCTGTGAAAAATGTCATTGGTATTTTGATGGGGATTGCATTGAATCTGTAGATTGCTTTGGGCAGTGTGGTCATTTAACAATATTAACTCTTCTGATCCATGAGCATGTCTTTCCATTTATTTGTATCCACTTTGGTTTCTTTCATCAGTGTTTTGTAGTTTTCCCTGGAGAGGTCTTTTGCCTCCTTGGTTAAATTTATTCCTATATTTTATTGTTTTTGCAGCTATTGTACATGGGATTGATTTCTTGACACAATTTCTTCTTTTGAGCTTCATAGTTCATTCATTTGTTCGTTCGTTCTTTCCCTCTCTCCCTCGCTTCCTTTCTTTGTCTTCAAGATACTTAACCTTTAGCTTTCAAATATCTTTGGTAGAGGTCAAACTATAGTTACAGTTAACATTCAGCTAATTTAAAATTTTTCTTAAATTTTTTTATTATTGGCATTTTCAAACATATGTGAAAATAGAGAGAATAAGATAATAAACACCATGAATTCATTATCAACTTCAACAATTGCCAACATGTGGGTCATCTTGGTTCATCTATGCCTCCATCCCTCCCCACATTCCCTGTTTCTACAATGGGTTATTATGAAGCAAATCTCAAGCATCATGTTATTTCATCTGTAAATTCAGTCAATATCTTCATTAGTTTACTTAATTAAAACAATTTACTGAATATCCATTCTTTCAGGTTGTATGCTACATTCTAGTAAATTCCTACTCATCTTTCAAAGCTCAACTCAAATGTCACCTCTTCCTAGAAGCCTTCCCTGGTCTTTCCTTCCCCCAAGGGAGTTTAATGACTCCTTCCTCCGGGCTCAGATTGTATACCTCCTTGACAGCACTCACTGTTTTTTAGTAATTGATTTTTTTTTTAATGTGAGGAGAAAGTACAATGTAATGCTTAAGAGGTTTGGTATCAAATAAACTTAGATTAAAATTCTAGATCCACTTATTTTCTGAATTTAATCTTTCTGAACTTCAGTGTTTTGTCAGTAAAATGGGGATACAGTACTCACCTCATATTGTGAGGAAGGAATGAGTTATGAATTCAAAGCACCTTGCACAGTGCCTGGCACATAGCCTTGACTCGGCTCTTCTGGATGCCTCACTCCCGCATCTGTGCAGTCCGCTTATCCTGCCTGCTCTACCCCATAAACTGCTCTTCCAACCTCCAGTTCTTTCCCTGCACTCTTGTAACCCCAGGTGTCACCATCCTCCTCTTGGATGCCTCCCAGAGCCTACTTACTGCCCACAGCCGCCCAGCCCCGTTCTTCAAGCTGTGGTTGGAGAGCGCTTGCTGAAATGCAAGACTTCCCAGGTCACATCGTTGCCTGTGATGGTTCTGCATTACCTGTGCAGTAAAGACCACACCTCTTAATGGGTCCTGCAAGGCTCATGGGACCCCTTTCCAGACCACCCCCTGCTCTGCTCATCCCACACTCCCAGCCACAGTCACTGCAGACCTTCTCTCCCTCGGTCCCAGGGGACTGGGACCCAGGCCGCACCGATACTTCCTAGAGGTAAACCTCAAGATTCACATACCCATCTCCAAACCAGACTCGCGGGTCCTGCCCCTTCTGCACAAAAACACCACCTGCTGCTGCCATCTTCCCCATCTCAGTCTGCTCTAGCCGAGCAGACTAAAAACCTCGGAGCCACCCTTGGCGTCTCTCTTTCTCTCACATTCCATATCATGTTGGCCTTACTCTCAGAATACACCTAGACTCAGACCATGGGTTCCCAGCTCCACAGCTGCTCCCCGACCCCAGCGGCTGTCCCTCCTTGGAGTGCTCCAGTGGGGGCTCTTCTTGCCCCCATAGTCTCTTCTGCACATGGCAGCCAGGTTATGTCTCTTGTGCTTAAAACCCTCCAGTAGCTTCCTGGTCTCAGCTGGAGTAAAAGCCAAAGTCCTTATGGTCACCCACAAGGCCCCAAATGAGAGGCCTCCCCCGCTTTCCAACCTCCTTTCCTCTCCCTTCCCTCAGCCACAGTGACACCCTCCATGCTCCTTCCTCAGGGCCTTTGCACTTGCTGTTTTCCTTGCCTGGAGTCCTCTCCTCTCTCCCACTGAGCATCTTGCTCCCTCACTTTCAGCTCTCCGCTCAAACGTACCTTCCCAGATGCATCTGTACAAAATAATACCCCCCTCCTCGTGGCGCCCCATTCTCCTGATCCTGCCTGGACTTTCCCATATTGCCACCTGACCTACTTTGTCTGTGTGTTTTCTGGCTGACTCCCCTTAGAATGTCAGCTTCATGAAGGCGGGGACTTGGTTTCGCTCACTGCTGTATCCCTAGCCTCTTGAACCGTACCTGGTCCATAGGAGGCTCTCAATAAATATTTGTTGATAAATCAGTGAATGAATGTTAGACTTAATGTTACCTATCCTGACTTCCTAGACTAGATGGCATCCTCATTCATATGCTCTTAGCACCCATACATCCCCTTTGAAATATTTAGTGCAACCATAATTACACCATTATATAATGTAAGTGCTGTCTTGTTCATTACAGGTTGAGCATCTCTAATCCAAAAATTCAAAATCTGAAATGCTCCAAAATTTGAAACTTTTTGAGCACTGACATGATGTCATAAGTGGAAAATTCCACATCTGACCTCATGTGATAGGTCTCAGGCAAAACGTTGTTTCGTGCACAAAATTATTAAAAATACTGTGTAAAATTACTTTCAGGCTATATGTATAAGGTGTATAGGAAACATAGATGAATTTCATGTTTAAGGCTCGGCGCAGTGGCTCACGCCTGAAATCCCAGCACTTTGGGAGGCTAAGGTGGGAGGATCACTACAGCCCAGGAGTTTGAGACCAGCCTAGGCAACATAGTGAGTCCTTGTCTCTACAAAAAATAAAAAAAATTAGCTGGGCATGGCACATACCTGTAGTTCTGAGGCTCAGGTGGGAGGACTGCTTGAGCCCAGGAGTTTGAGGTTATAGTGAGCTATGATCTTGCCACTGCACTCCAGCCGGGGCAACAAAGTGAGATCCTGTCTCTAAAAAAAAAAAAAAATTATGTTTAGACTTGGGTCCCATCTCCAAGATATCTCATTTTGTATATGCAAATATTAACCCCCCCCAAAAAAATCTGAAATCTGAAACACTCTGGTCCCAAGCATTTCAGATAAGAGATACTCAACCTATACTGTATTTCTAGTCCCACAGTAGGCACTAAACATGTGTTGAGTGATGAATGAAAGGAATCTAGGTGTTATTTGAGAAACTGACCAATAGTAGGTGCTTGACAGAAGCGCTGAGCCTTTCTAAACCTTCCTGAGGTTTAATCCTAACTCTCCTACTAACTTATTGTGTGAACTTCAGTTCACACTGGGACCGTCGCTTTCTTTTCTTTCTGTACCCCGCTGAAAAATAAGTAGCAAGATCACACCATTCAGGATGAGCTTTTAGGCCTGGAGAGACTGTGATTCTAGAAACTGGTGTGCCCAGCTTGGTTCTACTGCTGGCCTGCAGCTCTGCGTAGGGCAGAAGGGTTGTACTGGAACCACTGGGCAAACATTTGGCCATGGGACCTCTGCTGGCAGGCTGGGCTCCTGGCACAGGGCCAGTCCTTTAGTTTCTTGGCTGGATTAGTGGGCAGCAGGAGGGTTGATTGATCTTTCCTCACTGGGGGGTCCTGGCCATAAATCTCCCTCGCCCAGTGGGGTCGCCTAGGACCCAGGATTCACAGCCAGCACGTTCCTTGGCTTGGCTGGCTCCGGGCTGATGCTTTCTGCCCCTTCCGGCTCCCAGGCACTGGGGCCCTCTGTGGGAGTAAGCACCGTTCAGTCTGTTCAGAGCCCCAGCTCTGAGTCCCAGAAAGCCTCTGTGCAGAGGGGTGCCAATCTTTCTCCAGGTCTGTCCTTGAGATCACGTGGCATTGCTTTGAGCAGACCTGCCCTAGGCTCCAGGTGAGTCAGGACTTCTTAAGCTCCTGGGAACCCTTGGTCTGGCGAAGGCTATGGACCCCTTTTCAGAATAATGTTTTTAAGTGCATATAATAAAATGCATAGTTTGCAAAGGTAACCAATTATACTGAAATGTAGTTATTGAAATATTAAAAATATAAGTTTGTAGTGTAGTAATTTATGTGTATCTTTATAATGTATTCAAAGACAAGATCTTGTGGAAAGTCTAATGACTATTGTGCTTCCATAAGGGAGAGCATAAATGATATATCCAGATATCTGCAACAATTATATGGTGATATGAAAATATCACAGAGGGACTTTGTGGTATTGCCTTCATTCCTAATGGACGAAAATGGTAAATTTTATTTAGAGATTAGTGAAATACCGACGTCATGTTTTCCCCATCCACGTTCATGAGCCACTGCCTTCTTCCACGGGCCCTTGGGCAGGGCAGGCGGAATGAAGGGGGCCAGGTGGGCAAAATCGTAGGTCTGAGAGGAGGGGAGCTCACCACAGTCTTGGTCAACCTGCTTCCTCAGGACCTAACTAAAATGTGAAAATCCCTCGTATGCTGTTAATGGAGTCACAGAATCATAGGCTTCCAGAGCTGGAAGGGCTATAACCCTGCTTTGGTCTGAATGTACGTCTCTCCAAAACTCATATATGGGAACCGAAGCCCCAAGGTGATGGTGTTCAGAGCTGGGACCTCTGGGGAAGGGGCGGGAGGGCTCCCCCCTCATGACTGGATTAGTGCTCTCATGAAAGAGCTTGGAGGGAGCGCCCAAGTCCCTTTGGCCCTTGCATCTCTCCCGCCACGTGAGGACACAGCAAGATGCGCCATCTAGGAAGCAGGGAGCAGCTCTCACCAGACACCAAATCTGCTGGTGCCTTCATCTCGAACTTCCCAACTTCCAGAAATGTGAGAAAATAAATTTCTGTTCTTCATAAATTGCTCAGTCTAAGGTATTTTGTTAAAACAGTACCAACAGACTAAGACAAATCCCTTCTGCAGATGCCCCCATTGGGTGCCCCGGTCCTTGGCCTCTGCTCACCCTCCTCTAGGGGTGGGGAGCTCACCCTCTGGACGCCCTCCTTTCAGGGCTGGTCAGCTCCAACTCTCCCAGGAATGGTGACCGTGTCCTCTCATTCACACACAGACATGAATCAGACCCAGTCCCTGGCCCCGCAGCTAGAGGGTGGAGAGACGACGACCCAACTAGAGCTAAAATGTCTTATTCATTCAACGATCATTCTCTGAGCTTCTGCTCTTTGTCAGGCCGGGGTGGGGGCTGCATATACTGAGACTTAATTTCATAAAATATTTGTCCAGTGTGTCCTCAGGCACTGTGCTCAGTACTAGGTGCTAGGGGTGAAATAGACATGATACCTTCCCTCCCAGGAGACAGATGTTGAATGAGTAAACATACAAATCAATAGGTAATTGCGACTTGTGACAATAGCTGTGGAGATGAGCAGAGGAGACTCCTAAGAGGGAACGACTTCAGTTGGCGGAGAAGGGAAGCCAAAGAAGTCCTCTTGGAGAAAGTGATTTTTTTTTTTGAGACAGAGTCTTGCTCTGTTGCCCAGGCTAAAGTGTTGTGGCATCAGCCTAGCTCACAGCAACCTCAAACTCCTGGGCTCAAGCGATCCTCCTGCCTCAGCGTCCTGAGTAGCTGGGACTATAGGCGCGTGCCACCACATTCAGCTAATGTTTTCTATTTCTAGTAGAGATGGGTTCTTGCTCTTGCTCAGGCTGCTCTCGAACCCCTTAGCTCAAGGAATCCTACCCCTTAGCTCAAGCGATCCTACCGCTGCCTCGGCCTCCCACAGTGCTAGGATTACAGGCGTGAGCCACCATCCCACGCTTAAAGCAAGACTTGGAGGATCAGTTTGAGGGTCAGAGCATTCCAGGTAGAGGAAAGAGGGAGTGAGGAAGAGTGTGGCTTTTGTTAGGAAGTGACAGGAAGCACTGGGGCCAGATGAGGCTGGAGAGAGGGGCAAGGACAGATTGTCTGGGTCTTCAGGCCCTTGCAGAGAAGTTGACATGGTAGTTTAAGTGCTGATGGAAGCCGTTAAAGGGTTTATATTAGAATGAATAAAACAAGGTCTCCAGGAGCTCTCAGGCTTGCAGCAAAGATATTAATGAGATGAAATATAGGAATGAGTGAAGAAAGCTTTCATTTCTGTGCTCTAAACACGCTTCTTGAACGTGTCTCCCTTTTTCTCAGGCTCAGCTCTCTGCCTGGATTGCCCACCCCAAGCGGTCTGCCCAGCCCAACAATCTGGCTAACTTGTTTCCTGATCACCTCCTCCAGGGCGCTTGCCTTAACAATGCAGGCCTCCACACTGCCCTGCATCACAGCCCTGAGCGTGCCATGAACATGCCATGAGCGCTGTTCCCAGCACCAGTGACTATGGACACGTCAACGTCCACCTTCCCTTCTCCAAACCACCCCTGGAGGAGGGGTGGAAAGGCGGGCTGGAAGGAGGAGAAGTTGCAGCATCTTAAGCTGCAAACGGCACCCCTCCCCTCCCCAGCCAGTGGGGATTGGAGCTAGACACTGCCACCTGCTGGCAGCAACTGGAATGGAATGGCAGACTAGACGGGTGGGGAGGAAGAGACTCCTGGCCGCCGTCCAGGCCCACTTTGGCTTTTCTGAACGATAATCACACGAGGTCTAGTGGGATGGAGGGCTTTTCTTAGGGGCCTGCTGATTCCAGGTGGCAGAGCTGGGCTGGGAACAGGAAGGAGGAACTCAGCGTTGATGGAACAGCTGCTCAGGATGCAGGGTCCAGCCCTGTGGGGCTGTTGAGACCTGAGTCCAGAGCCTGGACCCAAGCCAGACCAGCAGGGGGGCCATGGGGACTCTGGCTGTGTCCATACAGCTGGGGAGATGACCCCCTGCCCGCGTGAGGACCTCCAGGGAGCAGGGACCAGCTCAAAGCCAAGTGTCCACCCACACCCCCCTTTTCTGGAACAACTTGTTTTGCTCTAAAGCTTGGGACTTTGACCCTGGAGATGTGTTTTCCTCCTGTTTGTCACCTGATGTCCTTCCTGCTCATCCTCCTCCCCCAGCACTCGCAAAGCAGGGCCCAGGGAGTCCTTGCCTTTCCCCAGGTTTTTTAGGGAAGTGGGTGATGCTCTGGTGAGGAAGGCAGAGCCTGGGGCTTGGAGGCTGAGGGCAGAGGCTGGGCTGCTCCAGGGGGGCACTGGCTGGAGGGGTGTTGCAGCAGTGACTTCCCTGCCCACCTCTTCTCAGATCTCTCCTTCCTTGGCTCCTGGGACACCCCACTCTTCTGGGATTTCTTCTTTCTGCTCCATCCTGCCTCCTCTTCCTTCGGAAGACCTTTATGTGCTGGGGCTGTGTCCTGGTCCCTCACTCCTCTCCTTTCTCTGCTCTCCTTTCAACACACACACACGTGCACACACACGCACACGCGCACACATGCACCCATGCACACACACCTGCAACCTTCTAGATGTCTCTCTGGCTCTTCTGAGATACTACCACCCACCCAGCACCCAAGCCAGAGACCTGGACGTCACCTCCACCCCTTGCTGAGCACCCATTCCCAGCTAGTCACTGTACTCTAGCAACCATGCCCTGGCCTTTCCACATCCACAACTGGGCTCAGATCCGTTCCCACTGCCACTCCCTGATGCAGTCCTGTCACCGGGGCTGTGGCCACCGCAGCAGCCTCCCTGCTCTCCCTTTCTCCAGCCTTTGCAGGCCCTTTTCACTCTTCACCTTGCATGGAGAGGAGTTTTCTCAAATGCAAAACTGACTCCCCTACTCAAAACCCTAGGAGAAGGCATGGGTGGATGTTTGTTAAATTCAACCCCATTCTTTACATTCCAAGCAGTGATTTCCTGGCTGCTCATTAACAGACACAGTGCTTACTCTGGGCTGTGCCAGAAGATTCTGAGGACACAGAGTTGGGGCAGGGAGGGAGAACAGGATCTGCATGTACGGGTGGCATCACTCAACTCCAAGCAAAGTTCCCCTAGATCGCCTTGAGACACCCCATCTTTGGATGGCAGTGGGTCCCACCATACTCGCATGTGGACACACATGCTCACACACACACAGGAAGCAGGCATGGGGCGTGATGTCTGAGTACTCTCACTGGCAGAACCATCCCCTGCTAGAAAGGGCTGCCCAGCAGGCCCTGTGAGCAACAATCTGGTGCCTTCTGGGCAGGAAGGATATGGAGGGGCCTTCTGCTCTGGCCCTGGCTTTTGGGGACTGTTCATCCCTGAGACTTTGCTCCTGGTCAGCTGGCTCCTTATTTCTATGGAATCAGCGTCTCGGCTCCCTGTACTCCCGGGGTGGAGTGGGACACGGAGACCCAGCATGACCCCTGGTCTGGGGCCTCCACAGGTACTTAGGTTGTTCTCAGACCCTGAGCTGGAGGGCCAGATGGACGCCATGTGATCCTGGGGGGACTTTTGTGTCTCCTGAGGAGTCTGACTCCAGGGCCTCCCTGCTCCAGGGGACAGGTGTGCCTTCTTCAAGGCTGCCCTGGCCGTGAGGGCTGAGGGCCCAGGGATTCCGGGCCCCAGGTTGGAAGTTGCTGCCTGGGGTGTCCCCCCTTTTCCCCCCAGCTGGGCTGCATTCACATCAAATGATGCCTCCCACACATTCTCTCCCCTGCGATGGGCAGAGATGGCCCTGAGGGTAGGTGCTGAGGCCTCACTAGGCCCAGATCTTATCAAGGGAAGTCCTGCCTGGTTCCCAGGGACCATGTCTGGAGCCAAGAGGAAGAGCTGAACTGGGCCAGAGCAGCTGGGTGGGGTCAGGGCTTGTTCCCGGGCTGAGAAAGCACCCCCTGCCCCCAGGGAGATCTCAGCAGGAGGGGGAGATTTAGGAAGCTACTGGGCTGGCCCAGGGGAGGAGGTGGGCATAGCACGGGGTCCTGGCATTGGAGCCCCAGGGTCTGGCTTGGTGGGGCAGGCACAGGTGAGGGGAGAAAGGAAACAGGCCAGGCTCTGGGAGGGGTTGAGCCTCTGGGGTTTTCCCAGGCTCTGCAGCCAGCCGGCAAATTTCTTAATTCTGCTGTCAGCCTTCCACGAAGCCCTGCCCACTGGTTTCAGTCAAGGCAGGTGTGACAATGTGTCACGTGTCACGCCCTTCCCTAGAGCCCAGCCCCACTGCCAGGAAGGGGGAGCTCAGGGACTTGGAGGTGAGACTGAGAGTCTCCCCACTTCTGCCTGGCCCTAGGACCCGCCTCTTTAGCTGGCCCCTGGAAGGTGCCTTGAATGAGCCCTGGGCCCGGGCCAGGGGAGGCCAGGCCTGCAGCTCATTACGGTGGGAGGGAGGGCAGTTTCCCTCCACCGCCCACCTTCCCTTCTCCTCCCCTCTCCTTCTTCCCTCTGAGCTCCTTTCCTCCCGGGCTGGACAGAGCCCAGGTTGATCTCAGGCCGACACCAACAGACTCCACAGCGGCTCCAGGAGCCCGGACTCCGGCGGCAGGAGGGAAGCCCAGGAGCTGCCTACAGCCATGTCAGCCCTCAGCCTGGTCATTCTGGGCCTGCTGGCGGCAGTGCCAACCGCCAGCTGTCAACAAGGTAGCGCAGGATTGGGCCAGCCCCCGTGGCGGCAGGGAGGAGGGGGCCGGGCTGGGCACTGATGATCCGGGGGCTGATGGGTGGTGTTCCCTGTAGTTTTGGGGGGAGCAGAGACCGGGCTAGCTGGAAAATCCTCCCAAGGCAGAGACGTCTGAGCCAGGCCTCTGTCTGTGACTTGATTTCCATGAATGAGCAGTGGGCAGCAGGGAAGTGTTGGGTTTAGGATCTGGGTGAGAAGCAGGAGTTGGGCCCAAGCCCAAAGAGCAGGCATTGCCCTAGAGATGGCTGGTCCTGAGTGCAGGGCCAGGGACTACAAGGAGGATGGGAGGGGGGTGCCCAAGCCACCCCTTGGAGGCAGGCTTGCTCCAGGGAGGGACAGTGCTCTCAGGGGTTTGCCCATGGCTTTGACCTAAGTCCTCGCTGTCTCGGCTTCCTGGGCTTGGGTAGAGAGCGGTGCCCCAGGGTGGTCCTACCACATATCTGAGCTCTTCCTCCAGCTCTGCCTGTCTTGCTGTGTGGCCTTGAGCAAATCACAGCCTCTCTTTGAGACTCAGTTTTCTCACCCATAAAATGAAAATGATAAACCCCACTCTGCCCACCTCCCGGGGCTGCTGCCAAGGTCAGAGTTGTGGAAGGGCTTTGCACTAGATGAAGCATCGTGCCCTAAGGTCTGATATCTGCAGCCAAAGTCTGGTGACAGCAGGTGGGACTTAGGTCCAGAGGGGTCTGGCAAAAATGCTTCCAGAGCACCCCCACCCCCTGAGCTCTCATGTATGTCTGCTTCAACTCTGTCTCCTGGATCTTGGAAGCCCTCTCGGGAACTGAAGACCAGAGAGGTTGAGTAGCTTACATGGGTCACACAGCAGGGCAAGAAAGGACAGGACTCAGACACCTTCCTCCTGCCCCAAGCTCTGCCCCTTGCTTTGGGTGCTAGCCCCAGAGCCACATGGGAGGAGGCGCAGGGAAATGCAGTTTCTGTTGTGACAGGAGGGACTTGGCCATAGGGTCTGGAGCAAGCAGGGAGGGGCCTCCCAGGGTAGAGTCCTAACTCCCAGTGCTTGAGCAACCACTGACCTGAGTGGTTGACCTGATTTAGTGACTCTGAATCATTGTTTCTCTGGGGGAAATAATGAATCTAAAGCATCGCGTTTTGGCAGGTGTGGAACTCGCAGCGTAACCACACTGTGTCTCTTCTGCTCCTACTGGAGATAAGCAAGGTCTGATCTGGCCACAGGCCAGAATTCCTAGCCTCCTCTCTCCTTCCTAATACCTGCCAGGCTCCGAGAAGAGGCCAGGCCTTCACTGCAGCAGGAGATGTTTAGGGTAGACTCAAGGTAGGACTTTTTGAGTGGGAGTGAGGCAGTGTAAGGTTTTTGGATGCCCAGCCTGGGCCCCTCAAAATATAGGATGGCTCTAGAGATGCAGGTGTTTTGGCCTGGAGGCAGGACCCCTCACAAGCCTCCTGTAGACCTCTGTCCCCTCCTGGGACCTCTACCCACTGAATGTCTTTCCTCTGCAGGACTGAGCTCCCTCAGGCTTGTGGAGCCCAATGAGGCCAAGCAGAGAGGAGAGCCCTCGGGGCTGCCGGTGGCCTGAAGGCCAAGACTTCTGGGAAATCTTGAGGGTCTGAGTTAGTGTCAAGGGTTGAGAAGAGGAGGAGGGTGCATGATTGGGGCCTCCACCTGGTCTCTCACTCTAAGTCCCTGGGCACCCAGCTGGAGGAGTCAAAAGGGGCTGGTTTCCTTCCCAGCCCCCAAGACCCAGAGGGGAGCTCACCGCTCTGGCCTGTCTCTTGGGACATCCCGGTCCACTCCTCTGCCTGGGCAGCCCGGGCAGCCCTAGCTGAGCAGCCTTGCCCGCCCCACACACGCACACCCTTCCCAGCACCAGGGAAACCTCCTGTTACAGAACGGGATCTTCCAGATGCCAGCCCAGTCTTGCCAGGTCCGGGCCCTCCTCGGCCTTCTGAGAGCCACTCCCAGCTAGCACAGCCTAGGCTGCTGTCCAGGGGGCTGCCCTTTGGTCCCTGCGGCCCAGGCTCTCCCTGGGGGGCCCTGCATGTGACCCACGGTGTGGGGGAGGAGAAGAGGCTCTGGGCTACCTGGATCTCAGTCACAGCACTCTGAGGCCTGTCCGTTGCTTGGCTAATCATTCCTTCCTCCAACTCTTGTCTTCTCTCTGAGCCTCTGTCCTTCCTCCAACTCCATCCTTTTCTTCAGCTCAGTGGGAGTCAGTGGGCCCGCACCCCACCCCTGCAGCCCCAGAATGTCTCCTCTGGTCCTGGCCACTGCTGATGGCCTCCAACACAGGCCCCAGCCCTTGGGGCATGAGGCCCCTCCCTCCCCAGCCTGCTACAACCCCCCACCTCTTTTCAGGCCTGGGGAAACTTCAGCCCTGGATGCAGGGCCTCATCGCCGTGGCAGTGTTCCTGGTCCTCGTTGCGATTGCCTTTGCCGTCAACCGCTTCTGGTGCCAGGAAGAGCCGTGAGTGCTGCCCGAGGGCCCCGGGGGCTGGGCTGGCCCAAGCAGGCAGGAAGGGCCCCAGAACCACTGCTCTTGCTCTAGGAGCTGTGAGAAGGGCCTCAGAAACCCTGGGTCCAGTGCTCTCATTGTGTGGAAGGGAAACTGAGGTTCAAGGTCATGGGGTGCATTGGTGAACTAGAGCTCAGGCTTGTTGGCTCCCAGCCCTGGGCTGTTGGCCCCACAGCTCTCGTGCCCACTCCCCGTGGGTGCTGAGGAGACATCTTCTCTCCTTGGGGGTCTCTCAATGTTTCTATCTGCAGAGTCAGGGCGGTGCTGGCCTGTGAGGGGCTTTGAGCACCTCTGGAAAGGGAGGCTCCGTCCTTCTTGTGGGTCAGTCGTGGTACAGAGGGGCCATGGGACAGACGAGACTGCTGCCCTCATGGGCCCAGACCCGACGAGCAATCACGGGTTCAAGTGTTGCTGCCACTGGGGAGTGCAGACAGCACGGTGGGGCCTGGCCCGGGGTGGGTGGTCAGTCGGAGGCTTCCCCATTGCAGGTTGATCGGGAAACCTGGAGAACAAGAGTCAGTCACGGGACACAGTGGCCTGGGAAGCGCTGCAGTGGAGGGAAGAGTGCACCCAGGGCCTGGGCCAGGAGCAGGGTACCAGGGCTGGTGCGGACGCACAAAGGGCAAGTCCAGGCCAGGAGCTGGGGAAAGGCTACTTCTGTCCCCAGGGGTGGGGACAGCTCTCACAAAGGTGGCCCACTGGCCTGGGTGTTAGCAGCTGTTCTTTGCAGGCTGCCAAGGCAACCCAAGCAGTTCAGGGGTGTGGAGAGAGATGGAGAGGCCTGAGATGAGGGTGCGAGCAGGAAGGATCCGGGCTGAGTAGGCCCTTGTGCACCAATGACCTGAACTTTGGACTTTACCTTAGTACAATGGGAGTCCAGTGACAAGTCTTTTTCAGCCAGTCCCGGGGTGAGACCTGCCTCAGCAGAATCACTCTGGCTGCCTCCAGGGAGGTGGGGCCAGTCAGTCTGCCGGTGTGGACCAGGAGGCTGGGCATGAGGTCGGGGGGAGCCCAGGTCTGGCCATAAGGGGATGGGCCTGCGCGCTGTCTAGGAGGGGACACCTGGGAGCGGCTGGATGGAGATCAGAGTGGGCACAAGGGGAGGAGGACAGGGCTGACGCTGGGGTTTCTGACTGGAGACCACTAACTGAGGCACAGGGCACAGGAGACGAGCAGATCTGGGGCAACTGCTGAGTTTAACTGGGGACATAGGAGGTCTGAGGTGCCTGTAGGATGTCTGAGGAAAGATGAACAGGTGTAAGGTCTGGTGGGAGCAGTTTCCAGGGGCTGGGGGCAGAGCCCACAGCAGGGGGTGTAAACCTGAGCAACAGGCAGGAGCTTTGGCTTCGCCTTCTCCACCGGCCCCAGCTCTGCCTGCAGCAGCCACTGCCTGTGCTGCCCACGCTGCCCAGGGACGTCCTGCTGGGCCTGCTCTGGGGCTGAGCAGAGGGTGGCTGGTGGCGTGGAGAGGGCCTGGCATGTGGAGAAGCCTTTTGCAAATTCCTGACCCCCACAGTGGAGCCCAGAGAGGGGCGTGAGGCCCCGTGGGAGGGCCCAGAAAAACGGCCGCAGGACGAGGGTGCTCTGTGAAGGGGCTGCCACTGCCCTGTGGGCTCGTGAGAACCAGGACCTGAGATAGGGTCTGCTTGGATGGGGGGCCCTCTTGATGTGCCCACTGATGAGCCCTGTCCCCAGGGAGCCCATGCACATGGCGATGACCGTTGGAAACAAAGTTGATGGGGTCCTGGTGGGAACGGATGGAAGGTACTCCTCCATGGTGGCCAGCTTCAGGTGAGGCTCCACACAGGGCTGCCTGCCTTGTGTCCCAAGGACCTGGGGGGACCTTAAGACCAGGCGCTGCTGAGGGTGAGGGGCTGTTGAAGGACCAGGGAGGGGGTGGGGGCTCTGTGAGCACTGCAGGGCTCTGTGGGGAGATGTAGCCTCAGTCTGGGGTGGGGGCTCAGTTAGGGTCGGGGACTTGGCAGGGGAGGGGTCAGCAGGTGGATTGGGGCTCACAGGCAGTGGGCGCTGTGGGGGAAGGGGCTAGATGGGGAAGGGGCTTCAGTGAAGGGGTGAATGAGTGGGGGACTCAGTGTGAGGCGGGGCTCAGTAGGGGATGGTGCTCAGGGGGGATGGGTGACATGGGGGAGGGTTGCTCGGTGGGACCCAGTGGCAGAGCACCCCATGGAAGAGGGAGGTGGGATTCAGGGGTGCTGAGAGGCTTCCTGTCTCAGGTGCACAAGCCCAGATAGGGTCGGGGAACCCCCTTCTGGGAGTCAAACGTTCATTCTGGAAGATGTTGTCCTCACATGTGCCAGGAGGGCAGGGAGAAGGGGATGGATTGGGAGGCGTGATGACCCACCAGGACCCTGCCATCCACTTTCAGGTCCAGCGAGCATGAGAATGCCTATGAGAACGTTCCCGAGGAGGAGGGCAGTGTCCGCAGCACCCCGATGTGAGCCTGGCTCGTGTGGCCCCTGTCCTGAGGCTCCCGGGCACCTGTGACGGATGCCCAATGCCACCACCTGAGCCTCTTCCTTCTCTGCCCAGGAATCTACAATATGGGCTGACTCCCTCCATCCCACAGCACCCCACTCTCCCCCAGATTATCGTCAGCCGAAATTGGAGCTCAGACTGTGTCCAGGCTGGGGCTTGGCTGCGGCCCTGGGCCCTCCTGCCCTGGTCAGAAGAGCTTTCTAAAGAGGACAGTCAGCTCGGCACCTCCCGTCCTGCCTTTCATGTCTTTCCCCATAACTGTGGAAATGGCCCTTATTTCTGTGAAATAAAGACTTTTTGTACTTCTGGGGCTAAGGCTCAGAAACAGCCCCTCAGGCTTCCAGCGAGGCCCGATCTTGCTTTCTGAAATGTGACAACTGCCTTTCGAAGCGGCTGTCACAGTGGCTTTGGAGGATCGTCCAGGAAGCCCCTGCACCCACAGGGCAGCTGAAGCCGAGAGCGTCCAGGCTGGGAGGGGCGGAGGGTTTGTGTCCTGGGTGGGTGTAAAGGAGGGTGGGTGTCTATCCGGTGTCTGAGCGTGAAGCACCCTTGAACGACAGTGTCTGATGAGCTCCCTGCGTGGAAGAGCTCCGGAGGCCATGAGCCAGGGGCGGCAGCGCATCCCTGCCAATGCAGCCTGCAACAGAGGGGGCAGCATCTTCGCCCCAGTCTACCCCTCCCTTGCTGTGTGCCTTGGGGCAAGTTCCCTCCCCTCTCTGGGCTTCAGCTTAATAAATTGTGGCTGTCGCTCTGGTGATTCCTTTTCTAGTCTTTTGCTCATGTGGCTTTCTGGGACTCATGCCTTCCTATCCCACCTCTGCCAGTTTAAACTCAGCCTATTCTTTTTCTTGGCCCAGCCAAGGTTCCTCTTCCTCTGGGAAGACTTCCTTGATTAGACCAGGGCCAAGCCAGGCCACCAGCCCACCAACTTCTCACTCACTGGAGGACAGGCAAAGGTTCCTGCAGGGTCAGTCCTCTGCTAAGGCACAAACACTTTCCTTTCCAGCCTCTGGCGAATCTGATTCTCCTTGCATGAGGCCACATTTACTCCCACCTCTGTCCCCAGTTGTCCCTGAGGGCACAGGGGTGGGTTCCAGTCAGGTCCTTCCACCAGCCTGCCAGGGTCTGAAGGCAGAGCCATCGTCCCCTCTCCCTGCAGCGGGTGAGGCTCAGCGCCTCGCACCTGTGAGGTTTTACCAGGAGGGCCTGCTTCCGCCCAGACTCCGCGTTCCCCAGCAGCTGCCTGGGGTGGAGCCTCCGTGAGAGCCCCTTGGCCCCCTCCCCATTCTGTCTCTCTCAATTTGGGCAGGACTTGGACGGTGGGAGCTGTGGGGGCCCCCGCAGGGGCTGGGCCGGCACTGACCTTACAGCCCCTCACCTCCACCCCCTGTTCCTGCCCTGACCGGGGGCTGCGAGCAGGGAGCTGCCGGCCCCAGAACCGCGAGACCCCCAATCCTTATCGCTCCGTCCCACCTGCCAGCCCTGCCGGATCAGGGAGGGAAAGGAGGCTGGGCCCGGGCCAGGACAGCCGCTTAATGACCCTCCGGGGGCCTAATCTCAGACTGGCAGCCGCTGAGTGGCTCAGGCTCGCTCCTGGAGGAGGCTGATAACGCACCAGCTGGGCCCCCCACCATCTATCGGGCCCCCCAACCAGCCCCCAGGGGGCGACCTCAGAGGGCCTGTGGGGGGGGCGCCTCTGGACCGGGCGGGGCGGGGGCGAGCCCTCCGCCGGCCTGGGGGAGGGGACTCCAAGCTTGAGCGACAGACAGGCAGACCCCGCCACCAGAGGGGTGGGCTGGGCCGGGCGGGAACTCCCAAGGCCTGCGCCGCTCCTCTCTTCCTGCTGTCTCCCAGCCTTCCCTCCCTCCCAGCCACTCTCCCTTTGTCTCTTCCAGCCTTTATCCATCTCTGTCTGCTCCCGCGTCTCCATCTTTGCCTCTCTGTCGCGTCTCCCCCTTCTCCTCCGCGGGAGCTCAGTCCCCACCTTCCTCCGTCCCTGCTGTCGTCTCCTTTCCTTTCCCGCTGCCTCTGCCCCAGCTCTCCCTTCCCTCCCAAACTGCCATGCCTTGGCCGGGCAAGTCCCGCGACCTCGTGGGACTGTCACTTGTTTTCGTGGCATCACTCCCGCCCCCCCGGCCCCCTCCACCAGCCGCGGCCACCGCGCTCAGCTGCCAAGAGCCCTGATTCCGGGTCCCAGACAGTCTTTCACTGTTTAGGACATTCCTGCTCTTCCTGCTTCCTGGAACCGGGCTTGCACCTTTCTGTCTCCTCCTCTACCTGAAGTGTGTCAGTCTCACAGGTTTACATTACAGGTTGCACCCCAACTCGGACAGGAAAGAAAGGCCTCCGCCCCGCGCTGCACCGTAGGCCGGAGATGCAGCGCGGCTTACTTCAGATGGACTTGAAGAGGAACTTCCAGCTAGGACTTGGTTTTGAAAAAAGGCTATGGAGTTCTCTCTCCAGAGTGTCACCTGTTCTAGGATGGAGTGTCAGGTGGTCACGATGAGTTCAAGATTATATCCCTCATACTCAGAGTAACACGCATAGACATACCATTTGTTTATTGTGCTTCAAGGGCCATCAAGTGAAGACTCCTGCTGGGAAGAGCCCCCTCCCCCAGCCAAGGGCAGAGGGTGCCAGGGGGTGAGGCCCAAGTCACACACACTCTGCCCTGTCCTCTTGGACCGAATTCATAGGCAAGTCAAATGGCTGGAGCCGTCAGAACTAGCTTTGGGACCAGGGAGAAAGGCACCTGCCTCCTGTCCTGACTTGGCTGGGGGTCTTGACTCCCTGGCTCAGCTCTCCTCCCAGTTTTTTGTCCCTGGCAGTGTGCATAGTGGCCAAAAGCTTGATCTTGGGAGTCGTGCAGACTCTGGTTTGAATTCCAGCTCTGCTCCTCTCTGCCTGTGGGACCCCAGCCCTTCAGACCCTCCATTCCCTTGTCAGTAGTATCTTCCCTGCGGGCTGCCGGGAGCAAACAAAGATAGCATACCTGAGACTTGCCAGAAAGCCCTCTATGGTCAGCTTAGGTGTCACTTCTTCTGGGACGTTCTCCCCACCCCTGGGTCAGGCACCATCTCTAGGCAACTCCAGCCCCTGCACATCCCTCTGTCTCTGCACCCCTCGCCCCTACCGTGCTGTTTACTTATCTGTGTCCAGCCCCAGCCTCAGGTCTAGGAGCTCCTCATGAATGGGTCACATCCCTCTCTGCGACATCACTACCCGGGACAGGGCTGGACAAGGGAAAGGAAGCCCAAGGAGTGGTGAAGAGACCCAAAGGAAGGAGACTAAACTCCAGACATGTGTCCAGCTGTGTGTCTGTCCACACACATGCACATATTCTCCTTTCTCCCTCTCTCTCTCCCCCTGTCTTTCCCTCTCTCTCTGCCTCTGTCTCTATCTATCTAGTATCTCTCTGTATCTCCCTATCTCTGTCTCCCTCTCTCTGGTTGACAGTCCTGGGAGCTCTCCTGAGCATTGCTGGTCCATCTGGCTCCCTCTGTCTGTCCGTGTCTGCCACCTGGTGGCTGCACACTCTATAGAAAGGGGTGATTCAGCAGAGCCTTCAAACTTGACCTTCAGGCAGGGCTCTTCTCCCTTTAGTGCCGGGAGCAGAGGCCTTCCCATGGTGTGGTCCCAGGACCCCTCTTAAGTTGTGCCAGCATCTCCTGGGTCTTCCCGTGGGCTGCAAGGATGTCTGGGCCTCTGTGCCCCTCCTTTCATACCTCATGCTCTATGCACTACCGGTGGGACCAGCTTTGGGTGCTTGGCCATCTCGATCCTGATGTCACATCTTCCCTCCTCTCAGAAATGATCTGGGAGCCAATGGCTTCTTCCCTGGGCCCTTTTTCCAGAGGGTGAGAGATGACACCATTTCTGGGACCTTGTTCCCCGGAGACCCTGGCCTTCAGAGAGAGCTTGATATGAGACAGAGAGGAAGAAGAAAAGGGAAGAGAAGAAGAGAGGAGAGGAGGGGAGAGGAGAGGAGAGGAGAGGAGAGGAGAGGAGAGGAGAGGAGAAGAGAGGAGAGGAGTCAAAGATGATCCCAGTATCTGTCCTGGGCAAGCTGGAAGATGGTGGTGTCAGGGATTCTGTATGGGGTTATGCAGACTGTGCCTCCACTAACCAGGCCCTGAAAGCTGGCTTGGGCCTATGTCACCTGGATGGAGGGGCACCTTATTCTGATTCAAAGGCACCATATAGGTTAGTGAGTGGCGCTGAGACTGGCAGATGCCTGGGGACAAGCAGGAGTGTGTGGGGATGAGGATGGGTCTGTGGACATCTGCAGGGGAAGTCCTGGAGGGCGGTTGGGTGCACAGTGGAGGTCTGAAGCTCCACTGAGCAGTCTGCAGTTGAGCCAGAGATTTTGCCTTGGAGTTGGACGCCCACCGTAAGGTGAAGAGCTCAGGTGTGGGTGGGGCAGCCTCGAGGCAGCACAGCTGGGACACTTGATACCATGTGACTGTGGATAAATCAACTTGACTCTCAGAGCACAAGTTTACTGTAAATTGGGAGCAGTAAATGGTATCTACCTAACAAGGGATGTTGTGGATATTAAAAAAAAAATACACACAAAACACATGGAATAGTGCCTAGCACACAGTTAGTGAACAATAAATGTTATTAGCTTTTTAAAATTACCACTGTAGTTATTATTACAGAGTGACTATGTTGGATGCAAGAGCACAGTGTGTCAGTGCTACCAAAATCTTTAGAATCATTTACTCAATGCAGGCTGCAGGCCAGGCGTGCCGGCGGGTACAGAACGTGCTGGACCCATCTGCTCTCCCGGATCTCTCGGGACATCAACCTAATAGAGCTGGTCAGAGTGGGTCATTCCACATCGCTGACGCTGGTGCAATTCTGTACATGGACTTTGTAAATGAATAACTAGGCCCTTGGCCAGCTCTAGCTGTGAGCTTTGGGATAGGGGATGGGGTGGCGAGGACAGGTGCTAGAAAAGTGGGGAAAGGGTCAGGAGGTGAGGGAAAGGGTCAGGGGGCAAGAGAAAGGGTCAGGAGGCAAGAGAAAGGGGAGAGAGAGGCCAGTGGAAGGGAGGATGTTCCAGGCCCCAGGAGCTAGTGTGCTGGACTAAAAGGCTGGGAAGAGACTTTCCCCAAATCCAAACACAATGATGATGGTCGTGGTGTTTTCTACCTGGATGCCAAGGGCTACTGTGTTGTGTGTAGGACACGTTCTGATTGGAGCCTCATGATGATCCTACCAGGTGGTTATAACTGGCTCAGTTTTTAGAGGAAAAATGCAGACTCTGAGAGAGGGAGGTGACTTACTCTCACAGCCAGTTAGCGGCACTGAACCCTGGTCTTTTGACTTTAAATCCATTGCTAATTCAACCCCAGCACAGGGCTCTCTGGGGTGTATGTGTGTGTGTGTATGTGTGTGTGTGTGTGTGTGTGTGTGTGTGTGTGTGCCTGTGCATGAGAAATAGAGAGAGAGAGAAACGGGGAGAAGAAGAAGAAAATAGCGTTTGCTGTTGCAGAGCTTGCAGTCCAAGGAAAGGTGTGTCTGGGCAGTGCAGCAGGGTCCCTTGGAGTATCTAGAGGAATGGTTGACATTGCCGCGTCCACCTCCGTGCTTCCCGCTCGCCCCTCAATGCCTGTAGCCTCCTTTCCACCCCCAACACTCTGCTGAGACTGCTTTCCCCAAGGACATAGCCCTGTCTCCTTGTTGCAAGATGTGATTGTCTCTGTGATTCTTCTGCTCTCAGTGTAACGGGACAGTAGCCATTTTCACTGGGGAGCTGTTCCTGACCACCCCTCTCAGCTCATCAGGCTCCTATGGGCTTGTGGGCTCCCCCTGGCCATGGCCTTGTACTCTGAACTCTGTGAGGCAGAGACCACATCTAATGTCCAAGTGTCCAGCAAGGTCTGGAATACAGGAGGTCCCCAGGAACTATTCGTGGAATGAGTGACACTGGAACATTATCCCCTCCACTCACACTACTTCCTAAGAAGTATCAACTCCCAAATCAGCATCATCAGCCTCATTCCCTCCTGCACAACTCCACAGGCACCCCAGGTCCAAAACGAATTCTTAAATTTTCACTGACCTGAGTCCCCTACCTGTAAGTCCCGTCCCCTTCTCATTTACCCAGACCAGAGATGGGGAGTCACCCCAAGTCCCCCTCCGTCAGCCCCACTGGGTTTTACTTTCCAAGTCTCCCCTCCCTTCACTCCCAGTTCCCCTGCTTCAGATCTTGACCTTGCCCAGAGGTCTGCTGCAACCTCCTCCCTGTTCTTGCTTTCACTCTTGCTGCACCCTCAAACCCTCCTCCACTCTGCAGCTAGAGAGACCTTTCCAACTGGGATCCAGCCCTTCACACCCAGGAGACGAATCTAATCTCTTCAAGGCAGGTGCAGCCTAGTGGCCACTGATGGGATCCCTGCAGAGATGTGGGGGTGGATAGAGCCCTGGTTGGATGTCAGGTATTTGGGATTCTAGAACTTGCCCTGCCCTTTCTCAAGTTTAGTACCATTTATTCCTTGAGGACTACCTGTATACTACATTTTGCCCAACTACCACAATGGAAGCACCCATCACCAGGGATTGTGTCTGAGGCAATTGGTTGTTTTATGGATATCTCAGGCAATGCAAAGCTCAAGACAAACCCGTGTTGTGCTCATGGCCAACTGGCAATGTTTATTAAAATGGAATCTCTGATGGGTGAGTTTTTAAAGCAGGTCATTGTGATACAGGAAAGTATGCTGGCCAAGGTGGATGAGTTTGGTTGTATTAGATACAGCTTCCAGGCAGCACTTGAAGGCTTTGGAAGCAAAGTGTGGAACAGCATGCTAATGGATGAAGTGATTGATGGTGAATGAGTTTACTTCTTGTCCTTTAGTCACTAACCTGTTCACCTGGGGACTGCCCTGGTGTTATGGACTGAATATATGTGTTTCCCCCCACAATGCATATGTTGAAATTCTAACCCCCAATGTGATGGTATTAGGAGTTGGGGATGTGGGGGAGAAATTAGGTGACGAGGCTGGAATACTCATGAATGAGATTAGTGCCCTTATAAAAGGGACCCCAGAGAGCTCTCATGCCTTCTTTCTGCCATGTGAGGACACAGCAAGGAGATAGCAGTCTTCAAACAGCAGTCTGCGACCCTGAAGAGAGCCAATCATCAGAACCTGGCAATGCTGACACCCTACTGTCAGACTTTCAGCCTCTAGAACTGTGAATAATAAATTTCTGTTGTTCATAAGCCACCCAGACTATGGTATTTTGTTATAGCAGCCCAAATTGACTAAGACACCTTGTGACTGAAGGCATAGTTCATAATGGTGTCCAGGTTCATCAGGAAATGTGTTCAAAAGATTTCAGATATGGATCTGCATAATGATCCCCTCCCATTTGTCCTGGAAAGAGAGATGAAGATGATGTCATACAGAGTGTTCATCTCTGTCTATTGGTCCTTTCCCCTACATGTCCTTGACCCTCCAATTTTTATGGGTACCTTTTAGAACTTCTTTGGGCTCTGAAGTAGAGAGAAATGGTACAAAGTAAATGTCCAGTATAATTACAAGTACTGTAAAGCAAAACAATCTGCAAATGTTGAAAGGAAATACTGTGTCCAGATTGCCTCCCTCCCATCCACTGCATCATGAGGCTCTGCCAGTATTCTATGTGACTGCCAGAAGACAATAAAATCCTCTTTAGCTAAAGATAACACCAGCCAGAGCCTCTATGATTCATCATACACAACGTTCATTCAGCATCTAATAAAAACTCAGCAGGCATGCCAAGAAACAGTCTAATTGATCAAAAAAGCAAAAAAAGAACAAAACAGACAATAAAAATAGTCCCACAGGAGATCCAGATATTGAGTATCCAGACAGAAACATTAAAATAATGATGATTAATGTGTTTTAGAAAATAGAGGGAAAGTTGGTGAATCTCATCAAAGAATTTAATCTATGAAAAGGGTGAAATGGAAATTGTGAAATTATTTGGCAATGTTTTGTATAATATAAGAGTTCGGGTCTATTGGCTTCGAACATGTTTTTGTAAAATTTATTCATACATACTTTATATTTTTGGCTGCTCTTGTAAATGAAATTGTGTTTTAAAATTTCATTTTATAGCTGTTAGATACAAATACAATTGATTTTTGTATATTGACCTTTGTGTTGGGGGTCCCCGAGATCATCTTCAGGTTTGATTCACTTGAAGGACTCACAGAATTCAGAAAAGCCATTACACTGATGGTTATAGTTTATTACAGTGAAACGATAGAGATAGGATGGGGTCCAGGAGAGACCAGTAGTGAGATTCTAGTAGTCCTCTCCCAGTGGAGTTATGTGAACAGCACTTGATTCTCCCAGCAATGATGTATGACAACATATGCAAAGCTTGGCCAACCAGGGAAGCTCACCCAAGTGTTGGTGTCCAGGGTTTTTTATTGGGAGCCAGTCCTGTAAGCATGGAGCCCTGGCGTGACTGACTTTAGTTACTCAGCCTCCAGCTTCTCCAGAGGTCAAACGGATATAGCAGGCCCAGGGCCTCCAACGTACTTCACATTGTTAGCATAAACTATCTGGTGTGGCCCAAGGCCCCAGGTATATAGATATCTTGCCTTATAGATATGTTGCCTCATCAGGCAAGATATGCCAAGGCCTTAGATGTTGTCTCTCAGGAGCCAGTCAAAATCCAGTGTACTTTTTGGAATGTGCAGAGTATGAACATCTCAATCTTAGCGAGTTAACTCTTTACTTCACAACCTTCTATCGTGCAAACTTCATAACTCGTTTAATAGTTTTAGAAGGTTATTTTGTAGATCCCTTTAGATTTTTTTTTTTTTTTTTTTGAGACAGAGTCTCACTGTGTTGCCTGGGCTAGAGTGCCGTGGCATCATCCTAGCTCACAGCAACCTCAAACTCCTGGGCTCAAGCAATCCTTCTGCCTCAGCCTCCCGAGTAGCTGGGACTACAGGCATGCGCCACTATGCCCGGCTAGTTTTTTATGTGTATTTTTAGTTGTCCAATTAATTTCTTTCTATTTTTAGTAGAGACGGGGTCTCGCTCTTGCTCAGGCTGGTTTCGAACTCCTGAGCTCAAACAATCCACCCGCCTCGGCCTCCCAGAGTGCTAGGATTACAGGTGTGAGCCACCGCGCCTGGCCCCTTTAGATTTTTAAATAGACTTTATTTCTTAGAACAGTCGTAGATGTACAGAAAAATTTAGAAGACAGTTCAGAGCTTCCATACACCCTGCACCCAGGTTCCCGTTATTGACATCTCATACCATGGTGCATTTGCTACAATTGACTAACCAGTATTGATATTTTACTATTAACTAAAGTCTACAGTTTATTCAGATTTCCTTAGCTTTTACGTAATGTCCTTTTTCTGCTCCAAGATCCCATTCAGGGCCATATCATGTTACATTTAGTTGTCACTTCTCCTTAAGCTCCTCTCGCCTGTGGCAGTTTCTTAGATTGTCCTTGTCTTTGATGACCTTGACAGTTTTGAAGAGTGCTGGTCATTACTTTGTAGAATGCCCATTATTGGAATTTGATGCTTTTTCTTATAAGACTAGGGATATGGGTTATTGGGGGGATGACTACGGAGGTAAAGAGACATTTCCATCCATCACATCAGGCACACCTACTATCAGCATGGCTTATGGATGTTGATGGTGACCTTATCAACTGGCGGAGGTGGTGCTTGTCAGGTTTCTCCTCTGTAAAGTTACTCTATTTCCCTCTTCACATATTGTGTGCTCTTGGCAAGGGCTTTGCTGGGCACTGTCTACAGCTAAGGAGTGGGGAGTTATACTTCCTTGCTTGAGGGCAGAGTATCTACATCAATTATTTGGAATTCTTCTGCATGGGGGATCTGTTTCTTTCCCTCCATTTATTATTTGTTCATTTATTTATATCAGTATTGATTCATGGGCATTTATTTTATACTTTGGGCTATAATCCAATACTATCTTATTTATTTTACTCAAATTGTTCCCACTTTGGCTATTGGGATCTCTTTGAGTCGGTGCCTGTGCTTCTTTGACAAGCACGCATCAATGTGGTGAGTTTTGTTTTTGTTTTTTAGCACTACCAGATATTCTAACCGCATCCTGTATATTTCCTGCCCAGTTCTAGGATCAGCCTTTTCTCTGGGGAGCCTTAGTTCCTTTGATTGGAGAAGGGTATTAGAAACCAAGACCTGAGTGCTACGTGTGTTCATTGCTTCTGGGGTATAATTTCTTTTTGGTCCTCCTAGCTGATGGAGCAAAGAAATATATGTGTGTGTGCTAACCTGGGTATATACACATATCTATAAATATCTATATGTAACTATCTGTATCTATATTAAATTGAACATGGGTTCATACTGATGTTTCCAACTCTAACCCAACATGGATCCAACTCTAATGATCCAACATGGATCATTCTGGCCTCCTCCCCCTGCTTATCTATAAATTACCACTCTAACAGTGAGAATTCTGGCTCCCACCACTTACTTATTTGCTCAGTTCCAACGTACACGTGTAGCAGTATCAGATTTGTTAACTCATACCAGCATGAGAAAAAGCTTTATCAGCTGGTGTATAGTACTGAGTGCTGTTCCCCTGGTCTTTGGTTTTGCAGACTCCACTCATTTCCAAAGTAGTTAGGTCAGCACTTTCTCCCCCCAACTCCTTCACTGAGATTGTTTCATACCCTTACGATTTAAAAAAATGTTTAATTGTGGTAAAAAAGCCCACATAACATAAAATTTACCATCTTAATAACTTTTAAGTGTAAAAGTTGGTAGTGTTAAATTTGTTTACATCGTTGTGCAACAGATCTCCAGAACTTTTTCATCTTGCAAAACTGAAACTCTGTACCCATTAAACAGCCACTCTCCTTTTCTCTCTCCCCACAGCTGTTGGCAACCACCATTTTACTTTTTGTTTCTTTGAATTGACTACTCTAGTTACCTCATATAAGTGAAATCATGTGGTATTTGCCTTTTTGTGACTGGCTTATTTCCTTTAGAATAATATCTTCAAGATTCATTCACATTGTTACATGTAACAGGATTTCTTTCATTTTTAAGGCTGAATGATATTCCATTGTATGTTCTCTTAGCCTGTTTGTATTGCTATAAAGGTACAGCGGAGGCTGGGTCATTTATAAAGAAAAGATTTATTTGGCTCACAATTCTGGAGACTGTTCAAGAAGCATTTGCTTCTGGTGAGGGTCTCAGACGGCTTCCCCTCATAGTGGAAAGTGAAAGGGATCCAGCACCTCACATGGTGAGAAAGAAAGCAAGAGAGAGAGGGATGTGCCAGGCTCTTTTTAACAATCAGCTCTCGGGGGTACTCTCACAGGAACTAATAGAGTGAGGACTATTCATTACGTGAGGAGGGCACCAAGCCATTCATGAGGAATCTGCCACCCCCATGACCCAAACACTATGTCTCAGCGCCAACATTGGGGATCAAATTTCAACATGAGTTTTGGAGGGCACAAATATCCAAACTATGTTATATGTATATACCACATTTTGTTTATTCATTCATCTGTTGATGGACATTTGAGTTGCTTCCACCTCTTGGATATTACGAATAATGCTGCTATGAAACAGTTCATAGCATGTTTCATATTATGAAACAGATCATGCTTTCAATTCTTTTGGCTATATACACAGAGGTGGGATTGCTGGATCATATGGTAATTCTATTTTTAATTTTTCTGGAAACTGCCATACTGTTTTGCATAGTGGCTGCACCATTTTACATTCCCCTCAACAGTGCACAAGGGTTTCAATTTGTCCACATTCTTGCCAACACTTGCTATTCTCAGGGTTTGTTTTATTTTTTTATAGTAACCATCCTAATGGGTGTGAGGTACCCTCAGAATTTTTAGCTGAACCTTTTCTTTGTGAAAAAGATGTACATTTTACTTCTTTATCATATAACTTTTATTATTTTTTCTTGTCTTTTTTGCAACAGCTAGAACCTGCAATACAAGGTTGGGTAGACATGATGAGAGAGGACACTTTATTCCCAGTCTTGGGGAGAAAGCATCCAGTCTGCACCATTAAGTAGAATACTGGCTGTGGGCTTTTAATAGACGATCTTTTTCAGGTTAAGGAAATTCTTTTTTATTCTTGGTTTGCTGAGAGTTTTTAAGATTAGTAAAGGTTGACTTTTGTCGAATGTTTTTCTGCACCTACTGAGATGAACTTTTTTAAAATGCTGAATGATTTAAAATGGCAAACCTAGCTTGCTTCCTTTTTTTTTTTTTTGAGACAGAGTCTCGCTCTGTTGCCTGGTCTAGAGTGCCATGGCATCAGCCTAGCTCATAGCAACCTCAAACCCCTGGGCTCAAGCAATCCTCCTGACTCAGCCTCCCAAGGAGCTGGGACTACAGGCATGCGCCACCATGCCTGGCTAATTTTTTCTATGTATATATTTTTAGTTGTTCAGATAATTTCTTTCTATTTTTTTAGTAGAGATGGGCCTCGCTCTTGCTCAGGCTGGTCTCGAACTCCCGACCTCGAGTGATCCACCTTCCTCAGCCTCCCAGAGTGCTAGGATTACAGGCATGAGCCACTGCGCCCAGCCCTAGCTTGCTTCTTGAATGAAGCCCACTTGGACATGGTGTATTGCCCTTTTTGTATACTACTGGAACTTATTTAGTAATATTGTGATAATATTTTATGTCTATGTTCATGAACAAAACTGGTCAAGGCAGTATTTTTTCTTATAATGTCTTTTTTTGGTTTTGATATTAGAGTAATACTGACCTCATAAAATTAGTGAGTTGAGTTCTCTTCCTCTATTTTCTGAAAGAGTTTGAAAGGATTTGTATTATTTCTTCCTTAAATATTTGATAGAATTTACCAGTGAAGCCATTGGAGCCTAGTGTTTGGGGGGTGGATTTTAAACTATGGATTCAATTTTTTTAGTAAATAGAGAGCTATCCAGATATTTTATTTCTTCTGATGAAGTTTGGTAATTTATATTGTTGAATTTACTGGCATATAGTTTTTTTGTAACAATTCCTTATTACCCTTTAAAAATCTATAGTGGTGTTCTTTCTTTAATTCCTGATAGTGATAGTTTGTGTCTTCTCTCATTTTTTTCTTGATCAATTTAGCTAGAGATTTAACAATTTTATTTATCTTTTAAAAGAACAAGTTTCTAGTTTCATTAATTTTCTTCATTATTTGTCACCAATTTCATTGATTTCTGCTCATGTCTAATATTTCCTTCTTTCTTTTAGGTTTGGGTTTAATTTGCTCTTTTTCCCTAAATTTTCTAAGATGACAGCTTAGATCTTTCTCAGCCTGGAAATACTGCAGGTACAAGACTTCAATCCATGACAGCAGGTACGTGGGCTGCACCCAGCAAAGCCCTGTTTGTGGAGCTGCTAGAGGCTTTGGGGGCCCACCCTTTGCACTAGTGTGCTCAGGATGCAGAACATGGAGTCCCTTTCTTTTGGCCAATTTCTCCCTTTTGGAATGAGAATGTTTATCCAATGCCTGCACCACCATTGTATCTTAGAAGTAAATCGCTTGTTTTTGAATTACAATTAATTCAAAATTATTTTGAATTTTGCCTTGAGTCTCAGGTGAGACTTTGGACTTTTGAGTTGATCACATTCCTTAATTCCTCATAAAAGCCCCTACTCTCTGTTAGTCAGGGAGATGGAGTTAAGGCTGCTCCCCTCTCAGCCCCACAACCCCCTCCTGGCTTACATCATTTGTATTAAAAATTCCTTTCTTCATTAGCAATCCTTGTTATCTCAGTAATTGGCTTTCTGTGCTGCAAGCAATCGGGCCTAGGATGGAACCTCTCGTAGTTTCGGTATCATTGCCTGACAATATGAGGCCAGGTCCTAATCTTTATGATTTTCCTTGAGAAATGGTGATATGTGCAGCCATTGTTGGATTTTTTGCTATTCTTTCCTTCTTGTGGAGAAATTTTCAATCAGTTAGAAGCTGGCTTTATGTGGGAAGAGAGAAAAAGCTTGCTGTAAAGCTTTCTGGACTAATTGAAGAAAAATATAAACCACTCGAAAAAGTGTAGTCTTGCTCAAAAGGAGTGTAAAGGCTTAGAGTCATCTTTAAAGGATGCCAGCTTTGAGAAGGAGTCAATAAAAGCACAAAGTATGGAGGTAACCTATGAAAAGTTGAATAGGTCCAAATATAAACTTGAGAATGAAATACTCTGTCTAGAAAAACAGTTAAAAGAAGAGAAATCTAAACATTCTGAACAAGATGGATTGATGGTGGATATTTCAAAAAGAATACAGTCCCTAGAGGATGAATCAAAATCCCTCAAATCACAAGTATCTCAAGACAAAATAACCTTCAAGATACTTCAAATGAACAAAGAACAACTTAGGATAGCAATAAAAGATGCTTTGAATGAAAATTCCTAACTTCAGACAAGCCAGACACATCTTATGCAAGAAGCTGAAGTATGGAAAGAACATGTGAGTGAACTTAATAAACAGAAAATAACATTTGAAGACTCCAAAGTACATACAGAACAAGTTTTAATGTTAAAGAAAATCACTTCAAGTATCTGGCTGAATGCTTGTTAAAGATGAAAGATGGGCTGCTGCAGTTGGAGAAGGCATAACGGATGATGATAATTTGGAACTGGAAATGAAGAGTGAATGAGACTTAGATGATCAGCCAAAAGGAACTTTGAAGAATCTCATTCATGCTGTTAAGTTAAATACATCTTTAAAAACCCTAGGAGAAAAAATCAAATTTATACTCAATTATCTTAAGTAGATAAAACAAAGTAAGAGCTTAAAGAGCATATTAAAAATCTCCAGACTGAGCAAACATATTTGCAATCAGAAAATACATGGTTTGAAAGTGAGAATCAGAAGCTTAGAGAGAAACTTAAGACTGAACTGTATCAAGAAAATGAAATGAAACTCCTCAGGAAATTAAGAGTAGAGGAAAATTACCAGATAGAGAAAGAGGAAAAACTTTCCAAAGTAGAAGAAATGATCAGCCATGCAGCTGAAGAGCTGGAAGCCTATATAAAGTGAGTCAAAGTTCTTAAAGAAGAATTGGAGAAAAACATTCATTCTTATCAAGGGCAGATTATTTCCCATGATAAAAAGCACATAATTGGTTGGCAGCTCAGACTGCTGAAAGAAACCACAATGTTTTGAGGAAAGAAATGCTCACGACAGCAAAAATGTTCAAATTTGAACTTTTAACATCTTCTTTTCTAATTTGGATGCCATTTATTTCTTTCTTTTCCCTGATTGCTCTGGCCAAGATTTCCAGTACCATGTTGAACAGAAGTGGTAAAAACGGGCATCTTTGTCTTGTTGCATTTCTTAAGGGGGAATGCTTTCAACTTTTCTCTGTTCAGTATGGTATTGGCTGTGGCTTTGTCATATATAGCTTTTATTATTTTGAGGTATGTTCCTTCTATGCTGAGTTTGTTGAAGGTTTTTATCATGAAAGGATGCTGGATTTTATTTAATGGTTTTCCCACATCAACTGAGATGATCATATGGTTTTTGTTTTTAATTCTGTTTATGTGGTGAATCACATTTATTGACTTGCATATGTTGAACCATCCTTGCATCTCCGGGATGAAACCCATCTGATCATGGTGATCTTTTTGACGTGCTATTTGGTTCAGTTTGCTAATATTTTGTTGAGGATTTTTGTGTCTCTGTTCATCAGAGATATTGGTTTGTAGTTTTCTTTTTTTGTTGTGTCGTTTCCAGGCTTTGATATCAGGATGGCATTGTCTTCATGGAATGAGTTAGGGAGAATTCCTTCCTTCTTGATCTTTTGGTACAGTTTCAGTACAATTGGCACCAATTCTTCTTTGTATGTCTGGTAAAATTTGGCTGCAAATCCATCTGGTCCTGAGCTTTTTTTTGTTGGGAGATTTTTATTACTGATTCAATCGCATTACTTGTTATTGGTCTATTCAGGAGTTTATGCCAGCACCATGTTGTTCTTGTTACTATACCCTTATAGTATAATTTTAAGTCAGATGATGTGATAATCCCAGTTTTGTTCTTTTTGCTTAGGATTGCTTTGGCTATTCAGGATCTTTTTTGATTTGATATGAATTTTAGGATTACTTTTTCTAATTCTACGAAAAAATGACATTGGTATTTTGATAGGCATTGCATACAGATGTGTGCCACTAATTTTTCTATTTTTTGTAGAGACGTGGTCTTGCTGTTGCTCAGTCTGATCTTGAACTCCTGAGCTCAAGCAATCCTCCTGCCCTGGCCTTCCAGAATGCTAGAATTACAGACATGAGGCACTGCGCCCAGCCTCATTTTAAAATTTTTGTTGTTGTTGAGTTCTTCATATAATCTGGATACTAATCCCTTATCAGATATATGATTTGCAAATATTTTCTCCTATTCTGTCATTTGTCTTTTCACTCTCCTGACAGTGGCTTTTGATGCACAAGAGTTTTTTAATTTGATGAAGTCCAATTTAACTATTTTTACTTTGTTTGTGTTTTTGATGTCATAGTTAAGAAACCATTGCCAAATCTAAGATCATGAAGATTTGTTCCTATATTTTATTCTAAGAGTTTTATAATTTTAGTTCTTACATTTAGGTTTTTGATCCATTTTCAGTTAATTTTTGTGTATGGTCTGAGGTAAGGGTCCAACTTAATTCTTTTGCATACCCACTAATCTCAGCACAATTTGTTGACAAGATCATCTTTCCCCACTGAATAATCTTGTTACCTTTGTGGAATATAAATTAAACATATATGCAAGACTTTATTTCTGGGTTCTACTGCTATTTCATTGGTCCATATGATTATCCTTATGCCAGTACTACACTGTTTTGATTATTATAGTTTTGTAGTAAGTTTTAAAATCAGAAAGTGTGAGTCCTCTAACTTTTTGTTCTTCTTTTTCAACATTTTTCTGGTTATTCAGGGTCCCTTGAAATTCTTTATGAATTAGGATGAATTTTTTTATTTCTGCAAAAAGCATCGGAGGTATTTTGATAAGGATTGCATCAAATATTCTGGGTAGTACTGATATATTAACAATATTGAGTCTTCCAATCCCTGAACATAAATGTCTTTTCATTTATTTATGTCTTCTTTAATTTCTATCTACAGTGTTTTGTCATTTTTCAGTGTATTAGTCATTTGTATCTTTAGTTAATTCCTAGGTGTTTTATTTGTTTGGTGCTACTGTAAATGGAATTTTTTTTAATTCCCTTTTGAATTGTTCATTGTTAGTGTATAGAAATGCAACAGATTTTTGTGTGTTGACTTTGTATCCTGCTACTTCACTGAATTCATTTATTAGTTCTAATAGGCTTTTTTGTGTGGCATAGTTAGGATATTCTACATAAAAATAAATCATCTGTAAAGAGATAATTTTAATTCTTTTTTTCCAATTTTGATGAAAATTTTATTGCTTTCACATGCCTAATTGCTCCAGCTAGAACTTCTGGTAGTATACCGAAATAAAATGGTGAAAGTGGGCATCATTTTCTTGTTCTTCATATTAGAGGAAAAGTTCTCAGTCTTTCACCATTGATTACAATGTTAGCTGTGCATTTCTGGACCCTATCATATTTAGGAATTTCCTTCTATTCCTTGTTTATTGAAAGTTTTTATCATGAAAGTATGTTAAAATTTGTCAAATGCTTTTTCTGCATCACTTGAAATGATCATGTGGTTTTCCCCCTCCTTCTTCTATTAACATTGTGTATTACATTTATTGATTACTTTCAACCAATGTTATAAATCTCACTTTGTCAAAATGTATAATCCTTTTAATACGCTGTTGAATTTGGTTTGCTAGCATTTTGTCAAGCATTTTTGCATCTATATTTATAAGGGATGTTGAACCATAGTTTTCTCTTATTGTAGTGTTTATATCTGCTTTTTGGTATTAAGGTAATGTTGGCCTTATAGAATGAGTTAGGAAATTTTTATTCCTCTTCAATTTTTTGGAAAAGTTTGAGAACATTGGTGTTAATTCTTCTTTAAATGTTTGCTTGAATTCACCAATGAAGCCATCTTGTCCAGGGCTTTGCTTTGTTGGGGGGTTTTGGATTACTGATTCATTCTCCTAAAGGTTTGTCAATTCTATTGATGCTTCCAAAAACCAATATTTGGTTTTATTGATTTTTCTCTATCCAGTTTATTTATTTCTGATTTAATCTTTTTATTTTTTACATTAACTTCAGGTTATTTTGTTCTAATTTTCTAGTTCTCTAAGTTGTAATGTTCCATTATTGATTTGAGATCTTTCTTCTTTTTTAATGTATGCATTTATAGCAATACATTTCCCTTTCAGCACTGCTTTCACTGCATCCCATGAGTTTCAATATGTTGTGTTTTCATTTTCATTCATCTCAAGGTATTTTCTGATTTCTCCTGTGATTTCTTATTTGATCCATTATTTTTTTAAGAGTGTGTTGTTTAATTTGTACATGTTTGTGAATTTTCCTTTCATTTGTTGATATCTAATTTCATTCCATTGTAATCAGAAAAGATACTTTGTATTATTTCATTTGATCTTTTAAATTCGTTAAGTCTTGGTTAGTGGTCTGTATGGTCTATCATGGAGAATGTTTCATGTGAACTTCAGAAAAATGGATATTTCACTCTTGTTGGATGGAGTTTTCTGCATATGTCTATTAAGTCTAATTGGTTTATACTGCTGACACTGTGTTCCAGGAATAAGCAAATGGGTGGCTGGTTATTTAACTTTGGCTTTTCAACTGCAGGTCCACTCTTCTGTACTCTGTTCTCTGAGGCTGGGGCCAGCACTCTGCATAACACATGTCAATACTCCCTTGCCAGCTGGCTTCCTGATGAGTCCTGAAAACAGGAGGCTCTGGAATAGTATTGAAAAATAGGAGGACGAGAGAAGAGACTTTCTATCTGCTTTCCAGGGTCTTTCAGCAACACTCAGCCTCCAACGTCAGCAGCAGCCATACAGTGTCCACTCCTCACATCTGAGCACAGCTGTGAGTGAAAATAAACTTCTTTTATTATGTTGTATGAAGCCATTGTACTTTGAGGTTTTATTGGTTACAAAAGCTAGCATAAACTTAACTTAATGGGTTGATTTATTCATTTACTTTTGTATTGCTTGTGTTCTTTCTACAGTATAACCTCCAAGAGATCAGAGTGTCTATTCATTGCTATATTCCTGGTGCCTAGAACAGTGCCTATCACACAGGGGGTGTTCAATGAATATTTGTGACTGAATGATAAGTGCATATTGAATTTTGTCCCCTAAAGAGAGGATGAGCTATGACAAGCCACACACCTGCTCACCATACCCCAGCTGAGACTGATGTCATGGGTCTGTGAACCAGAGATGAAATGTCTGTTTTTTCAGAAAGTAAATAACTGTTCTTTGGCTAGGAAGTCAAAATAATGGTTGAGGATAAAGCTTGACTTGGTCATGGTTCATTTATTGATTCATTCCTGAATGCATTCACCCATTACACAAATATGTGTTGAGTGCCGACGACATAGCAAACACTTTGCCAGGCATGGGCACATAGAGTTATGGTGTCAATCCGTGGCTATAGTTGGGGGCCAGTCTATAGTAAGATTTAGTTAGGCAGATATAGCTTTGCATTCCACAAATAAATGTCACTGGTCTCAAGTGAGAAAGAGAGGAGAGCATTGGTGGTTCAGTACAGCCTGTTGCTAACATAGGAGGAGCATCTCAGAGCACTCTTCAGGGATGGAGGCCTCAGGGCAGTACCTGGTGGCTACCACAGTATTCATAAAACAATGGGTTGGGGGGAGGAATAAACAAGGAAAAAGTCAATGTTCTTACTAGATATTATAGAAAAGATTGCTGGGTATACATATACCACATTTTATTGATCCATTCATGTATTGATGGGCACCACAAAAAACAATGGTGATCTAGCACCTCTTATATTATCCTGGATAGATCTGGAACCCATTCTACTAAGTGAAGTATCCCAAAAATGGAAAAACAGGCCCCACACGTACTCACCATCAAATTGGTATTAACTGATCAATACTTAAGTGCACATATAGTAATAACATTCATCGGGTGTTGGACAGGTGGGACAGGGGAGGAGGGGATGGGTATATACACACCTAATGGGTGCGGTGCACACCATCTGGGGGATGGACATGCTTGAAGCTCTGACTCTGGTGGGGCAAGGACAATACACGTAACCTAAACATTTGTACCCCTGTAATATGCTGAAACTAAAAAAAAAAAGATTGCTGGGGAAGCTGTACTGCTCCACTCAGAGGGAATATTCTTATTACATTCTATTTGAATTGTGCAATGCTGAAGCTTCATTGCCTGCTGTTCTCAGGCGAGTCTCTGGTTCCTAGAGTGTTGAATAAAGACTAGTTCTGGTTTCATCAGATGTCACCGGTATGCCCACTTAAAGCAGCTTTGAATGCCAGAAGTAGGCTTATAATATTATCCTGGATTATTTTGTTCATTTCCAGGCATTAAGTTTTAAGGAGGATGGTGTCAAACTGGTTTGAGTTCAAAATAGACAGACCAGAAAGGCATTAAATATGAGAATGATGATGTATGAGGAAAAGCTTAAAAAACTAGAGGTCTGGATCCCCCTTCAAAAGGCACCAGACGGAGCTGCTTGAAACCCTAGCTGGCAATGGTGGCAGAAGTAGGCTGTTGAATGGTCAATGAGACCGGAGGGAAAGTACAATTCAGGCCTCTTCCTTGAGGAGAAAAGGATAGTCAGGAGTTGGAGACATAATTCAAAATGCAAATATCAAAGCCAAGTATCAGAAGGGGAGTTGTAAGTGAGAGATAAAACAGAAAGGCAGGAGCCTAAATGGGTACCAGATTGGAGTAGGCACAGAAGACAGTTCTGGGGCAACTGCCACGAAGACCAGCCCATCTCTGTGTGTCAACTTTATAGATATGGATGTCAGTGCAAGCATTCATCTGACTTGCCAAAACCATAGAGCCAAAACCCTGAGGACTTAGAAAGTCATGAGAACTGTCTCCAAATAATTAAAGGTTGTTAAGGCTCCAGAGTTCTGGGTCTGCTACTCACTGACTGAGCTACCTTGGGTACGTCACCTGATCTTGCTGACCTTCCCTTTCCTGATCTGGAATTGAGTATAATACTACCACTATTAAATATCTTAATATATGCATCACAAGGTGGATGGTACATATCCAATTGTGTAATGATGATAAAAGGACTCTGAAAACTATAAACTTATAATGAAATTTTGAGTTGTGCCAATGGATAAAAGTCCTAAGAAAGAAGGTTTTGGTTCAGTGTTCTGAAATGCTTTTGTTAGTGACAGCCACCTAAGGATGAAATGACTTGCCTCCTGAGCTCAGGGGTGCTTCCATTACTAGACATTGCCATTTGCTAAGGTTTTTAATATTTAGGCAGAGGAAATGCTCTCAATTGGGCCCAAACATGGGCTCATGATCGACCGGTGCCGTGAAATCATAGACAAACTCTCTGTTGGCGCTTGGAGCATGTACACATTTCTAGAGAAGATCCATGATTTTCTTCATATTTGTAAAAAGGTCTATGATTCGGAAAAGGTAAATAATAAAAGATATTTGATATAACTTGTAACTTGGTTGGGTGTATTATCCTTTTTGGGAAGACGTAAGATTAGTGCTTAAGAAACTGAGCACCGTTTTTGCTTGTGTGCCATCTCCCAGTTGAGGGGACAAGAAGAGAGAGTCACAGTATTTTGTCCAGGCCTATGTGGATGCTTACCCACCCATCCCATTCCTGGCTTGGGACTGTATATTTAGTAATGGAAGCTATCCTTTCCTTTTCTCATGGCAAAATTATGGCAAGTAGTTGGACAATTTAAATAGCCCTGAAACAAACAGTAGAAGTATATTGTCCATGCCAAGTAAAAGCAAACTGATTTGATTATCTAGATAGCTAGCAAATGAAAAGAAAGCACTGGTCACATCACTAACAGTCTGCTATAGCAAAAAGGCCCCAAATAGAGGAGTTTAAAGAAGATTACAATTTGTTTCTCTCTCACATAAACGTCTTGAGGAGGTAGGTGGTCTAGA
This sequence comes from Propithecus coquereli, assembly GCF_000956105.1. Classification (NCBI taxonomy): domain Eukaryota; kingdom Metazoa; phylum Chordata; class Mammalia; order Primates; family Indriidae; genus Propithecus; species Propithecus coquereli. The sequence continues at coordinate 810,741 of NW_012148607.1, forward strand.
GCCAGTAGGGTCGTTTGCTCTGCAGGGCCATCCAGGGACCAAGGCTCCTTCTGTCATGTCTCCTTCCCTCTTCAACACATGGTTTTCGGTTTAATGATCCTGGATAGTTGCTCTAGCTCTTGCCACCACATCTGTCTTCAAGCAAGTGGGAAGGAGATAAAAGGAAGGGGAAGGCATGTACATTTCCTTTTGAAGATATTGGCTGGACATTGTACACATCACTTCTCCACACAGCTCTGCCCAAAATCTAGTCACATGGCACATCTCATTAAAAGGGAGACAGGGAAATGTAGTCTGTAGCTGGTGACCATGTGTTCAGCTAAAACTTCTATTTCTGCAGGAGTGGAGAAAGAATGTTATAGGGATGTTGAGTCCTCTTTGCCACAAACAGCCTATCGTTTAAGCAGGGACTGGGACGTGTCCCTTAAAATAGAAACATGTATCAAGGACAGTGCTGACCATGAAGGGTGCCCCAACATTTAGAGTTCAGTAATCAAGAGTCATCCAAATTTCCGGCAGGCCATACCAAAAATATAATTACTTATAGAGGAAACAGCCAGGCTCACCACAAATATAATTACTGCTGTAAGTTCCAGAATGCCCCAAGTGCACAGGACCATAGATGCTATAATGTGGTAGGTTCCCACTTACCCTTACTTAGTGTTAAAGCACTGGCCATAGGTTACCAATCAAACCAGTGGGGCATGGAATGCTGCCCCTACTTGGTGATCTTCCCCAATAGTGCATACGGACACAGAAAAGGCAACAGGAAAGTAGGAAGTGTGTCAGAGTTATCTGAACCCTACCAGGTATTCTTATATGGGGCATTTGGTGCTACAGCCTGTGAGAGCTAAATCCTCTTTATCCCCTCATACACCCTTGGCAGGATGTGAGTTTTGTTAAACCCAAGATGGCGGATCTTCCATCTAGTTAAGGAAATTTTTGGTTTCCCAAGCCACTTTCTTCCTCATACTAAGCCTCTCTCCTTATTAGATGCCTTAAGTGTCTACAAAGCTTTACCACAGGACCTTACCACAATCAAAATGCCCAGCAAGGCAAAATACTGATGGACACGTGGTAAAAGAAGACTGGTCACACTCATTATCAAAAGTGTTCCTATGATGGAATAGGATAGCCTTGGTCAGTCTTCACAAGTCTTGGATTCCCTCCAGCCATAATCCCCTACTTCCAATCAATGAATGAGTCCTATCTACTCTACCAAATCCCACCAAAATCTATCTCCCATCCATTTTCCTTCAACTTCACCACCACCACTCTTGGCAAACTACCATCCTCTCTCATGTTTACTGCTGCAATAGCTCCCTAACTGGTCTTCCTGCTTCCACTCTTGCCCCCTCTAATCTATTCATTCTTTGTATAGTAGATACAAAACTTTCTTAAAATGTAATTTACCTCATGTCTCACCTCTCATGAAAGCCCTTCAAAGGCCACCCCCTGCAATTAAAAACAAGTCTAAATTTCTGATTAGGCTCAAATGAGTGATGAATATGCAAATCATTAAGACATTTCCATTCAGGCTTACCAAGGATGATTAGAACCAGGAAAATATGTAGAGTATCTTTATAATATTCCTAATGAAGGCTTTCTCATCCAAGACTCAAAACCCAGAAACCATAAAGAAAAATTTATGTGTCTGTCTTTATGAAAATTTAAAAGTTCCATGTGGTAAAAGACATTACAAATACAATTTTTTAAAAAGTAAAAGAATGGAAAAAATTACAAAGAAAAGTTATAATTAAGGATTATCCACAATATATAAAGAACTTATATGAATCAATAAGAAAAAGACAACATTATAGAAGTTTACAGACATTGTACAGACAACTCACAGAGAACAAAACAAAGATAAACATAAATGGCCAATAAACAAGTTTTTAAAATTACAAATAACTTAAATGTCCAATAAGGAAAATAGTTAAATAAATTTTTAATGTAATATGGCCATATTACAGAATACCATGAAGCCATGATAAGGAATGAGATGGATTTTTATTAAGTGAAAAAAAGCAATAACAATATAGATATGATTCCATCTATAAGAATACATACATACATACATATGAAATGTCATACAGGAAAATGTCTGAAAGAACACACACCAAATTATTCTGTTTTTAGGAAATGCTGTAGGATTGGGATATGAGCCACATGAAGTGGGATTTAAATTTTTTATTCTACATGCTTTCTAGTGTTGGAAATTTTTTACAGTGAGCATATAATCACCTATTATTTTTGTAATTCTGAAAACTATTTTTAAAAACAACAGAAAATATATGGATGTCCCCCAGCAAAGTGCTGGTATAGAACATTAACAGTAGGCAAAATCAAACAGAAAAGATGTGAAAATCTCCCAAAGTCATACAGAAACCAATCAAGGAGATGCCCTGTGTTACCCAGAAATGTTCCTGAATAATGTGCAGTTTCACAGAGACCCCCATCTCTCCTACCTCCAGCCCTCCCACCACATTTTGATTCCTTTCCATTTACTTGGACCATTAGCTGTAAATTTAACTTAAAAACAAAACATATTTACTCATTGTACCCTGGGGTCTAACATTCAGGGAGTTTCTTCAGGTTCAAATAGAGTCCATTCTTGGGTTTGAGGATAATATGGCTCGAGAAGAGATGAGGCCTGGTGGGGTCTGCAGTCAGTTTGAAGCGCAGCAGAATTAAGGCAATGGCCACCTTTAACTCAGCCATGGCAAACTGCTGCCCGATGCAGTTCCTGCAGACACCGAGAGGAAGAAAGTGATGTTTGAAGAAACGATGCTTCTGCTTACTCTTTAACGAAACAGTAGAATAACAAGTCTGAAGTACACAGTAAAGCAATGTTTTTGCACTAAATGCCATTGAAACTTTTGGACTTTGGACTTACACTGCTTCCTGCAGGAATGTGAGCTGGGAGGCTCCAACGTGATGTCTTCCCTATAACAAGGTTGCAGTTGGAATAACTCATGGAATTGGCTCCTGCTTTGGAGGCAGACTGCATCGAGCATATGAGCAACAGCTCACATCATGGGATAGCTCTCTGGGGCACGGCTATAGAGGATGTGATGGAGAAGGAGGTTGTTCTTTGTGAAAGTAACTGACCCTTTAGGGGTTCAAATAGGCACCAAGATCTACTTCATAGTCAGGGAAGAAGATGGGGTTCCATGGAAGAATTCATAGGGCTGAGGGGTTAAAAGGAGTAAGCTATTCCTAAGCAAACATTTTTGCATATTTTCAACACCTTCGAATTGTCCCCACCTTGGTCCAGCTGAGAATGGCAAGTAGGCATGGGGATGTCTCTGATCACAGTTCTCTGGAGAGAACCTCAAGGGGTCAAAGACCTGAAATGAGAGGACAATTCCACTACCATCACCAAAACAACATTAACATGACAACCCCACGACTGTTCCCCAAACAACATTAACGTATTTCTTAAGTTACTACTTAGCACCAATCGATAGAAATATAATGTGGACCACATAAGTAATTTAAAATGTTCTGGTAACCACATTTTTAAAAGGTGAAATTAATTTTAGCAATAGAATTTATTTAACCAAAAATTATCATTCCAACACATAATCAATATAAATAATTTTTAAGGAAATATTTCAAACTTTGGGGGGTACTATGTCTTCAAAATCCACTGTATATTTTACCCCTACAGCACATCTTACTTCCAACTAGCCACATTGTATGTGCTCAGTAGCCACATGTGGCTAATGGCTGCTACACCGGACAGTGTACCTGGAGACCGGCAGACCTTGTCTGGCTTCCCAGCTGACTGGTTTGCTACCCAGACTTGGGGGAAGCAAAAACACTATGACAAGTGGTATTATTTTCACTTTGCAAATAAGAGTGCACCCACTTAGAAGTCAAGCCAAAATGATTATGTGGTCAATTGTTACCAAGTTAGGTAGTCCAGCTTCCTAGTACATGTAATAAATCTTAAAACATTAGCAGTTTATGTGAAAGAGAGCACCAGTACCTGTGATGTTTTGAGAACACAGACAATTTTACGTTTTGGGGGAATTTTATCTTTATTTTTGTTTTCTTTGTGTCATTTGCTTTAACTATATTGCCACTTCCATGCTCAGCTATCAAAAAGTGAATTACACAGCATTAGTTCTTTGAAGTATTTATTTATAAGAGAGTCATACCTTTGGATTTTTCCAGACAGCAGGGTTGCGGTGAAGACCCCAAATACTGAGAGTCACGGTTATTCCTGAGAAAGTAGAAAAATAAAAGAGCTTTCAGGAGAAAGACCAAGTTGTGGACTACTGTTATACTGCTTTTCAGCTGTTCTTGAAAGGAAGAGCTAGCTCCTGGCAGAGCTCTGTGTGCCATAGCTGAAGTCACCAGTGGCTTGGGTTGGCACCTTAGTTTTTGAAGCAATGATTTACTTAATTAATGATTCCATATTAAGGAGCTGTTGGTATTATATCAAAGTGATAAACTGTGCTTATGTTTCCTGCTATGTTTGGAAATTACTTAAATATCTGTTAATGGACTATTGAACGGCTACTGGCGACAGGTTGAGTACATAAAAATAGAACTGTGATTGCATCATGCAGATTCAGTGTCAAACTTCTGTCGGTGCTGTTCATACATGGAGGGTGGGAAACTTTGGGAAATATCCATATTGTTGGGGGGATAAAAAAATAAAAGACAAAGGAGAGAGAATTTGAGGATTATATGGCTACCAGAAATAATTCTGGTAAATTAATTCTGGATCTGTCAACAAGGTTAATGACAGGCTAGAGGTGTTTACAAGCAATCCTGCTGGCTTGTTTACTAAGGCATGGATTAATAGAACATTGATGCAGATAAGTGAAAGGGTGTCTCACATGACCCCTCTGCTTTCCACAAGCCCTGCTCAGAAACCTGTGCTGTTTTGAAGACCCTAGGTTCCAGGTTCAGGGCCTCGGCACAAGTTCTAGCTCTGCTCATATCAACTAACCTCACCTGCCCATTGAGGTTCCCCTGGTGGATTTTTGGCTACATTGAAAGTGTTTAGAAATTATAAATCATTGTTTAAGTGCCTGTTAAGGTCACTTTCCAAGAGGAAAAAATGAGATAATGTGTTTGAAGGCTCCATATAAACTATTAAATGTTGTACATTTCTAAGGGCGATATGATGAGGAGGCCAAAGATGCCCCTTGGTCGCTTAGACAGAGATAATGGTGCTCATCTTCCATGAAGTTTCATCTGGGTCTCAAACTCAGTCAAAGAAAGATTATCTTAGAAATAATATCCCACAATGGAAGAAACCCTGGGATGGGATTCCAGAGACATGGGTTCTGGGCTTAGCTTTGCTGCAACTGGCTATGTATCTTTGGGAAAGTTGCTGAAATTCACATCTGATCAAGGTATTATCCTCTGAGCTCTTAATAGGTGTCCAACCCTAAGCCAGATGCCTTTAGGATTATTTTTTGTCTTCTCCGAGTGATAAGAAATCCACCAATCTTTGTCACTGCATGGTCCCCCGGACCCCACAGTCTCTAGGAACCGCTTAGGAAAAGAATGCAAAGACCTGCAGGCAGTGAGCATCCATCTGGGAAGGTAAGGGGCTTGCTGAGTTTTCTGGAAATAGATGGGATTGCAGGAATCAGTCGTAATGTCTCCTTGATGCACATCGTGGTGTACGACATCTCACCCAGATGGTCCCTGTGAGGATGAGGGAGACAGGGGACGCAGACATCATATCCAGTTTGTAAATACTGACTTTTTCTATTTGATGTTTGTTTCTGGTAATTATTACCCTCAGATTAAGGCTATTTTGCCATTGATTTATGTAACGGAATGTTAAACTGGACTCTTTCTACATCAGGATCAGCTGAGGTCCCAGAGGCAGAGGAACCAAACAGATTTCGAATATCCTCATTACAGAATGAGGTGACAACCTACCAGTAAAACATTTGCTAAGGAGATTTCTGAAAACCAGTTTTGCAAATCCTTAGCTTATCATATAAAGTAAACATGTGTAAGAAATGGCTAAGGATTGAACAGAGGAGGCTTAAGAATTTTGAGAGAGGAAAAAACAAATTCTTTAAAGAGAATTGATGGAATGCCAGAGTGCCACGCAGAATAGAGGCGGGTGTTCCCCCACCATAAAGAGTGGGAGGCTTCAGGAGGGTCACTTAGATCTGCGGTCCCCAACCCCCAGGCTGCGGACCAGTACCAGTCCATGGCCTATTAGGAACTGGGCTGCACAGCAAGAGGTGAGCAGTGGGCAAGCAAGGCTTCATCTGTATTTACAGCTGCTCCCCATCACTCCCATCACCGCCTGAGCTCTGCCTCCTGTCAGATCAGCGGTGGCATTAGATTCCCATAGGAGCGTGAACCCTACTGTAAACTGCATATGCGAGGGGTCTAGGTTGCGCACTCCGTATGAGAATCGAATGCCTGATGATCTGAGGTGGAGCTGAGGCGGTGATGCTAGCGCTGGGGAGCAGCTGCAAATAGATTATCACCAGCAGAGAGGTCTGGCTACACAATACATGTAATGCACTTGAATCATCCTGGAACCATCTGCCCCTGCCACCCCAGGTCCACAGAAAAATTGTCTTCCCTGAAATCAGCCCCTGGTGCCAAAAAGTTTAGGGACCACTGACTTAGATGATCCGACCTATGTTCTCTGGAGTTTGGGGAGTACAGAACTGATGCGAAAGGCTGTGACTCAGAACAGAAAGTGAGGCAGGAAAAGCAGCAGGGACAAGGCCAGAATGTGCAAGTGCGTCCTATGGACCAGTGAAATGGCAAGAGGGAGAGCTCCAGGATCAGCTTAAAAATAACTCTGCCTAAGGATAAGAATTCCCTTGTCCCCTGAATCACCACTGGAAAGTTCTAGTGAGGGAGTCTCCCGGAAACCCACAGATGCTTGAGAGAAATGGAAGCACTGAACAGCCACCAAGCCCTTTGGCATGATCACAATATTATCAGCCCTTTTCCCCTTATCCCCTCTCCTCCTGGAACCATTTCTGGAAGGGTCAGAAACAGCAGCTGCTGGGTATAGGAGGAGCTGGTCAGTAAGAATTAGCCAACCACGAACCCCTCACCCACTGCTGGCTTCTAGGCCCAAAGAAGTACCAAACTGGGAGGGAGAAAAAAAGCTCCAAGTGGATAAGTATTTGAAAGTTTCATTATTACGCTGGGCCAGATAGTTTAATTACTAACATGAGATTGTTCTTGTGATTTAAACAAATGGGAACTCTGTGAGACCCACTCAGGATTTTGCATCAGAGATGAAAAGAACTTGCCCCACAGAGCAAGTTTAAAGTGTCAGTGAGAGAAGAATAAGGTTGTTTTTTATTTGCATCCTAGCTAGTCACATTGGTTCAATAAAATGACTACACATATTTAGTCTATTTACCTTATTGTATTTTATATGCTTTTCTGATTTAATTATTTTGAATGCAGGCTTTGGCCATTAGGTAATGTGAAATTTTAATTTTGAACTCTTTTTCCTCAAGCTCAGGATAAAAAGAATAATTCTGCTTACCCTGGAAGTTTGTATAATTAAAAACAACCCAACTTTGTCCACCTTAATTATGAAGCAAAAAGAAGAGAGGAATTTTAACCCAACGCAGAAATGGGCTGACGGGAAGCTAAATATAGAAGTTAAACAACTTTCCAGCTTTCCCAGAAATTGCTCTTTGTAGTACAGTTTTATTACTTGTCTGGAAGAATTATAAATTATTATAATGCCACATGCAAAGTTCATTAAATACATCTTTAAGTATATATTATAGAGTAAAAATATTTTATTCTCTATAATATTATTATCATTTCTCTCATTAAAATAAAAGATAGTTAACAGATCATCTGGACTTTATTTTCTCACCTGGAAAAGATTTCTTTATTGTTTTCACATTTAAGCCAAGTGAGAATGAGAAAAGTTAATATCTGAGTTGTATAAATATCCACTCTAATCAAGGTTAAAATATCTAATTTATTTGGGGAGGTGATATGCAATGTTTCCAAATCGGCAAGATGGGAGAATAAGAGGTACCTCACTTGGATCTCCCCACGGCAACAAAAATGTTATAGCCATCCACATACACAAGTGCCTTTGTGGGAGCCTTGGGATTCAAGTAGGAGTATGTGAAACCCCAGCGGAGCACAATGTCTAGGAGAGCTGTTTTGAGAGGACAGATCTATACCCAGGTGGAAAACTCACTAAATGTGGTCCCAGCTCCAGACCCTGAAATGGTCCTGCTCCTCTACAGGCTCAGCTATAGCCCTGTTTGGACTTAGTCCTACTACCAAAATCATTGGCCAAGGGCCTGAAAGGAATTAAGCACACCAGTTCCTTAGGAGACATCCCTGCCCACCTTGGTCTCAGCTGTGGACCCAGAAATGTCCCTCTAACTCAGCTCGAGCCCCTTTCAGCTGTGGTCTGCAATCAGTCCTGCTCACACAAGGACCCACAGGGAAACAGATATGTCTGTGCTTGGCAATATTGATTCCATAGTAGAACCTGAAACAGCCCTGAATCTTGGCCCCAGCTCCTCTCAGTTATGGTCTAAGAGCAATTCTGTCTGGCCAGAAACATGCTGGGAGATATGCCTGTCTGTGTCCCTAGGGCAGACTTGCCAACCTCAGTCTGAAAGCAGATCCTGAAATGGCCCTGAAAAGCAACTCCTTTTCAGCTGTGGCCTGAGAGCAGACCTGCCCACACAGGAACCAGCAAGGAGACACACACCCCCAGTGTTCAAAATCCCATACCTGCCGCTGAGGTTAGTGGCAGGTGTGGGATTTTGGCAAAGACAATGACAGAACTGAAAAATTCAATAAAGAGCTTAAACAGCAGGCTCCGTCATGAAGAAGACAGAATCAGGGAACTCAAAGGCAGGTCATTTGCTATTAGATGATTAGAAGAACAAAAAGAAATAAGAATAAAAAGGAGTGAAGAAAGCACAAAGGACTTATGGGACATCATCAAATGTACACATGTGCAAAGGAGAAGGAGAAGAGAAAGAGAAAGGGGCAGAAAGATTATTTAGAAAAATATTAGCTGAAAACAGTCCAAATATTAGGAGGGATATGAACATCCAGATTTATGAAGCTTGAAGGATTCCAAACAAGAAAAGCCCAAAGAAAAATAAACCAACGTAAATTATAATCAAATTGTCAAAGGTCAAAGACAAAGAGAGAATCTTGAAAGCAATAAGACAGGAGACTTATAACATACAAAGAAACCGCCTCATAAGGCTATGAGCAGATTTCTTAACAAAAATCTTGCAACCCAGGAGGGAGTGGGATGATGCACTCAAAGTGCTGAAAGAAAAAAACTGACAAATAACCTGGCAAAGTTATCTTTCAAAATGAAAGAGAGATCAAGACTTTCCTGAACAAAAGTTGAGGGTGTTCATCACCTCTAGACCTGCCTTATAAGAAATGCTAGTGGGAGTTTCCAAATTGAAATTAAAAATGCTAATTAACAACATGAAAATTGAAAGTTAAAAATTCACTGGTGAAGGCAAATACATAGTCAAATTCAGAATACCCTAATAATGTAGTAGTGGTATGTACATCACTTATATCTCTAGTATAAAGGGTAAAAGACAAAACTATTAAAAACAACTATAGCTATAATAATATGTTAAGGGACACATAATATTAAAAAGATGTAAATTATGATATTAAAGACAAAATATAGGGGGTAGCAAAGTAAAATTGTAGAGTTTTTTAAGCGATGAAAGTTAAGTTGTTATCAGTTTAAAATAGCCTGTTATAACTATGATTTATGTAAGCCTCATGGAAACCACAAAGCAAAAACCTGTGGTGGGTACACAAAAGACAAAAAAAGTAAGGAATCAAAGTATACCAGTAGAGAAAATCACCTAATCACAAAGGAAAACAAGAGAGGAAGAAAGGAACAAAAGATCTATAAAACAAGAAAACAATTAACAAAATGGCATTGGTAAGTCCTTACCTATCAATAATTGCCTTGACTGTAAATGAATTGTTATCCATTCACAGAGTGACAGAATGGGTTAAAAAAAAAAAAAGATCCAACTATATGCTGCCTACAGATACTCATTTCACCTTTAAGGACACAAATAGACAGAAAGTGAAGGGCTGAAAAAAAGATATTCCATGCAAATGGAAACCAAAAGAGAGCAAGCTGACAAGCTGTACTTACAGCAGACAAAATAGACTTTAAGTAAAAACTATTAAAAAAGACTAGAGGAGGAGGGAGGGAAGGGCAACATACGTAACCTAAACATCTGTACCCCCGTAATATGCTGTAATAAAAAAAAAAAAAGACCAGAAGGCCATTATATAATGGTAAAGGGGTCAATGCATCAGGAGGATATAACAATTATGAATATATATGCACCCAACATGGAATACCTAAATATATTAAGCACAAATTAGCAGATCTGAAGGGACAAATAGACAGCAATATAATAACATTGGTGGACTTAAATATCCCACCTTCAACAATGGGTAGACCATTCAGACAGAAAATCAATAAGGAAACATTATTATTAGACTTGAACTACACATTAGATTAAATGGACTTAACAGACATACATAGAACATTCCATCCAACAATACCAGAATACACATTCTTCTCAAGGACACACTGAACATTCTCCAGGACATAATATATATTAGGCCATAAAACAATTATTAACAAATTTAAGAAGACCGAAATCATTTTAAGTATCTTTTCTGACCACAATGGTATGAAAGTAAAAATCAATTACAGGAGAAAATTTGAAAAATTCACAAATATGTGGAACTTAAACAAACAGGCTCTTGAACAACCAATGGATCAAAGAAGAAATCAAAATAGAAATTTAAAAAAATCTTGAGATAAGTGAAAATGGAAACACAGCATACAACAACTTATGGGATGCAGTGAAAGCAGCTCTAAAAAGGATATTTATAGCAATAAATGTCTATATTAAAAAAAAAGACTTCAAATAAATAACCTACTGTTACACTCCAAGGAACTATAAAAAGAACAAACTAAGCCTAAAGTTAGTAGAAGGAAGGAAACGATAAAGATCGGTATAGAAATAAATGAAATAGAAACTCAAAAAAACCAGAAAAGATCAATGAAACTAAGAGTTTGTTTTTGAAAGATAAACAAAATTGGCAAAACTTTAGCTAGAATAATCAAGAAAAAAGGAAGACTCAAATACTGTAAATAAAATCAGAAATGAAAAAAGAGACATTACAACTGATGTCACAGAAACACGAAGGATCATAAGGGACTACTCTGAACAATTACATGCCAACAAATTGGATAACCTAAAAGAAATGGATGAATTCCTAATAACATAAAACGTATCAAGACTGGTTATGAAGAAATAGAAACTCTGAACATACTAATAACAGGTAAAGAGATTGAATCAGTAATCAAAAATCAGGACCTGATGGCTTCACAGCTGAATTTTACCAAACATTTAAAGAAGAACTAATATGAATCCCTATCAAATTTCTCCAAAAAATTGAAGAGAAAATACTTCCAAACTAATTTTACAAGGTGAATTTACCCTGATACCAAAGCTAGACAGAGATACTTTAAGAAAAGAAAATTATAGGCCAATATTACTGATGAACATAGATGCAAAAATGCTCAACAATATAGTAGCAAACTGAACTCAGAAGTACATTAAAAGGATCATTCACTAAGATAAAGTGGTATTTATCCCTGGGATATAAGGATGGTTCAACCTATGTAAATTAATAAATGTGATACAACACATTGAAAGAGTGAAGGATAAAACCCATATGATCATATCAACAAATACAGAGAAAGCATTTGACAAATTTCAACATCCTTTCATAATAAAGATTATCAGCAAATTAGCTAAAGAAGGAATGCCTCTCAACACAATAGAGGCCACATATGACAAACTCACAGCTAACATCATATTCAATGGTAAAAAGTTGAGACCTTTTCATCCTAAGATCAGGAATGAGACAAGGATGCCCCCTCTTGCCACTTCTATTCAACATAGTACAGAAAGTCCTAGCCAGAGCAATTAGGCAGGAAAAAGAAATAAAAGACATGTAAATTGGAAAGGAAAAAGTTAAATTGTCCCCATCTTCAGATGACATGATCATAAGTATAGAAAACTCTAAAGATTCCTCCAAAAAACTGTTAGAACTAATAAATTCAGTAAAGTTGCAGGATACAAAATCAACACACAAAAATCAGTTGCATTTCTATACACTAAAAATGAATAATCTGAACAAGGAATAAAGAAAATCCCATTTACAATAGCTACAAAAATATAAAATACTTGAGAATAAATTTAACCAAGAAGGTGAAAGATCTATACACTGAAAACTATAAAACACTGGTCAAAGAAATTGAAGAAGATACCAATTGAAAGATGCCCTGTGTTCATGGATTGGAAGAATTAATATTGTTAAAAATGTCCATACTACCCAAAGTGATCTACAGATTCAATGCAATCCCTATCAAAATTTCAATAGCATTATCACAGAAATAGAAAAAAACAACCCTAAAATTTGTGTGGAACCACAAAAAACCCCAAATAGCCAAAGCAATCTTGAACAAAAAGAGCAAAGCTGGAGGTATCATATTACCTGACCTGAAAATCAACCAAAAGGCTCTATTCATAAAAACAGCATGATACTTTCACAAAACAGACATATAAGCTAACGAAGCAGGATAGACAACCCAGAAATACATCTACACATCTGTGGTCAACTGATCTTCTACAAAGGTGCCTAGAACACACAATGGTGAAAGGATATGCTTTTCAAGAAATGGTGTTGAGAAAACTGGATGTTCACATGCAGAAGAATAAAATTGGCCCCTTATCTCATCCCATATACAAAAATTCATTAAAATGGATTAAAGGCTTAAACATATGACGTGAAACTGTAAAACTACTAGAAAAACTACAGGGTTTTTGACTTTGGTTTTGGCAAAGATATGCTGGCTACAACTCCCAAATCACAGGCAACACAAGAAAAATAGACAAACAGGTCTGCATCAGACCAAAAAGCTTACGCACAACAAGGAAAATAATCGATATAGTGAAGAGACAACCTACAGAATGGGAGAACATGTTTGTGAACCATATATCTGACAAGCGGTTAATATCCAAAATATATAAGGAACTCGCACAACTCGATAGCAAGAAAACAAATAACCTGATTAAAAAATGGGCAAAACCTGTATAAACATTCTCGAAAGAAGACACACAAATGGCCACAGGTATATTTAAAAAGGCTCAACATCACTAATCATCAGAGAAATGCAAATTAAAACTGTAATGACCTCTCGCCTCACATCTGCTAGAACGGCTGTTATCAAAAAGACAGGCCAGGCATGGGGGCTCACACCTGTAATCCTAGCACTCTGGGAGGCCAAGGAGGTAGGATCACTTGAGGCCAGGAGTTGGAGACCAGCATGAGGGAGACCCTGTCTCCACAAAAAATAGAAAAATTAGCCAGGCATGGTGGCATGCACCTGTAGTTTCAGCTACTTGAGAGGCTGAGGAAGGAGGATTGCTTGAGCCCAGGAGTTTGAGGTTGCTGTGAGCTGTGATGAAGCCACTGCACTCTAGCCTGGGTGACAGAATGAGACCCCGTCTCAAAAATAAAAAGACAAAAGATAATAAATATTAGTGTGGTTGTGGAGAAAAGGGAACCCTTGAACACTGTTGGTGGGAAAGTAAATTAGTATAACCATTATGAAAAACAATATGGAGGTTCCTCAAAAAATTAAACATAGAACTACCATCCAATCTATCAATTTTACTTCTGGATATACATCCAAAGGAAACAAAATCAGTATTGAAGAGGTATCTGTATGCACAATAACCCAGATGTGAAATCAGCCTAAATGTCCATCATTGAATGAATGGCTTAAGAAAATGTGGCATAGGCCAGGCGCGGTGGCTCACGCCTGTAATCCTAGCACTCTGGGAGGCCGAGGCGGGTGGATCGCTCAAGGTCAGGAGTTCAAGACCAGCCTGAGCAAAAGCAAGACCCTGTCTCTACTAAAAATAGAAAGAAATTAGCTGGATAACTAAAAAAAAATATAGAAAAAAATTAGCCGGGCATGGTGGCGCATGCCCATAGTCCCAGCTACTCGGGAGGCTGAGGCAGAAGAATTGCTTGAGCCCTGGAGTTTGAAGCTGCTGTGAGCTAGGCTGACGCCACAGCACTCTAGCCAGGGCAACAGAGCAAGACTCTGTCTCAAAAAAAAAAGAAAGAAAGAAAACGTGGCATATATACGCAAAGGAATACTATTTAACCTTACAAAGAAGGATATCTTGTCATTTGTGACAACATGGATGAACCTGGAGGACATTACGTTAAGTGAAATAAGCCAGGCACAGAAAAACAAATGCCACATGATCTCACTTATATGTGGAATCTAAGAAAAAATCAAACTCACAGAAGCAGAGAAAAAAATGGTGGTTACCAGGGGCTGGGAGGAATGAGGAATTGGGGAGATGTCAGTTCAAGGATACAAAGTTTCAGTTAGACAGGAGGATTAAGTTTAGGAGACATATTGTACAACATATTAGTTAACAATTTGTATACCTGAAAATTGCTAAGAGGATAGCTTTTAAATGTCTCTATCACAAAAAATGGTAAGTGTGAGATAATGGACGTGTCCACTGATTGATTGATTCAGTCATTCCCCACAATGTGTACATATACCAAAACATCATGTTGTATACTATACGCACACACACACACACACACACACATATACATTCACACACACACTTTTCATCAGTTAAAAAAAATAATTACTCAACACTGTATTGTGTGCTATATAGATTAAACCTTTAATTTATGGCAGAAAATTACTATTATTTCCTTATAAAAATGAGATCTCTACTATACTTTATAACTTCAAATTTTGCTTTAGAAATGTTTCAGGTGAGCTGACCTTTGCATATGAAATATGATGTTTTTTCCTAGTCATGTGGCTGAGTTGCCCCTAGTATTTTGATCCTTCTGCCCTTTTGACCAGCTAGGGAAAAAGGTGAGATCTATGTTAGGGGCATGTTTTATTTCTGCAAACAGCACATCTGAGGGGCAAATCCATAACCCGGGCTTTATTAACAGCAAGATATGCTTAAAGTCTAACAAAATAGAATTGAAGTTTTCCACCTAGCTAACTTCTACTCATCCTATAAGAGGCAGCTTAAGTGTTGGATCCCAGGGAAGTTGGATCCCCAGGGAAGTCTCCTTGAGCCCCCCAGGCCAGGTTAGGCGCCTGTCTTCTGTGTCTCTGTGTTAGCCAGCACATGTGTCTTTCATTGCACTCATCGTGATATACCGCAATTTTCTATAGGGAGGTCTGTCTTCTGTAGCAGACCGTGAGTTCATTGAGGGCAGGACCCACATCAAATCCTAGTCAATTTTTTTAGTGCTTCAGGACTTAAAATGTTCTCAGACCATATTTGCTAAACTCAACTACAGTATGTATCATCTAATATTATGTTCAAAGTCCAAAATCAATCCTGAGGAATAAAATTGGAGACAAGGGCATGGGAGAGGATGTCTACAATGAGCCTTAAATACTGCAGCTGCTCATTCAGCTCTCTGAGGAGAGGAGTCCCACGTGAGCCCCATGGTTCAAGCTCTAAGTGCAAACCTAGGGATCAAGTCCTCATTGCCAATGCACCAGAGATTGAATGAAAGAGTGGGAATGGGACGTTTTACACACCACTGATTAGAAAAATAATGACAGATAATTTATAGATGACTAACTTTCTTTTGCAAAAGACAAGAGGTTAAGTTGGGGCTCTCGTAAGAAAGAGCAGAAAAGTAGCCTACCTCTTCTGCTTCCATATACACATGTCTTGAGACACTATGGTCACTAAGTCACTAGGGCAAAAAATAAAGCAAAATCCCAAGAGGAGAACTAGGATGAAATACTTGGAGATGCAGATCTTACCACGTGATGGAAGACCCGTCCCCTAGGATGCCCTTGATCTCCTCCCGGCATCTGTCCTGATGCTCAGGGTTCCGAGCCAGGCAGTAGAGGAGCCAGGAGAGGCTCGAAGCCGTGGTTTCGTGCCCTGCGGCCATGAACGTGTTCACCTCAGATCGGATGTCAGTGTCTGAGAAGCTCTCCCCATTTTCAGCCTAGTAAGCACAGTAGAGATATATTTTTATAAACTGTCAGTTTAGAGATATTTGGCTATCCAATCAAAATAATGATTTTAGGGGAAAAATTAGAGTTTCAAATAAGAGTTTCAATTTTAATTCAGTTCAACGAATATATAGTATAAGCCACATTTTGCCCAGAGCATAAAGGAGAACCATGGTTAGAAAAGAAGGCCTTGAAAAGAGGCCCCCAATCACCAGGCCCTAGAAAGTCTCTTCAAAGTCTCAGATATATCCAGATTTTCTAGGACCTCATCATCATCATTTTACATGTTTACCATATGACCATTTTGTTGTGATTCCCTGAACTCCATGTAACTATATGATAATCCCCAAATCCTGTTAAATCTGTAATTTAGTCTTTACTGACTCTCTCTAGTAACATGGTTGCAGAATTCTATCTTTACCCCAAACTGCATGGAGCCAACTCACCAATTCAAAGTAGTATTAAATTTAGTCAATCAGTTTTGTTTTTGTCTCCCCACCTCATCCTCACTTACCCGCATAAGTCACTGGCTGGTTGAGCAGGATCATAAACTTGGAAGATTTACCTGGGCAGAGAGGACAATATCCAGAAAATCCTTGTACTTCCTCTTCTGAGTGTTGTTCTGCTGCTCCCCAGCCTTGAAGGACTTCTTTCTGTCCTGGATCATCTTTTCTGGATAGGATAATAGTTCCCCATCACCAAAGTGATAGCAAAGTAAATCAAAGTCAAATAAATTATAAAGCAAGCCATAGCCCATGAATAGCTCCAAATCTTGCTTGATTTCCAGAGGCCAAAGTGAGTACATGATATTTAAATAGATTTAAGTTTCACAGATGGTTCATTCCCCCATTAAATGGCCAACTTTTGATGAAAACTCCAAAAATAAACACAACAGACCCAAATATAGTTTATATCCAGTAGGTAGGCAATATAATTAAGATGATTTTAAATTTAGACTCAAACAACTAATTGTTCTTTTCTTCCTCAGTCTAAAATCTTATCTTCATGGAAAAGTTATCAAATAAAATGGAATGAAATGGAAGACAGCAAAAAAAAAAAAATGCTAACATATGTATAACTGAAGGGGCTGAAAGAAAAAAAAACTAAAAATGTGGAATAGAGGTAATATTTAAAACCATAATTCCAGCAAATTTTCTGGAAATAGGAGCAAATTTATATCTATATATTAAAGGACCCATTTTATGCCTGGAAAAATTGGAACAGAGCGGCCAATTCCATTACATGTCCTAGTAAAATTATTTGACATTAAAGACAGAAGAAAAAAATTCTCAAAGACTCCAGACAAAAAGATCGAACCACTTTTTGGGGTGACAAAGTTAGGCTAGCATCAGACTTGCCACCGGCAATACAGAACTCAAGGCAACAGTAGAGCTTTCTTAGGAATTCAAAGAAGTATGAGATAAATATTTCACATCCAGCCAAACTGCCCTTTGAGTGTTAAGGCTATGAAAAATACGCAAGAACTCAGGGGATGCCATGGTTATGAGCCCTTTCTGAGAACATAGAAGATGAACTTCATCCAACCTAGAGATGACTGCAAGAAGGTCATTAAAAGAACTGAGGTGGGCATTTAAGAGATTTAATTCTAGATCTTAGACTAAAACAAAGACAGAGACCTGGGTGGAACAATAACATATGAACATTAACAGTAAGAATAATGCAACTAAAAATATAATATATGGGAGACAGAAAGGGGAAAACGGAATAACATCACCAATAGCTGTAGAGGTAAGAAATGGAACTCAAAGGACATCATTTAAAACTGATAAACCATGAAATAATTAGCCAGTAACAAAAGGACGAATAACCCTGTATGAATCCACTTAGATGGAGGTACCTAGAGTAATCAAATTCACAGACAGAAAGCAGAATGGTGGCTGCCAAGGGCTGAAGGGTGGGAAGAATGAGGAGTGATTGTTTAGTGGGTGTGGGGTTTCAGTTCTGCATGATGAAAAGAGTTCTGGAGATGGATGGTGTTGACAGCTGCTCAACAGTGCGAATGTACTTAATGCCGCCGGACTGTACACTTAAACACGGTTAAGATGGTAAATGCTATATTATATGTATTTTACCCCAACAAAAATTAATGACAAATCAGACAGCAAATGGTTAAGTAAGGAAAAGGGGAATTAAGGATTCCATAAAAGGACTAAATACTGTGGTAGCCATAAAACAAAAATATAATGTCAAAAGACATTACATTTAAAAAGAACAAAGAAGACATACCACATAGAGAAAGAAACAGTGTGCTGGATTGAAGAACGTGCCCCCAAACTTTATGTCCACTTAGGACCTGTGAATGTGGCCTTATTTTGAAATACAGTCTTTGTAGAAGCACAGCCATGTGTTGCTTAATGATGGGAATGCATTATGATAAATGCATCATTAGGCAACTTCATGGTTGTGCAAATATCATAGACTATACTTACACAAACCTAGATGATATAGCCTACTACACACCTGAGCTATATGGTATAGCTTATTGCTCCTAAGCTACAAACATGTAAAGCATGTTACTATGCTAAATACAGTAGGCTATTGCAACACACTGATAAGTATTTGCGTATCTAAACATACCTAAACATAGAAAAGGTAAACTAAAAATATGGTATTATAATCTTATGGGACCACCATTGTATATGCAGCCTGTCACTGACACATTGTTATGTGGCACATGACTATAATCAAGTTAAGATGAAGTCATATTGGAGTAAGGTGGGCCCTAATTCAATGATTGGTAACCTCATGAGAAGAAAGAAATTTGGAAAAAGATACATAGAGAGAAATCAATCATGTGAAGGCAGAAATTAGACTTATGCAATTGCAGGCGAGGAATTCTAAGGATTGCTATCAAACACCAGAAGGCAGAAAGAGGAAGGATGGATTTTTCTCTAGAGCCTTCAAGAGGGAACTTGGCCCTGCTGACGCCCTGATTTTGTATCTCCAGCCTCCGGAACTGTGACAGAATAAGTTTCTGTTGTTCTAAGTCACCCAGTTTGTAGTTATTTGTTATGGCCTACATCTACTAAGAAATTAAATCAATAATCAACAACCTCTTGCCAAACAGAAAAACCGGACACAGATGATTTCACTGGTGAACTCTACCAAACATTTAAGAAAGAAATTAAACCAATTTTCTACAATCTCGTCCAGAAAATAGAAGCGGAAGGACTACTTCCTGGCTCATTTTATGAGGCCAGCATTACCCTAATACCAAAACCAGACAAAGATATTACAAGAAAACTACAGACTAATATCTCTCACAAAGATGCAAAAATTTTCAACAAAATATTAACAAATTGAATCTAACAATATCTAAAAATAATTATACACCAAGACCAACTGGGATTCATTTCAGGTATGCAAGGCTAGTTCAATATTCAAAAATCAATTAATGTAAAAAAATATTATATCAACAGACTAAAGGAGAAAAATCATATGATCATATCAATAGATGCAAAAAAAATCATTTGACAAAATCCAACACTCATTCATAACAATTTAAAAAAAGACCTCCCAGAAAACTAGGAATAGAGGGGGAACTTCCTCAACTTGATAAAGAAATCTACAAAAACCCTACAGTTTACCTCGTACATGATGGTGAGAAACTAGATGTTTTCCTGATAAGATCAGGAAATAAGGTAATGATGTCCTCTCTCACCAATCCTATTCGACATTGTCCTGGAAGTCTTAGCTAATACAATAAGACAAGGAAACGAAAGGCAGATTGGGAAAGAAGAAATAAAAACGTCTTTGTTCATAGATGACATGATTGTCGAAAATCCCAAAGAATCAACAAAAACCTCCCGGAACTAATGAGCGATTATAGCAAGGTTGTAGGATACAATGTTAATATATAAAAGTCAATTGCTTTCTTATATACTACAAATAAACAATTGGAATTTGAAATTAAAAACACTACAGCATTTATATTAGCTCTGAAAAATGTAATAGGTCTAAATGTAACAAAATATGTATAAGACCTGTATGAGTAAAACTATACAACTCTGATGAAAGAAATCAAAAAAGATCTAGATAAATGGGAGATATTTCATGGACATGTAGGAAGGCTCAATATTGTCAAGGCATCATTTCTTTCCAACTTGATCTATAGATTCAATGCAATCACAATCAAAATCCCAACAAGTTACTTTGTGGATATCAATGAACAGATTCTAAATTGTATATGGTATGGGAAAATACCCAGAACAGCCAACACAACAGAAAAAGAGAAGAACAAAGCTGGAGGATGGACACTACTTGACTAAAAGATTTACTCTAAAGCTACAGTAATCAAGATAGTATGGTATTGGAGAAAGAACAGATGAATAGATCAAGAGAACACAACAGAAAGCATAGAAATAGATCCACACAAATACAGCCAACTGATCTCTGATAAAGGAGCAAAGGCAATTCAACGGAGAAAGGATAGTCTTTTTGACAAATGGTGGTGGAACAACTGGACATCCACGCAAAAAAAATTGAATCTAGACATAGATCTTATAGCTTTCACAGAAATTAACTCAAAATGGATCACAGACATAAATGTAAAATGGAAAAGTGTAAAATTCCTAGAAGACATCATAGGAAAAATCTAGGTGACCTTGGATTTGGTGATGACATTTTAGATACCACACCAAAAGCACAATTGATGAGAGAAAAAAGTTGGTAAGGTGGATTCATTACAATTAAAAATCTTTTGCTCTGTGAAAGATACTTTTAAGAGAATGAAAAGACAAGTCAGGC
>NW_012148607.1:831870-843378 GCF_000956105.1 Propithecus coquereli
GGGCAACAAAGTGAGACTCTGTCTCAAAAAAAAAAAAAAAAGACAAGTAACAGACTGGGAGAAATATCTTCACAAAAGACATATTGGATAAACGACTGGTATCCAAAATATACCAAGAATTCTTAAAACTTACAATAAGAGCACAATTGACCCAATTGAAAATGGGCAGAGGATCTGAACAGACACCTCATCATAGAAGATATACAGACAGCCAATAAGCAAATGAAAAGATGTTCAATATCATGTCATCGGGGAAATGCAAATCAAAATAACAATGAGTTACTACTACATGAATTTCTCTACAACCTGAGTATAGGGCAATCGCTCTCAGCTCAGGGCTATTTTGACCCTAGGGGACATCCATCGATGTCTGGAGACATTTTTGGTTGCCACAACTGTCGGAGTTCTACTGGCATTGTGTGGGTAGATTTCAGGGATGCAGCTAAGCATCCTACAATGTACAGGTCCCAACAACAAAGACTTATCCAATCCAAAAGGTCATTAATGCCAAGGGTTGAGAAACTCTGGACTAGAGAAAGGCTTTTAATGATTACTAAAAATCCAGATGCAAGAAAAGAAAATACTGATAAATTTGACTAAATAAAAGTATATGATTTTGAAAAGGTTTTATTTTGAAGTTTTGAAAGAATTTAACATTTAGTATTTTCCCAAATTCTTTGCATTTTGTTTTTATCATGATTGTATAATATAAAAAAATGAAAAGAATTTTTTCACCAAGTTCTATGTAGCTGCCCCCCAAAACCCACTCCCGTTTACTCCTATGAACCATACAAATATTAACATTTTCTGTGTGGGCCATGATGCAAAAAGGTTTAAGAAATACTGCTATTTATAATGCCCACTGGTGTCAAATTGTTTCTATCCTAATTCTCTGAGTGTTTTCCTTATAATATCTATGTGCATGTGTATATATACATATGTGTAAATGTGCATGTGTTGGTGTGTCTTGCAAATTTCCTGGGGGCAAAGGTATTTGACATAGTAACTATCCTTTATATTTAACATTTATTCAATGCCATACACTGTCCTAAATGCTTTATATATATATACATATATATATATGTTTTATATATGTATTCATCACCACAATAAACCTGTGAGATAGGTTCTTTTTTATCTCCATTTTACAGAGATGAAGTAGTAACTTGTCCAAAGTCACACTGCTAGTAAGTGGTGGAGCTGAGGAAGGATTAATTAACTGCTTGATAAGTATTCTGTATTATGGTGTTCAAGAATGCTAATGCTGAATTGCTTAAAAAGCTTAATCTAGGCTGGGCGCGGTGGCTCACACCTGTAATCCTAGCACTCTGGGATGCCGAGGTGGGTGGATCGTTTAGAGCTCAGGAGTTCGAGACCAGCCTGAGCAAGAGCAAGACCCCATCGCTACTGAAAAAAATAGAAAGAAATTATCTGGACAACTAAAAATATATAGAAAAAATTAGCCGGGCATGGTGGCACATGCCTGTAGTCCCAGCTACTCCAGAGGCTGAGGCAGTAGGATCGCTTGAGCCAGGAGTTTGAGGTTGCTGTGAGCTAGGCTAACGCCACGGCACTCACTCTAGCCAGGGCAACAGAGTGAGACTCTGTCTCAAAAAAAAAAAGCTTAATCTATTTCAATTTTTGTGTTTATGTTTTGCTAAAACTATTTTTGAATCAAGCTGCTTTTAAATGCATGTCCATGTTTTACTGTTCCTATTCACTCCTATGTTGCATGAATGTTTTTACCTGGTCATTATTACTGCAATCACTGCACAAAAATCCATATTCCATATATGTTTTGAAATTTTAAATGCTCACCTGTTATATTTGTATTAATAATTGTATATAATAAAAATTATATAATATATAGAAAATTCTCATAAGACTACTACTATGGATGTAGCAAAGTCTTCTAAAGGACTCCAGTTGTATTTCATTGGAGCAGTGTCCCCATAAATGCTCCATTAAGAACAAATATTCTTTCTCTTTTCACATTGAAGCTCTCCCTCTAGACAGGCACAATACAATCATGACAGTGTATGGACATGGGCCACCCAGATTCGACAAATACCTGTGTACTGATGCACCTCTTGGATTAACTTCTGGAAGTGGTGGCCCTTCGGGCTGAGTTTGAAAATCATATCATGGTGATACCAGAAACTGTACACGCGGTTACGTATAATTCTGCCGATTCCCAACGTGGCTTTTACATAACGATCATGGGTGCTAGAGGAGAAAGTTGGGACAATGTGTTAATAAATGGTTTAGAGAATGGTGAACAAATATCTTTTTTGCTCTCCTGTCACTGACCTGTTTATCTGGCAGTTGGAATCCTGGCTGAAAGCACATTTCATGATCGTATCCAGGGCCAGCAAGGCGATGTGCTCATAAACCTCCACACTCGTGTTCTGAGTGCTGCACAGCTTCTCCCACTTATCCTGGCACAGGAGGTCAAGATCAACATCCTCACCACCATCAGACTGCCTTTTGAAGGCTCCTCCCTGATTCTGCCCTTATGATCTAAGGGAAACAACCCTGACCCAGCAGGAACCAAAAGTCAAATGAGGAAATAAGCTATGTGCTTACATTGGGCACAAGGAAGGGAAATACGCACCCAGCTGAGTGAGAAAGAGCGAACTGCATATCTGGTAAATGGCTGTGGTAAGGAGCTGTGGCTTCTCAATTATTACCATAACTCTGCTTTCAAACAGGTCAGAGTTCCATTAAAACACACAATCACGGACACAAGACCCGTAATTACAAGGGGTTTCAGCAGGGCTTCTTCCATCTTCAATTCCCGGCTGGCTTGATACCAATCCACTACTCTCAACCACCATAACCACACTTAAACTTGGAACATTTTCAAAAACATTTTAGATCATCCCAAAGTGGGGGCAGAGAGATGGAGCGGAGAGAAGCAGCTGCCAGGAGCCGACTCCCAGCCAAGCACAGCCTGTGCCCACCCGACTTCCCTGCAAAAGGAGACCTACTCACACTGCCCTGAAGTGCTTGGTCTGACTTTTTAGAACTCCCACAAAGTTCCCAGTTGAAAATATATTTGTCATAATAAGCATTCTTTGTGTAAAAACAAAAATACATTGAAATGTTGATTTTTTTTTTTTTTTTTTGAGACAGAGCCTCACTCTGTTGCCCGGGCTGGGCTAGAGTGCCGTGGCGTCAGCCTAGCTCACAGCAACCTCAAACTCCTGGGCTCAAGCGATCCTCCTGCCTCAGCCTCCCGAGTAACTGGGACTACAGGATACGCCACCACACCCGGCTAATTTTTTCTATGTATTTTTAGTTATCCAGCTAATTTCTTTCTATTTTTTTATTAGAGACGGGGTCTCGTTCTTACTCAGGCTGGTCTCGAACTCCTGAGCTCTAAACGATCCACCCGCCTCGGCCTCCCAGAGTGCTAGGATTACATGTGTGAGCCACCATGCCCGGCCTGAAGTGTTTAAATTCAGTTCAACCGACACTTGTTGAGTACCTACGGGCACTAAGCTTGGTGCTAAGGACTTGGAAACCACAAATAAAAGGCAAAGGGAGTTTTAAAAACTTTTACCTAAGTGTCAATCGTTTAGTCAAATAGCTTTCATCAGAACCATGTAAGTTTTACTGAGTATAAATGGCGAGTTTACAAGAAATGAAAGCAAAGGCAAGGCTTCCGTGCTTGGGGCACTCTGAGTCTGGAACAATTCAGCAGAGGAAGAGTGAGAGGAAACCCAGGGAAACGTGTGGCTGAGAAAGGAGGAGGGCAGAAATTGCTTCTAAAAGTGGAGAGAAAATTCAAATACAGTCACTGCTGGATTGAAATTGTGCTGAAGCCAAACAGCAACCAGAGTGGAAAGAGGATGCTTTCCTCCTTCTCTGTCTTGTGAGGACTTGGACCATGTTTTTATCACGATCCCGGCAGACTTCAGTTCAATCTCCTTCTGTGAGCTTGGCTGAGAACCAACCAATGAGCTGGTAACAGTGGTTCCTCTGAGGACAGGGATGGGTTTGCAGATGATGAGGGAAACTTTGGCTTTGGTTTTAACGTGTCCAAAGCATTTATGATGAAACTGTATTAATGAACTACTTGTGTGATTTCAAAATAAATACGATCTAAAAATTTAAAGCCATTGTACAAGTAGAGTTTTGGAACAGAACTCATTTATAAGTCAGACACTGCCCACAGGAATGTTCCCCTACAATGTCCTTTTCCCTCTTTGGAAGGCTCAGGTCAGTAACCAATGAGCCTCCACCACCTACAAGAGGAAACTCACATCTGCAATTTTAATACAGACGTTGTTCTTTGCTCAGTCTTTTATGGCCATCGGGCAAGTCCATGTAAACCTCCGAATCTTTGTTCAAGCTGACTCGCTCTGCTTCAATTTCTCTCACCCATACTATCTATGTATTCAAGTCCAGCTTAGATTTCATGGTAAATTTGAGTCTCCTCTGAATCTGAAGCTGTAATAGCTGTTCCTGCCTCTCTTACCTGTCACCTACAGCACTCACTGTCTAAAATCTCACCACTTGGTACTTGGTTTGTTACCATAGGATCTCAAAATATATCAAAGACAGAGCCCAGATATATATTTTTTAATCACCCAAAGAACATCACAAAGGCTTACAGACACCTATTGCTCAATGGGTACTTGTACATTGGTTAATTTCTAGAAATTATTGACTTGATTTTCACCGCCCACTAAATATATGTCTAATACAGTCCCTGTTAGAAGCATTTCGCGATGCACCAGAGCACACCCCGCTCTCACTCACCAGCATCGTGTTTACAGAATGGGCTATCACTTCAACATAGGTTTTCAGGATGTTAAAGTGGAATCCAGGAGTTAGTAGGCGACGGTGCTGGAACCACTTGGGCCCTTCTAGATTCAACAGTCCTTTTCCTTGAGAGATAAAAGGCACGTACCATTTTATTATTAAACAGATTAGATGAAGAAAGAGAGATGAGAAGCACAGACAGCATGGAATGACCATGACCACAGGGAGTCAGGAAATAGTGGAATATCAAAGCAGTGCTCATATATTAAGATGGAGGTGCATTTTGATGCTTACATGTAGGATGGATGTATTTAACATTGTGAGAGTTTCAAAGGCTGATAAGTTTCAAAGCCTGATAAGATGACAGTGCTAATCCTGAAATCACCAATCACTGCCTATGTAGTAATTGAGTAAGTAACTTAACCTTCCTTGGTTTTCTCAACAATGAAGTATGATAATAAATACCTACTTCATTGCGTCACTGTGTAAATTAAATGAAGCTACAAGCTGTCTCCCTAGCTTACACTAGGAACACAACAAATGAATTCATCTCCTCTCCACTCCACACCCATCCATAAACTACTTTGAATAAAATTCACAAAAAACTAGGCCAGAGTGTCCACTCTGTCCCCAGATGTCCCCTCCTTGAGCCCTGGTCTGTGAATGATATTAATACAAAGTGTAAACACTTATCGAGGCCAACATTTCACTATCTTCTATTGCCAGAGTAGCCACTAAGGATTTGGCTTTAAAAGGACTTTAAAGTTTATTATTAATAATACATAATTGATACCATTCATTGAGTGCTCCCAACATGCCGGGTTTGTGAGGCATGCATGATCTGGTGTTGGTGCAATGCCAGCCATCACATTAAGTGCTGAAAATATGCGTTTCTTTTGATCTTCACAACAGCCCAGTGATATTACTCTCATCCTCATTTTCAAAATTGAGGAAACTGAGGTGTTAGAGAGATTAAGTGACTTCCCCAAGATCACATTCAACTAGTCAGTCTGGGAAGGAACAGGATTCAAATCTAAGTGTTCGATCAATTCAAGATGGATAACAGACTTAAACCTAAGGCATGAAACCTTAAGAATTCTAAATGAAGATGTTGGGAAGACCCTTTCAGACATCGGCCTAGGCAAGGAATTCTTGAAGAAGAACCCCAAAGCAATTGCCGCAGCAACAAAAATAAATAAGTGGGATCTAATCAAATTAAAAAGCTTCTGCACTGCTAAGGAAACTATCATTAGAGTGAATAGACAGCCCACAGAATGGGAAAAAATATTTTCTCTCTACACATCTGACAAAGGGCTGATAACCAGAATCTATCTAGAACTCAAAAAAATCAACAAGAAAAAATCAAACAACCCCATCAACAAATGGGCAAGGGAAATGAACAGAAACTTTTCAAAAGAAGACAGAATAATGGCCAGCAAACATAAAAAAATGCTCAACATCTCTAATCATTAGAGAAATGCAAATCAAAACCACAATGATGTATCACCTAACCCTGGTGAGATTGGCCTCTATCAAAAAAACACAAAACAACAAATGTTGGCGAGGATGTGGAGAGACAGGAACACTTTTACACTGCTGGTGGGACTGTAAGTTAGTGCAACCTCTGTGGAAAAGAATTTGGAGATACCTCAGAGAGCTAAAAATAGAAATACCATTCGATCCAGCAATAGCACTATTAGGCATCTACCCAAAAGAGCACAAAACATTCTACGATAAGGACATCTGCACCCGAATGTTTATGGCAGCACAATTCACTATTGCAAGAATGTGGAAACAACCCAAGTGCCCGTCAATCCATGAGTGGATTATCAAAATTTGGTATATGTTTACAATGGAATATTACTCAATCATAAGAAACGACAGTGATCTAGCACCTCTTATACTTTCCTGGATTAAACTTAAGCCCATTATCCAAAGTGGGGCACCACAAGAGCAGCAGAACGGGATCCATTTGTACTCACCATCAAATTGGTACTAACTGATCAACACTAGGTTGATCACATGGCAGAAATATTCTCTAGGGATTAGGGGGATGGGGGGGCAAATCTACAACTAAAGGGCACGGGGAGCACTAAAGGGAGGGAAGGGCATTTAACTCGCATTTGGGTGAGGTAAAGACATAAAGTGTAACTATAATGTTTGTACCCTCACAAAACCCTGGAATAATAATAAAAATAAAATCTAAGTGTTCGAAATCCAAGCCTATAATTTTTATTGAATTCCTTCCTTGTCTAACATAAATACCTGTTGTATGATTAAAGAGCTTAATTTATCTGTTCACAGAATATTGCCAAACTGTACTTTAGAGCAAAATTTTACCGATTTGCATATGTAAATAAAGGAACTCCAATAAGAAAGGAAAAGATACAAGAAATCAAAAAGGAAGAAAGGATAAAAAAAGAGCATAGGGATGGTGAGACTGCAGTTTTAAAGAGAGAGATGGGGGACGGACTCCCACATTTGCTTCTTCAGAATGGGATTTCGGAGAGAAAAATGGACAAAGAGACTTTCTAGGACGTTGTGCTGTGTTGACCTTAGAGCTCCCTTTTGACCTTTCCCCTAGATAATTTTCAGTGTAGATATTCCTCATTCTTAATGCTTTTGAATTCAGAGTTGAGTTTCTCTGGGATGCTTTACTACGGAAAGGAGACTTTAAACGAGAGTGGGTTGCATTGCTCATTTACACATACATACCAAGACATGGGACTATGAACTTGTACAGGTACTGGGACTTGGGATCTGCAGAATCAAGCAGAGGAAACAAAAGACAATATTAGAGGGAGCATTCATTACCGATTAAAGTCGGCACGGTTTTCTCCATTCGCCTGCAGTAACCACAGATAGTGAGCAAGAGGGAACCCAGGGCCCACACCCTGCGGCCCTTCACAGCCTGGGGAAACCAAACGTCTGGGTTCAGGTACCAGAGAACAGCAAGCCCTACGAGGCAGACAGGTACACAAGCCCAGATTCTTCCTTCGTTTACACTGCCTTCAACAAAAGCAGAGATTGCCTGAGGGTTAAAAAGTTTCCGGAATAGGAGTTGAGACATCATATATCCTTTATGGAGGGCAAATTGACTATTAGAGCAGGGTCTGGCAGACACTAGGTAATGAGGCCAATGCCTCTTGGTGTTCTTGTGAACCCTGACGTGGAGGTGTTTTATAGTTCTTGTCTTAAGAGGTGAACATGGAGCAAATCGGAGCAGGGGGACTGGGAACACAGAGTGGTCAGGGAAAGCCCGTTTTCTTTTATTAGGTTTTATTAAGGGTTATGGATACAGTGGCACAGAAAAGAAGATTACAATACGAGACCTTGGCTTTACAAAGTTGATCGAGCAAAAACTGGATGTTTTAGTGTTGCACTGTGAAACAATCCATGATGAAAGCCTTGAAAAAGGATTGGGTATGGGAGGTAGACGACTCATGCCCCCAAAGGAAGCACAGTTGAGAAATATGCAGAGAGGAAAACCAAAATTTAGATCACAAGACGTTCAACTGGTAAATGAATGATCTAGCATTCAGGTTTGCATTGACCCAGCAGAGGCACAGTTCTTTCTGATTCCTCTTAAGATTTATGCTCAATACAGGGGGTGGGGCTGGGGAATGTTGCCGACACTGAAGTCACAAAACCAAGGTAGGCAAAGGAAGCCCATGGCAAGGCTGGTAATACCAGCTGGGCTTTAAGATACACTGACCTCAAAGAGCCCAGAGTCCTGAACGAGACAAGGGACTGAGGAGGACACAGGAAGCCCCTTCAGTATTTGCAGGAAACCATACTTGCTCTAGTGTCTCTTTAAGGCTCAATACTAATCTTCGCTTCAGAATCCTGCCCATGAGTTCTGTGCATTTCACTCCAAGGAGGATTAGGTCCCTTTTCTTACCTGTTCTGCTCAGAAATGTCTTTGCATAGTCTGGGTCATAGATAAAGAAAAATGCCTCAAAAGGACCAATCCAGCAAGGGAAGGCACGAGGGTATTTTTCAACAATCTCCTCTAACTTCTCCATTTTATCGTCTTGAAAAATCTGCAGTAGAAAAAGGAAAGGAAATTAGAGAACCAGCCAGGCTGGACTTGTCCCCTCTTACAGACACGAGCTGAGTTTAGGGCCTGGTTAAGGTTGCACAGGATAAGGTCAGAGCCTGACCCTTTTTCTGGAAGTGAGCGAATATGTTTTCTTTGGGATTTCTAAGCTTGAGGGATAATTTTCTAAATAAGGTTAGTGTATTTATCTTCTCAATATAAACATAGGTTGTACCCCCAGACTGAGTCACTGTCAAATAACTTAAACTATGAGCTGTTTTCCCAACAGAGGGAGAAGTGAGCTGAGTCACACTCTGCCTTACCTGCTAACATCACACTCATATTAGGAGTGGGGTCTGGAGGTTAAAAAGATTTCTTTCCTATGTGAGAAACTAACTGTTAGTAATTGAACATGGCCCACCATTCAACTCACCAGTCCTTCTCCCTGTTCCAATCAGTGATTCTTAACAGTAAATGCTTCTCTCTAGAAACCTGCCAACTCTATCTACAAAGAAAATCCAAAATTTTCTCCCTATAACAGTAGAAGGCCCATTTACCCAGATGTGTGAAGATGGAAGCAAACTCAAATACAAAACTCTCAGCTTCCAACATCTATGAATGAGAGTGCAAATGCTACTATAAGAGAAGGACTTTTTACTTTTATAAGCAGATTTCTAATAGCTCTCTTAAACAGTTTCTCTAAGTCACTGAAAATAAGATTCATTCACATTTGTTTCTTATGTAAAGTACGGGGCACCCATATGTGTGTGTTTCAGCGTGCCCATCTATACATTTAAACAACATTGTGCAGGTCCCTACCTGCAAAGCAACCTTAAGGCTGGCAAATTCTTTCTCATGTTCTTAGCCTCAGCAGAGATGGAAAGCTCTGGCTTCCACTTTCCTCTGTTATCACTTAGCAATCTGAACCCATGAAGTGTTCTTTGGCTAGTAAGGCCACTGAAAGGTTGAAACTTTTGAAATCTAGTTCCTGAAATGCTGCAGACTCTATTTGGCTAACACTGCCATAACCAAGCCAGTGACAAGTGCCCACTGACTACCTTGAGTGGTGGTTCCCAACAGTGTAAATACTTTTTCATTTATTCATTCATAAACAATAAACAAATAAGTATTTATTGAGTACCTATTACATGTATCAGGTGATAAAGATACATTGAAATATAAGAAAGGCAAGATCTTTGCTCTCATGGAAATTATAACCTAATATGAGGATTTTTTGTTTAGGTCAAAAATTGCCATAGACACCTCCAGCCACATGAAAGTGTTTGGTTACACTTTTCACAGCTCCCGACTGGATAGAAAGGACAGAAAGCTATTTTAAATCTTGTAATATATTTAAGTTAAGTTCTATTTCTTTATCCCCACAGCAATACCTAAATATATTTGAAAATGAGGCTGGATGTGGTGGCTCACACCTGTAATCCTAGTACTTTGGGAGGCCGAGGTGGGAGGATTGCTTGAGGTCAGGAGTTTGAGACCAGCCTGATTGAGAGTGAGACCCCATCTCTACTAAAAATAGAAAAAAATTAGCCAGGCATGGTAGCACATGCCTGTAGACCCAGCTACTTGGGAGGCTGAGGCAGGAGGATCGCTTGAGCCCAGGAGTTTGAGGTTGCAGTGAGTTAGGCTGATGCCACTGCAGTCTAGCCAGGGCAACAGAGCGAGACCCTGTCTCAAAAAAAAAAACAAAAAACAACAACAAAAAACCCCCCAAACTAAATATATTTGAAAATGGGTATTACACATATTTAGGAAACATTGTTCAGAAATGTTCAGAAAATGCATAGTGCCCCTAAAATAGTAATGGCTAATATTTATCAAGCACTGCTATTAGCTAGTGCTGCTAAGGGCTTTCCATGTTTTATGTTATTTAGTATTTACATCAGGAAACCTATGAAGTAAATACAATTATAATCCCCATTTTACAGATGAGGAAATTGAGCTTTAGAGACTACGTTAGGTAATCTGCCCAAGGTTGTACAGTTGGCAACCGGTAGGACTCAAACTCAGGTTCAACTCTAGAACCCAAGTGCTTTACCACTTAGCGACATAGATGTTCCCTGCATCACATCCAAGTATACACACATGGAGAACTCCTGCATATATACACCCTAGGTCCCACAGAATGGCTGGGATTTATTGACCTACTGAATAAATGTCAACCTATGCTTGAATATTTGCATATGCTTGAATATTTGAAATGATTATTGAGATATGTTTGACAGATCTAAAGAGCATTTGGGAAAAAATAGTGACAGATATTGAAAAACTAAGCAGATGAGAAAAGGAGGAAGTTAACAATACCATGGGGGTGGGAGGAAAGCTTATGAGAAAAGGAACAAAATCAAAGGGGACCATTTAGATCAACAGTAAATAATCAAAATAATACAAATACTAAAGTTTCTATTTAATTAAAAAATTCAATATAACTGTATTGGGACAGTGGAAGATGAGGTGTAAGTGGTTACTTGCCACACAGAAGTTCATAGATGGATGTCTAAAATTAGTAAATTTATAAATGCAATATAGTAATATTATTTTACAAGTAAGGATTTAAATACCAGAAGAAATCGAGGAAAGAGTTGAAAGCTGCTGGTGGGACTGCAAATTAGTGCAACCTCTGTGGAAAAGAATTTGGAGATACCTCAGAGAGCTAAAAATAGAAATACCATTCGATCCAG
>NW_012148607.1:843781-866444 GCF_000956105.1 Propithecus coquereli
GTATTTGTATACACAAGGAGTGCAATGCGCACTACCCGAAGGATGGACATATTTGAAACACGGACTTCGGTGTGGGGGGAACCAAGGGCAACACACGTAACCTAAACATCTGTACCCCCATAATATGCTGAAATAAAAAAAAAAAAAAGAGTTGAAAGTGGTTGCTTTCAGACAGAAGGACCAAGCAGCGAAGGAGCCCAAGGATCATGCGGTATCTCTGCTGGGAACACCCTCCCCACACTGCTGGTCCTTTCAGAGTCTGCTCAGCCGGTCACAGCCTTTCTTTCCTCCCCCAGGCAGAGATGCACACTAGGCCTCTACTAAAGCACTCATCTCCCTATATTTTCATTTTCTCTTTGTGGCCTAAGGCTGCACCCGCCTTGGGCCCCTTAAGGGCAGGGACCCACCTTCTTTTTGTAATCCTAGCACCTATCACACAACTGCCATTCAGAGTTGGCTGAATGATTAAAAATATGAATCGGGATGAGAGTGAGTTTCGAGAACAGGAGATACCAAAAGGTAACAGTCTCTCTACACATGTCCATCAATCAATATTTCTTGAGTGGTTGGCTGGGGCCACTCCCTACTTCACAAGAATCTTAAAAGAAAGGTAATTTTCTCTGGTAAGAATGGACTAAGGATGCCAACTATTGTGTCCAACTTTGCATATTTTCTGTAATTAATACACATTATTTAGAGTAACATACTATTTTTTAAGCAATACATGTAGAAGGCTTTTTACAATTCACTGTATAAATACAAGAGATTGGTGGAACAATTAGAGGCAGACCTGAGTTACACCTTGCTCTCTTTTTCAATATTTAGGCTCTTTAAATAGCTCTCTCCCAGCCCCCAAAGCTTTCTCGCTAGTGACCTTTCCCTGCAGGGCTGTGAGAGAGCGAGTAATGAAAAGATGCTGAGAGCCACAGGCTGGGCTAGGGAGGGCTGTGCTGAGACAGGGTCCGGAGGGATAGAAGGGAGCAGCCGCCTTGCCCGCCGCCTTCCTCTGCCGCGTGGTCCTCCGCCCTTCCCTTCCATCTACCTTCTGGTGCCCGTGGAACCAGTGGGTGGGGGGTGCAGGGAAGGCGCGCAGGTCCCGCAGCAGCCGCTGCCTCCGCAGGTAGAGCTTGACGGCCTGCAGCAGGGCCAGGGCCAGGCAGAACACGAACGCCAGGTAGAAGGGCCGCGCCCAGCGCATCTCCAGCCAGGAGGACTCCATCGCTCCGCGCGGCGCCAGGTGCCGCGGTCTCGGGCCGGGAGACCGTGAGCTTTCTCCAAGCGGGATCTGGCGGAGGATCGATCAGCCAGCCCCCGCCCCTCTGAGCCCTCGGCTTCGCTCCGCTTTCCCGGAAGGAGGAAGCGCGGTGGGAGAGGCGGCAGGCGCGTGTCCCCGGATTTCTAACCGGTTACCTCGGGGAGCACGGCTTCATTCAGGACGACTGCTCACAACCTCCTGGGGTGGCGTATTTTAAGTGGGCAAGTCTTCAATCACGGGAGATCTGAATGTATAATTTGAAATAATGCCAAGGATAAGGTCATTGCTTTGCTGTCACAAATAAATAATAAACTGCTATGCAAAAAAGACCTTCTTTTCCTCTTTGGCATTCAAAACGCCCAGGGGCGGGGGTGGGGGGGAGGTGCGTGACCATTATACTTACACTGCCCAGTGGTGCGCTGGTAAATGGTGTACAATTGCTTCCCACCCTGTTTCAAGCGTGTACCAACGTCCCCCACTGGCTACTTCCAGCTGCAATACGAGGGTACTGAACACTGAATTGGGAAGTGATACATAGCAGCATATCATTATATAGTATTTCCACCACACAGATACAATTAGGGCCTGCTACATAATTTATGAATCCCAGTGCAAAATGGATTAAAAATTTATTAACAATTTT
The DNA here is from genome assembly GCF_000956105.1 of Propithecus coquereli. Lineage (NCBI taxonomy): Eukaryota > Metazoa > Chordata > Mammalia > Primates > Indriidae > Propithecus > Propithecus coquereli. The sequence continues at coordinate 845,680 of NW_012148607.1, forward strand.
AAGATGGCGACAGCAGAGCTTTAAACCAAGCATATGCCCTTCTGAGTTCAGGGTCTTGTGTGACTGCTCACGTTCATGACCATGAAGCCAGCCCTAGACACAAGAGACATAAACCCAAGAGTGCAAACAACATTAATAGTAAGATGTAGTAAAATAATTAGAAAGCAATGTTTATAGGTATTTATTACCTATAAGTGGCAAACTAGGATCTAACAGGCCTGACTTCCCAAGCTGCTGTTCCCCACTCTCAGCCTTCTTTATAGGCATTGCCCACAATTCATTCATTTATTCAAGTATTTATGCCAAGACAGGCATATGTTAGGTGTTGGATTGGCAGCCCTGAACAGTGAATCCAATCTTTGCTACAGCTCCCTATTCTCCTCCTTGTCGCTGCCCCCACCCCCACCCCATTCCTCCAGCCTCCACCCCAGTCTCTGGAGCCAGATTTTGTTCAGCAGGTACGTGGCTAAAACAGACACCAGGGGTGGTGACTTCATCTGGACCATGGACCTCCTGGCCCCTCACATGTTCCATTAAGCCACACACAATAAGTGTTTTAGCTCCTTCCTCCCCTTTCTCTATACCTCAACCAGATATTATTTGACAGTGTCTTGAAATCTTCTGGTTTGCACAGTTTCTTCTGGATAACTCAGGGCATTTTAGTTTTTCAGATTCTTCCTCTGTGCCCTGCTCCTTCCCCAAATCATGATGGTTGTATGGCGGCCATCATATGACCACATGATCACAGGGCTAAAGACCTCGGATCTGTGCTCTGCCCAGCTGGTCTCAGCTTCATGATATCTAGCCTGGTCTCATCCCTGGGTCCTTTGCGCTGACTGAGAAATAAATAGGATGTGGCTTTTGAATTTCTAGTGAGTTTTCTTGGTAAGGTCAGAGCCTGGGGACTCTAGCTCACCCAGTCCTATTCAGGCTCTTGCTGGTGGTGTGACTTCCTCTGAGGCTTGGGCAGTCCATGTGGTAACCCTTCTACTCCAGGGCCAATTGCCCCTGTCTGCACCATTCCATGTTCTTCCCTGGGTAACAGAGGAAGTTTTTGCACTGTACCCAAGAGTCTGAGGGCCTCAGCCCGTCTCTCTGCTTCACTGCCATTTTCATTCTGGTTCCTCACCAAAAGGACACAAGGCAAGATCTCCTGTGCTCTCAACTTTGCCTTCAATCTGTCCAAACCTCCATGCCCAGGATTTTAGGGGGGAAAATCAGATACTCACCTGACCACTGGCTTCCCGACCCCTGCCACTTCTTGCCTTTGTGCACGTGGCTGCAAAGGCAAAGCTTTCCCCAAAACCTCCATGCCATGTGTAGAAAATGTCTTTATGTTATTGTCTGTGCTCGCTCAGTCCCTGATTGAGAGTGAAGATCTATAATCTACTCCAACAGGGCATGCTAATGCAGGATAAAGGAATTTAGAAAATTATTTATTCTGGCCAAGGACTGGTTTTCAATACTTAATACAACTCAAAAATCCTATTCCAAAAGCAGAGCAGTGACTCCTTCCTTCTCTTAACATTCTTGCTCAAACGTCCACGAATTGAATTTTCTCGACTCCAGTACAGGGGGTTGGAGACACTGAGAAAACCTGATCAGCACAGACAGTGGTGCCTCTAGGAGGAAACAAGCCCCATGAGACTCCCAGAAAAAGTTTCGCATCTCTCCCAATGGGCATCTGACAGCCCTTCCATGTCAAACAGAGACAAGAAATGAGTGGTTTCGAGAAGTGGAATCAACACTGCACACAACCCAAAGAAAACCATACATTTGTATACAAACAGGGCAGTATAAGGTAACTAACTTTTGACCAAAATTATAATAACTCAGTATGGCAACATATGTCTTCGTTCTACCAAAATGTGGAAATATGTTATTACTCAATAATAAATGAATTTTAATAGATAAAATATTTCAGAACATGGAACCATGGGGATAAAAATCTAGAGGTTTGTGGAGCTGGATCCCAAGATAGCAATGCAGCCCACCAGTGTGGGATTCCAGAGAGTCACTGCTCTCTGATTTGCTCCTGCACCCGGTTAGTAAACATGTGCTGAACATTCACTGTGTCCCAGGTCCCGTGCTAGGCACCTGCTGGGAACTTGTAGTGCAGAAGGGAGGCAAGGGTCACCTAAGTACTACTAAGGCAACTGTCATAGAAAGTGGTGCTGACACCCATAGCAGACAAAGACGAGAGTAATGAACTCTGTCCAGGTTGTGGGGAGAGAATGCATGTGAGGAGAGAATGTAGAAAAAAGTTTCATCATCTAGGAGATGCTTTCATTCATTCCTTCATTTACTTAGTGGCATTGCCATGAGCACTGGGGATGCAGCCTTGAGCAGAGCTGACATGGCCCTACCTTCATGTGGCTTAGGGTCTAGTGGGGCTGTGTCTTAAAATGTCAGAAGGTGTCCTCTAGGTGTAGACAAGATGGGAAAGGGTACTCTACAGGGCAGAAAAGTGTGTGAAGGGAGCATAAAACAGCCTGAGCCAACTGGATTGTGGGAGCTGTTCAGCATGGCTGGACCTTCAGATCTCAGAGAGAAGTGTGGGTGCTGAGACCACATGCGGGGCAAAAGTCAGACCGTGAGAGCTTGGTAGGCCCAGTTAAGAAGTTCAGACTTAAAGCTATGGGAATCCACTGAAGGGGTTTAAGATGGAAAATGACATAATTAGATAGCAGATCACTCTGACAGCTATTTGGATGATAATAATGACAGCTAAATATTTATTGTGTCCTTACTAAGTGCCAAGTACTATTCTAAAGTTATTTACATAAATCACATAAGTTGCTTAATCTTCATAATAAATATTTGAGGTAGGTGTTACCATTGTCCCATTATGTGGAAATTGAGACACAGACAGATTATGCAATTTTCCCAAGGACAACAGCATCAGTATTTGAATCCAGACAGTCTAACTCCAAGTCCTGAGAGTTTAACATTTATGAGAATAAATTGGGTGGAGGGGAGATGGCAGTAAGACTGGAATTAGGGAGGCCAGTCTAATGCTATTGCAATATTCGGATAAGGTATGACAGTGGCCTGGAGTTGGGGGTTGCAGTGGAACAGAGAGGCCAGAGGGGTGGGAGAGATATTGGGGTGCGTTTTTGTTGGGAATAGGTGACTGGACGTGGGTGCAGTATAGAAGAAGTCTAGGATGATCCCTGTGTTTCTATTCACTGAGATAGGAAAAGCAAGAAGAATCTATCTTCTCAAATCCCACCTCATCCCCACCCCGGCCCTATGCATCTTCTGCTTTTACAAAAGCGTTCTTCAAGACTTAACTCTTCCTCAATCCATTCTCTAACCACCCAGCCCATGGGAATCAACTCTATGAATAATTAAAGTATTTGTGTTTATACCTCTCATTCGACATATCATTCATTCATGTTTTCATTTGTAATTCATTCCACAAGCAGAAATCCTATGTAGCCTCCTCATGTATCTCTTTGTATATTCAATTTATCTTCCTAATTAGGCTTTAAAACTCCATAATGCTTCAAACTTTTTTTTTTTTTTCATTTCTTAGGTTCACCTGGAGCCCATCTTTAGGCTGGGCAGACAATAAATGTTTTATGACTGGTTATCTAATTCACTTGAACTAGGGAGACTTACTGGGGTCAAAGAGGTTTAGGAAAGAGCAGGGTGAGAAGTACAGAGCAGTGACCTACAAAACAAGTGGGCGATGAAGAAATGGAGACATCCCAGGTCAAGCAGTTTGCCTGCTAAGAGAATAAATAGAAGGTAGGTGAACAGAGAAGAACAAAGTAAAATGATGGTCATTCTTAAGACAAGGAGCCTGACACTCATTCCTCAGGGAGCTGGCACTAATGGAGAGGAAGGATGGAAGGTGCTGAGAGAGGGGCAGTATGAGAGAAGAAACAGGGCCAGAGAAACTGAAAGGGATGAACAGGGCATTGAGTAGAATGGAAGAGCCGGATGGGTGGGGCACAGAAACTTCATGGACAGCCAGTCCTAGACCTCTGTATGGAAGCATCAAGGCTGGGATGCCCTTAACACGGTAGTTAGTTTTGAAGGCGTTCAATATGGAAGACCAACGCAGAAGCATAAGAGGAAGAATGGAGAGGACGGAATAGGCAGATTAGATCTCTGAAGCCACTAACCTGTTTTGTTAGAGGATCCTGAGGCATCTTCCACCATGGCAGGGACAGGAAGGATTGAGTGCCCAAGAAGAGTAGAGAGTTGGAACAGCTGCTGTGGCTATTGCTGGGGGCATTGGCAAACTGTTATGAAACTTAGGAACCGGTAGAATTTACATAGCAGCTTCCATGCAGAAGGTAATAGGAACCTAGTTCCATTATTTCCTCCTGCAACAGCCTGGAGGTAAAAGTATGGAAAGTTTCAGGAAGGAAGCACAGAGCCAGTCCCCACCCTCACTGTGCCTCACTGTCCCTCTGCCAGTGCTGGGTAATACCAGGATACAAAGATGATACATGGCCGGCCTTTTCCTGGAGCAGTTCCCAATCCAGAGGCAGACACGGATGGATAAGCAAAGCAGTACAATGGATAAATTCTACAATTGGACCTACTGGGTTATCTAGACCTAGTCCTGTCTTATGAATAAGGAAATTAATTCCAAAAAATTAAAAGGGCCGGCCCTAAGCCCCTTCTTTCCAGACTGAGAATTCCAAGGTCATTTTTCTTTCTCCTTGTGACCTGTAGGCCACAGCTATGCTGGTCTCCCCAGTTTCTTTGAAGGACACAGTGAACCAGGGAAACTTTTGAATGTGTCCATTCGTGTTGCTCTGTTACTTTGAGTAATTCCAATATTCTAAAAGCTGGGTAGAGAAGTGAGAGCCTCCAGAAGAGAGGGAAAGAAGCAAGCAGAGAGGTATGAAGGAGACCAGGAGCACCAAGTGTGGAGGAAGACAAGGAGAGAACATTGTAACATGAAATGAAAGATGGATGATGAGTTAGAAAACAAAGACAAAAGTTTAAAATGTGTTTATTGGAACTAGTATCATGGAAGTCAGTTGTAAACTTGGGAAGAGATGTTGAAATCATAGAAATAGAAACCAAAATAAAGTAGATTGAGAAGTGAATATGAGGGCAATCAGGAGCTATGGAGAAAGTATTAACAGCTCTGAAGAGTTTGAAAAATTTGGCTATGAAAAAGAGGAGAGTTGGGATGTTTCCGAACGGGGATTTGGGGGATTTGAGAGTGGAAGAAACTTGAACTCTCTCTCTTCCCCCACAACCTCTCCTTGCCCCAACCCATTCCTAAAAGAGTGAGGTAGGGATGCATAGTGCAGTCACTGGCCTTCAAGGTAGGAGGAAGAAGAAAAGGTTGGGGCAGATGTAGAGTTTCACATTTTGTAGTACTTCAAACAACTACAGAGTATAGCGCAAAAGGCAAATCCCATAAAATCCCATAAAAATCTCCAGGTCATAGACAATTTTGAATTATATTAATATCACTCAATTTTATAATTTCAATATCCAGTCTCTATTTTCCTATTTTAATATAAATGTAACAACTCAAAATTATCCTATTGAAGAGTACATCGAGGTCAACACCAAGCAGTGTACACCTCTTCACACTTCCCTATCTGATAAAAGAGTATATTTGCATATCATCAAGTTAAATAAATTGCTATTCTCAATAAGAAGTTAAACAAACGCCTTAAGCAATCCCTCACAGTTCCTCATATTTGTCCAACTTGTGTGAAATTCAAAAAATTATAGTTTTGTGTGGGCATCACATAAGTAATATAACTTAATGGTGTAACAGGCACAACAGCTTCTGCCAAGCTAGATGCTCATCTGGAATAATAATAATATAAAACAATATATATGCCAGGCACTTGACATAACTTATCTCCATCTCCCAAGCAGGCTTTTTCATTCCCACTTTACAGATGAGCAAGTTGAAGCCTGAGAAATTAACTTGACCTTGGTCACATATGACTCCCAAGTCTATCCTCTGTACCATTTTGTGCCTCCTGTGCATCCTGAGACCTCTCCCTTACCAGTTCCTCTCATTATACTAACACATATTATGAGTCGTAAATTTGCCAAAATTAACTTGCATTCGTTTATTGACTAAATATTAACATTTTCTACTCTGGCAAGAGATAAGAGAGACAAGCCAGCCTGAATTGTATATTTTGGAGTATTCAATATTAACAAATTTAGATAATCTATGTCTAAGTATTTTTCCACATAAACACTATTCATATTTCCTTAACTTACTTAAATTCCTGAAGCTTAAAGCAGAATTACCTACTCCAATAAAATGAATTCTGAACCTAAATCGAAATTAGAAAAACACATTGAAGTCTCTACATTTTTATACAACAGAATACAAACTTCTCTACGGAGAACAGAAAGAGCTTATTTTTTCTCTATGTAGCTACTACATAACATTAATAAAGTGGTATACATTTTGATAAATAAATACACTATATAAACAAATATGGAACTTTAAAAATGTAAAGAAAAACCTGACAAAGCATAAAGACAATACTTTGCCTTTACAAGCACATTTAAAATATTTTAATAAACTAAAAATTCTCCTCTTTGTAATTTGACATTAGCAAAATTATAAATAACTGTTACCATTTTCATTTTGTTTGAGCTTTTGTGGTTAATAGCACTAGCTCTATTAATCATGGCTATCCCATTGTGTTGCTTAGATAGTTTTTAATTCATTTTAATATGGAGAAAGACATTCTGCTATAAACACAAAGATGAGAATTGTCAAATATAATTAATGAAGAACCTATTGTGGAAAACTTGCATATATATTGTATTTATTGTAATGATTTCAGCGAATTTGTGGAAGAATTAATTTTTTCAATTTTATTTTTAATGATTTTATTCAAAGCACTAATTGTATTGGTAACAGTTCTGATGGGTCGCTTGATTTTTACTTTGCTTTTTTAAGCTGTTGTGCCTGTTACACCATTAAGTTATATTACTTATGTGATGCCCACACAAAACTATAATTTTTTGAATTTCACACAAGTTGGACAAGTATGAGGAACTGTGAGGGATTGCTTAAGGCATTTGTTTAACTTCCTATTGAGAATAGCAATTTATTTAACTTGATGTTATGCAAATACACTCTTTTATCAGATAGGGAAGTGTGAAAAGGTGTACACTGCTTGGTGTTGACCTCGATGTATTTATTACTAAATAATCACTCTATCAATTACATAACAAAAATGATGTTTTATAATCCTTTTGTCAAAAAATCTACTTAGGGAACACATCTGTATTTTAACCACTGGAAAAACAAGACAAGAGAAGGAATCTGCCTTTCTGCCCTGCCTTCCGTGCATTAAGCCTTCCTCAGGGCAAGAGAGCCCTGAGCCAGTCTCTTTAAATAGGAGAAGAAAATGGGAAAAGTGGAACATCTCCAAAAATTATCCTGCCTTGTAGATCAAAGATGCTGACCAATTTCCTGCAATGTGTAGGAATTTGGACATGTGGATAGAGTATAACCCTTTGACTCACACTGTTCTTGAGCAAGTAGCAACCTCTCTAAGCCTCAGTTAACTCAACTGTAAAATATGGGAATGACAATAACCACTGTAGCTTATTATGAGAATTATTAATAAGTGAGGTAACAAATGCATAACATTGAGCATTTTACAAGAGCAGTAGGTGCACTGTGTATTTAGATATTGTAACCACCGTAGAAACAAGGACTCTAGCCAGGGAGATAAGGAGAAGTGAAGTAGGAAGTTTTCCATTCATTCATCCAATCATTAAACAAATAATTTGTATATTAAACAAATACATTCTGTCAATAAACAAATATGCAAAGAGCTAGAGATACTGTCCCTTCTGTCATTAAGCTTATCAGGGGAGGCACACGCTAAACACATACTACTCACTTAGTGAATGCTTATTAAGTGAATGAATTAACCTCTGTTCAAACCTCTTATTCAACACTTTAACCTTTAAATTTTTAGAAACTCAGAATGAACCAGGTTCAACAGCCCATCACTGAGAAAATGGTGGCATGGCCTTTCCCCTAGAATGAAGCTCATAGCTGATAATCACTTCCTTCTGTGCGCTAAAAAACTAAAAACATAGCCAAAATATAGCCCCCCAAAAGACGTTTAAATGTATTGAAGCAGCAGGATTAAATAAAGGACTTCAATTATTTTTTGCTCGGGACAATGGAACTCATTTTGGACAAGTTGACTCAGATTCTTGTAATTTTTTAAAAACCCAAGGCTTAATATAAGGAAGTGGAAAGTGTAAGAACTCACTTAAATATGTCACTTTCAGAAATATTTTCTCTCTTGGTCTTCCTGACCACTCTGTGAAATGTAGGGCAACTTAAGTCTCATTTCACGAATAGAGACAAATAAGCTAAATATAAAAGTGAGATGAAAGCCTGGTCCCTGGTCCCAGTATGGGCTCTTGGCAGCTGTTGCAAAGGCACTGGCATGTGTATTATTTCACATCTATGCCAACCTTTTTGGCCAGGATTTTCTCAGAACTGCTTGGAGAGCATGCCTAAGCTGCACAGGAAGGGAGCTGTGGGGGAAGAGAGAGTAGAGGCTCCTGCTAGCCAGTCTCGAGTGGTTTAAGCCGAGGAATCGGACCAAATGCAATGTCTGCGGTAGGAGCTAAGTTCTTTAATTCAGGGAGACACACCTGAAGATCTGCAAGGAATACTAGTCTCTGTGACCAGAAGAAGAGGTGGTGGTCAGAGTGCGGGTCAAGACCCAGTGCAAAAAGTTGAGGGTTAGTAATGAGGATAGATCCAAATCTCCCAGATTCCAACGTGGAACAGACATTCTATCCCCGTGTTCCAAAGGTCCCTGCTTAGCCTATGGCCCATATTTTGAGAGTCAAGGTGGAAGCCCCTAAGTCAATCCCCTTTGTTCTGGGGGCTCAGGAAGCCTTTGACTTCCCTCTTCCCCAGGCTGGATGCCCCCTACCCGAGCGTGGCATTCTCAGAGACTTAGGCTCTGCATGCGGACATCTTAACGAGCCTCATGGGTACCTGTGGAGTCAGCTGACACTTTGGCTCCTCTTAATGCTGATTTCTCTGAAATGTTGACAGGTTCTTCCTCCTCCTGTCTTGCCTAATAAACTGCTGACTCTACCTTTGAAACATATTTCAAATCTGATTTCTCCTCTCAAGCAACTGTCGCCATGGTTAGAGGCCAGATCTTCTAGTTAGTCTCTCTAGCACCAGACTATCCCCCACCTACTGGCCTGTGGGAACACGCCAATGCCTTGCTTCAAAACCATCATGGGTTTTGAAAAGGTACCACCTATAAAAAGTACTCTTCCTCATTATGGCGTGCAAGGCCCATCACAAGCAGCACCCCTACTCTTACTTCCAGCCTTGCCTCCCACTGCCCTCCCCTCTTTTCCCTGTTCCCCTCACCCACACTGAACTTCTCACCATTCCCTAAAACCACCATGCCTCTATGACTTTGCCCTTGTTGTTCCCTCCTCTTTTTGTTTTCGTTTTTTTTTTTTTTTGAGACAGAGTCTCACTCCTTTGCCCGGGCGAGTGCTGTGGCGTCAGTGAGCTCACAGCAACCTAAAACTCCTGGGCTAAAGTGTTTCTCCTGCCTCAGCCTCCCAAGTAGCTGGGACTATAGCACCACCACGCGTGGCTAATTTTTTCTATTTTTAGTAGAGACGGGGTTTCGCTCTTGCTCAGGCTGGTCTCGAACTTCTGATCTCAAGCGGTCTTCCCGCCTCAGCCTCCTAGAGTGCTAGGATTATAGGCGTGAGCCACCACACCCAGCCTGTTCCCTCCTCTGATTCCTTCCTAGTTCATCTCCTCTCCAGTTGGATGGGCTCCAAAGATGCCAACATCCACTTCTGCAGAAAATTCATAGCCAGCAGTGGATTGTGGAGGAAAGACAAGGAGTTCATTTTGTAAGGTTTTTGGATGGGCAGCGCCAGAGAAAGAAAGACGAGCAGAGTGAAAAGGGCAAGCAACGAGGCTTTATTGGGGGAAGGGGAAAAAGAGCGAGGCTCACTGGTCCCGAGAGAGGGGGACAGAGAAGTCGCATGCCCGGAAGTGTTGAGCGGGCCTATAAAGGTTTTAGAGTTGGAGGATGGGAGTTTTTCTTCAGCACGAAGTTTTGGTGTGCAAAGTAGAGTTCTTTGTTACAGTTTTAGGGTGGGACTCATGGGCTTCTCTTTTTTCTTTAGGGAGGGGAGGGGTGCCCGCCACCAGCCTTACATTCCGGCCTTTTGGTTATGCTGGGCGCTGCTCTTTCTGACTACTTCCTGCTGTGAGGGGACGTAGTTAAGGGCTATGGGCCAGAGTCAGCTGGTGGAGGGGTGACTGGTCGGGGGGAGTATGGATGAAGAAGTAGTTGGTTTACTGCCACTCAAGATAGCTCCTGTAGGCAGCACTGGAGGAACTGAGCCAGCGAAGTTAGTTGTCTTTGTAGTGAGGCCAGCAAAGCAGACGTGGTCTCTAGAGCAATTTGTAGGGGACCTGCAAAATCGTATACAGTTAATTGAGGGACTACTGTGACAGGGAAACAAGGACCCGGGGTGGATGTATTGACGCAGTGGGTGAGTCCCGAGGGGAGGGACTCGAGTACTTTAAATCTTCAGACATAAATTGAATCAGGAGCAGCTGTTGGAAGGGCCAGAAGATATAGAAGCCCGCATAAGATGGAGTTTAATGGGACCTACCTGGTGGCAGGAGTAGGACGGGGAAGCATCTTGAGGTGGGGACCTTTTGATTCGTGAGATATGATGTCAAGAACCAGTCGGGTCATTTAGAAGTTTTACAGCCGTAGGTGTTGTTAAAACGATGGTATAGGGCCCCGTCCACCGGGGCTCAAGGGGCTTAGGGTGAAGAGTTTTATGAAGTACCGCGTCCCCGGGCTGTATCCCCGTGTGAGAGATATCAGAGTCGGTCTCTGGCGGCTGAGGCAGATATCTGTCCCTGTGGGCACGGAGAAGTTGCCTTTGGCTAGACGTAAGGCTCAGGTAAAAGCAATCAGTGAGACAATGGCATAGGCTGCCTGGCGCCTGCCATCATCTCTCACGGAGGAGCTGCCATTAACAAACAATGTTAAGTCTGCCCTGGGGAGGGGTTGGTCTTGGTAAGGCGGGACAGGCTGTGGGCGGAGCTGAGGAATTTGGAGAGAGAGAGAGAGAATAAGAAGAAGGGTGGAGGTTCTGGAGGAAAAGTCGAGGGTGGTCGGGACAGGAGGGCATGATAAGGAAGGACTGGGTGATGGGGTGGTCATCTATTAGGCAGGTTAGGGGACCGGTGGTGGGGGGCTGGGAGGGATTGCCATCAATATCCATGACTGACACCTGGGAAGGATAAGTAGGGCCTGAAAAAGAAGGCAGGACAGAGTAGGTAGCCCCCGTGCCAACCAGAAAGGACACTGCCTTACCCGCTACCTTGATTGTTACCCTGGACTTGGCGAGGGTGATCGGGGTCACCGAGTCAGGGCCTCTTCAGTCTTTGGCAGCCAGACCCAAAACCGCCATCGGCAGGTCTAGGAATGGACGGACTGGCTCTCCGGACTTTTGTCCCGAGGGGTAGTCACTTCTCCAGTGTCCCTCTTGACCACATGTTGGGCAAGGCTTGGTGGGTGGACGTGGCTGCAGGCACCGCTTGGCCCAGTGGCCTTTCTTACTGGACTTTAAGCAGATGCCTGGTGGAGTGCGGCTGGTCTCCTTAGACGAGGCCGATGGTTTCTTGGGGTCCTGCTGGCCGCAGGGCTGCAATCAAGGCTTGGGCTTGAAGGTGTGCCTTTTGGTGGACACGGGCTTTTTTTTTTTTTGGTGGGGGGGGGCCTCTGTCTGTTTATCTCTAGAATTAAAGATTTTAAATGCCATGTTTACCAGGTCTCGAATAGGGGTCTGAGGGCCCTCCTCTGCCTTTTTGAGTTTTTTTTTTTATGATATCAGGAAATGACTGGGTGACCAGAGTAAGGCAGGGGTCTAACGGGAGGGTGGCTGAGAGAGTCTGGGGAATCTGAGAAGGCCGAGGTGGAGGCTGCTGGAGAGAGGTCTGAGAGAGGTGGTGGGGAGGGATCTGGAGAGAGAGGAGAGGTCTGAGCCAGGAGGACCTGTGCAGGGTTACAGGTCTGACAGAGGGAGGGGCAGGAGCACAAGTAGAAGAAAGCCTGGAGGGTGCAGATAGCCTGGATATGGCAGGGGCCGTGTAGGGGAGGCCTCAGGGAGTTAAGGGAAACAGAGAGAGCTGAGGAGGCATCTGGAGAGACAGGAAGAGATGGTGCCAGGTGATGAGAGGACGGTGTCAGGGAGAGAGAGAGAGAAAAAATAGAGAGAACAGGAGCACGAACAGAAAAAGGCTTGGACATATGGGATTCCTGACCATTTGCCATTCCTGTGACAAAAATAGTCAAGGTCTTGTAAGGCATTGAAATTGAAAGTCCCATTTTCAGGCCATTGAGAGTCATTGTCCAATTTATACATTGGCCAGGCAGCATAGCAGTAAAAAATGAGGTGCTTGGGCCGGATGTCTAAATCCAGGGCCTTTAAATTGGCCAGTAGACACCCTAGGGGCATCTCACGAGGAATTTTAGAAGATTGGCTACCCATGTCGCCCCAACCCAAATGGGGGAAACAGACAGGAACAGTATCCTGACTGTGGAGGCAACAGAAGTCTGGGGGACGTCTCCCCCGAGACTAGTGCGCCAGAACGGAAAGGGGTGAGAGGAGTTCAGGCATCCCCGAATAGCTTCAGCCCCTGGAATGGGAGAGCCTCTGACATGGGCCCACGGTTTAACGGACTGGAACAGTATGGGGGGGGGGGGACAGAGACTCCCGGTGGGAGATTCGAGTTGAGATAACACAGGGTGACTCACCCAGGCCAAAGTAATCAGGGACTCGAGGGCACGGCGGAGGTCCTGGTCCAGAATGTGAGAGTCCACGGAAGGGGTGGCACAGCCAAGGCTCCGGAATGGGTGGCGCAGCCAAAACACCGTCCCTGATTTCTGCACCAAATGTAAGGTTTTTGGATGGATGGCACCAGAGAAAGAAAGACGAGCAGAGTGAAAAGGGCAAGCAACGAGGCTTTATTGGGGGAAGGGGAAAGAGAATGCTCCCAGGCAAGGTTACTGGTCCCAAGAGAGGGGCCCAGAGAAGTCGCACACCTGGAAGTGTTGAGCAGGCCTATAAAGGTTTTAGAGTTGGGGGATGGGGGTTTTCTGGCACGAAGAGTTTTAGGGCAGGTATTGAGAAGTAGGAGAGGCTGGTGGTGTGAGTGGATTCCAGGAGGGGCCAGTGGTATGTGTGGGCCCCAGGGACCAAAACTTCTCTTATCTGGGTGAACGTTTAGGTGCGGTTACTCTTTCTTCTTTAGGGAGGGGAGGGGTGCCCGCCACCAGCCTTAGACATTTCACACCATGAATGCCAGTGGGCACAGAGTTTCAGCCAGCTCCCTCTTGAGGCCTTTCTTCCCACTTCTGCCTACCCCCAGAGGTTTACTCTGTCCAAACGGAGGGGTCAGCTTCAGCTTCCAAGGGCAAGCAGACAGAAGACTCTAACTTGGTCACTGCTCTTGTTCCCACTGGCATACAGTGGCACTGTTGGAAACCGGTTCTGCTCAGTGTGAGGCTCCTTGGGAGGGGTGCTGAGGCAACTGGACCTCACTGGGGAGCCCAAGCTTCAGTCTGGGACCCCACCTTGGGGACTGCCAAGGTCATAGCTCTTTTTAATTGACATCGAATTGGGCACAAGTAGGACCCAAGGTTACAAATACACTGCATGAGCAGGTGGCCCAAACTTGCATGTCATCTACCACTGTTGCCTGGTCAGCTCTTCCTTCATACATCCCAATGGCTGCCTGTGGGGTCCTTTACAACCCACTAAAGGAAGAGGAAAACAGCTGAGTGTAGTGCCTAGGATGGTTGGTTCAGCATGTGAGTGCAAGTTGATAATGGACGACTGCCACTCTCCATCCCCACTCAAGGGTGGTTCAGAAGGGCAGTGGGGAGAGGAAATCTTCCCAATGGGCAGAGCTGTGGGAAATGTCCCTGGTCATCCATTGAATGGGAAATAAAATGATTCATAATAAGAATATATAGGGGCCGGGTGCAGTGGCTCATGCCTGTAATCCTAGCACTCTGAGAGGCCGAGGCGGGCAGATTGTTTGAGCTCAGGAGTTTGAAACCAGCCTGAGCAAAAGCGAGACCCCGTCTCTACTAAAAATAGAAAGAAATTAATCGAACAACTAAAAATATATAGAAAAAATTAGCCGGGCATGGTGGCGCATGCCTGTAGTCCCAGCTACTCAGGAGGCTGAGGCAGAAGGATTGTTTGAGCCCAGGAGTGTGAGGTTGCTGTGAGCTAGGCGGACGCCACGGCACTCACTCTAGCCCAGGCAAAAAGAGTAAGACTCTGTCTCAAAAAAAAAAAAAAAAAAAAAAAAATATATAGGGACTTACAAGCAGTGGTAAATGGCTTGGCTGATTTGACTGGGGCCTGGAAGTAGAAAGATTAAAAAATAGGAGTGAATACATACAATTTTATATGTCAATTAAAAATAAATAAATTTGAAAAGAAAATAGGGAATAAGGAGGTCTGGGAAACAGGCATGTGGACAGAATAATGGCAATCGGGAATGAAGTGTGAAGATCTTTGTATTGCCTGCTAGTATCTACCCAACAATTTCTATCAAGAACAGGCATGAAAAAACTTAGTAGTCAAAGTGACTCAATGAGTTAACACTAGCCAGCCTCTGTCATCACACGTCCCAGTGCTGGCACAAAGGGTACATAAACAGAGTAGCCATAGTGGCAGGGATGGAGGTTATGAAGGGGCTCAACAGCATGGGCTCCCTCCTATTCACTCAGGCTGACTCAAGCAACTATCACTGGGAAACATTCAACCTGCCAGCAAAACAGACCAGTGCTATGCCCCCATACAGCACCATCCCCTAAGAAGATAACCACATCGGACCTCTTGTACCCTGAAAGAGACAGAATAAATTTTAACCGGTCTTGACAGAAATTCTATTTATGGATTTACCCCTTTTGTCTGTAGGACTTCAGCTGACACAAATATCCATGGGCTTACGGTGTTTGATCTACTGACACAAGATCTCACGTAACATCACCTTGGACCGTGGGACCTGCTCTACAGAAAAGGAGATGCAGCAATGAACACATAATCATGGGATCCACTGACCCATCACATACTGCCCACCAACAAATTGCTGTTCTGAAAAGGTGATGGGATGGCCTTTTGAAGGCACAGCTTGGGCTCCAATTTGGAGACAGTACCTTGTGAGGATGGAGCCCCATCCCTCTAGGATATAATAAACACCCTACTCATTAGCATTTGTATATGCTAACAGTGAACAATCCGTAAAACAAATCAAGAAAGTAACCCCATTTACAACAGCTACAAAAAATAAAATAAAATTCCTAGGAATAAACTTAACCAAAGAAGTGCAAGTTCTCTACAATAAAAAAATTATAAAATATTGATGAGATAAATTTAAGAGGACACACAAAAAAAGGAAAAATATTTCATGCTCATGGATTGGAAGAATCCATACTGTTTAAATGTCCATACTTCCTCTAAGCAATCTATAGATTCAATCCAATCTCTATCAAAATAACAATGACATTTTTCACAGAATTAGAAAAATAAGCTTAAAATTTATGTGGAACTGCAAAAGACACAGAATAGCCAAAGCCATCCTGAGCAAAAAGGACAAAACTGGATGAAGCACATTACTTTTCTGATCTGTAGTAACCCAAACAGCATGGTACTGCGTAAAAACAGACACATAGACCAATGGAACAGAACAGGGAACCCAGAAATAAATCCACACATGTTTAGTGAACTCATTTTTGACAAAGGTACATACATTGTGGAAAGAGCAGTCTCTTCAATAACTGGTGCTAGGAAACTAGATGTCTTTCTCTAGCAACATACAAAAATCAAATCAAAATGGTTTAAAGACCTTGCTGTACACTGTACATTAAAAATGGATTAAAGACTTAGATCTAAGACCTAAAACTATGAACCTATTAAAAGAAAACATTGGGGAAATGCTCCAAGACATTGGTCTGGGCAATGATTTTTTGAGCAATACCTCAAAAGCACAGGCAGCCAAGCAAAAGCGGACAAATGGGACACAGAATAGCTGCTGCGAAGCAAAGGAAATAAACAAGTGAAGAGACACTCACAGAATGGAAGAAAATATCTGTAAACTGCCCTTTTGCCAAAGGATTATGACTAGAATATATAAGGAGCTCAAATAACTCCATAGAGAAAAATAAAATAATCCAATTAAAAATGAGCAAAAGATGTGAATAGACATTTCTCAAAAGAAGACATACAAATGGTCAACAGGTACATGAAAAAAGGCTCAATATCATTAGTCATCAGAGAAATGCAAAATCAAAACTACCATAAGATATCATCTCACCCCAATTAAAATGGCTTTTATCAAAAAGACAGGCAATAACAAAATGCTGGTGAGGATGTGTAGAAAGAGGAACCCTTGTACACTGTTAGTGGGAACACAAATTAGTACAACTACTATGGAGAATAGTACGGAAGTTCTTAAAAAATCTGAAAGTAGAACTACCAAATGGCCCAGCAATCCTACTGTTGGGTACATATCCAAAGGAGGGGAAATCAGTATATCAAAAAGACATCTGCACTACCATGTTTATTGCAGCCCTATTCACAATAGCTGAGATTTGGAATCAACGTAAGTGCCCATCAATGGATGAATGAATAAAGAAAATATGGTACATATATGCAATGGAATATTATTCAGAAATAAAAAAGAATGAAATCCTGTCATTTGCAACAACATGGATAGAACTGGAAAACATTATGTTAAGTGAAATAAGCCAATCACAGAAAGATAAATCTCACATGTTCTCTCATGTATGGAAACTAAAAATTAAAACAATTGATCTCATGGAGATAGTAGAATGATGGTTGCCAGAAGCTGGAATGGGTAGCAGAGCAGGGGAGAAAAAATGGGAACGGTTAATGTGTATAAAAATAGAGTTAGATATTAATAGTTACGTAGAATGAATAATATTTGATAGCACAACAAAGTGACATAGTCAACAATAGGTTATGGAATACTTTACAGTAACTTGAGGAGTAGAATTGAAATTTTCCTAAGACAAAGAAATGATAAATGCTTGAGGTGATGGATACCCCAATTAACCTGATTTGATTATTACACATTGTATGCCTATATCAAAATGTCATATGTACCCCATAAAAGTATATAACTATTATGTACCCACAATAATTAAAAATAAAAGTTAAAAAAAAGAATATGACAGAAACCATCTCTGAGGGAGCCCAGACACTGGAATTATTAGTCAAAGACATTAAATCGCTTCCTCTCTGGGCAAGATGGCAGGGGCGGGGGCGGGCACGAGGCTGGAGTGACTCTGGGGCAGCTGTATCTCTTGCGCCAGGATCTTGCCACCTTGGATGTTATTTTTTTTTGATGTCAACAAATCTGCTGTGAAGTTGATGACCTTAAGTGGGGTGTACCTGGTGGTAGTATTCTAAAAGGAATATTAAAGGTGGGCCAGGAGATACAAGCCAGACCTGGTATTGTTTCCAAAGATAGTGAAGGAAAACTCACATGTAAACCCATCTTTTCCAAAATTGTATCACTTTTTGCAGAGCATAGTGATCTTCAGTAAGCTGCTTCAGGGGGTCTTACTGGAGTTGGAACAAAAATTGACCCCACTCTATGCTTGGCTGACAGAATGGTGGGGCAGGTACTTGGTGCAGTTGGAGCTTTACCTGAAATCTTCACAGAATTGGAAATTAGACAGCTTCTAGGTATATGCACTGAAGGAGACAAGAAAGCAGCAAAGGTGCAAAAGCTGTCTAAGAATGAAGTGCTTATGGTGAACATAGGATTTCTGTCAACAGGTGGGAGAGTTAGTGCTGTTGACAGGTAAGAGAGAAGTGACTCATCATATACAAGAGATTCTCTATAAGATTAGAAGCTGATTTCTCATCAGAAACCATGGAGTCCAGAAGCCAATGGAAAAAACTAACCTGTCAACCAAGAATTCTATTATATATCTGGAAAAATTGCCCTTCAAGAATGAAAGCGAAATTAAGGCATTTTCAGATAAACAAAAGCTGAGGGACTTCATTGCCAGTATACCTTCCCTACAGAAAATACAAACAGAAGTCCTTCAACCTGAAATGAAAGGAAACTAGACAGTAACTCAAACACATTTTTCTTTTTAAAAAACTAAAGAACACTAGCACAGGTCACTTCGTAAGTAAGTATAAAATCCAGTATAAGTGTACTTTTAGTTTGGTTTATAATTTGTCTTTTTTTCCTATATGATTTAAAAGGCAAATGTATAAAAATTATGAGCCTATGTTAATGGGCATAAAATACATAAAGATATCTGTGAAAATACAATATAAAGTGGAAGGGGCAGAGATGTATAGGAGCAGAGTGTTTATATACTATTGAAATTAAGTTGGTGTTATTCAAACAAGTTTGGTATAATTTTAAGATGTTAATCATAATCACTATGGTAACCATTAAAAAAAACTAACTAAAAAATATACATACAAGGAAAGAATAGGATTAACCAGCCCCACTTGCCACTGCTAGTGCCCGTGCACACCACTGGGGGGCCTGAGAAGAGGACTATCCAATCCACCAACACTGGTACCAGCACACATCACTGGGGAACTGTGCAAAGACCCACCCCACCCATCACCATTGCCTCTGGTGCTCAAGCAACTATCTGGGGGCCTGGGGATTGATCCACCCCATCTGTCACTGCTGGCATCTGGTGCTGTCTGGGGGCAAGAGGACCCACTGCTGCTACCACTGGTGCTCAAGTACTAGCCCACCCGGTATCATCATCCCCAGCAAATCCTCCCCACAGCTTCCACTAACAACCTCAGTCTAAGCCACTGAGGAATTCACAGACACCGCTGACACTGATTACAGCCAAAGAAATCATATGGAGACTCACTACTGTGTCCACCCAGAATCAAACCAAAGCACCCTACCCAACCAACACTACAGATACATCTATAGGTAAAAGTTTTTCCCTTCAAAAGCCAATCCATAAAATTGGAAGAAGCAATGTTACATCAGATGCAAAGATACTAACATAAGGACACAAGAAATATGAAAAAGCAAGAAAACATGATACAACCAAAGTAACACAATAATTCTCAGTAACAGATTACAAAGAAAAGAAAATTTATAAAATTCCTGCAAAAAAAATTCAAAATAATGATATTAAAGAAACTGAGATACAAGAGAATACAGATAAGCAATACAAAGAAATCAGAAAAACAATTTATTAGCTGAATGAGAAATTCAACAGAGACAGATCTCATAAAAAAGAACCAAATGAATTCTGTAACTGAAGAATTCAATGAATGAAATAAAAAAATACAATTGAGGGCTTTGACAATAGACTAGATCAAGCAGAAGAAAGAGTTTCTGAACTTGAAGAGAGGCCTTTTGAAATAGGAAATAAAGAAGAAGAAATAAAGGAAGAGGAGAAAAAGAATTTAAAAGAATGAAGAAAGACAATGGGACATCATAAATTGTTCTAATATTTGAATTCTGAGTGTTCCATAAGAAGACATGGGCAAATACATAGAAAATCTACGTAATGAAATAATACCTGAAAACTTCCCAAGTCTTACAAGAGATATAAATGTCCAGCTACAGGAAAAAAAAATCTTCTCCAAGGCACACTACAGTCAAACTGTTAAAAATCAAAGACAAAGAGAGAATTCTAAAAACAGCAAGAGAAAAGTGTTAAGTCACATATAAGGGAATCCTATCAGACTAACAATGGATTTCTCAACGGAAACCTATAGGCCAGGAGAGAATGGAATGATCTATTTAAAGAAAAATAAAGAACACCACTGTCAGCCAAGAATACTACACCTGCCAAAGTTATACTTCAAAAATGAAGGAGAAATAAAGTCTTTTCCAGACAAGCAAAAACTGAATTCATAAACTCTAGGCCAGCCCTACAAGAAATGCTTAAGCGAGTCCTATATCTGGAAGTAAGAAGACAGTATCTACCATCATGAAAACACACATAAAAAAACTATTTACTCACTGGTAGAGCAGATATACAAATGAGAAAGAGAAAGAGGTCAAATGTTGTCACTACAAAACACCACTAAATCATAAAGGTACACAATTAAAGATGAAGAAAGGAACAAGGAATATACAAAACAATCAGAAAATAATAAACAAAATGACAAGAGTAAGTCTTCATCTGTCAATAACAATCTTGAATTAAAATTCCCCAGTTAAAAGATATAGATTGGCTGAATAGATAAAAAGACAAGACTCGATCATATGCTACCTACAAGAAACTCACTTCACTTGTAAAGACAAATTGACTAAAAGTGGGGGAGTGGAAAAAATACTCCATGCAAACTGCAACCATAAGTGTACAGGAGTAGCTATACTTATATCAGACAAAACAGACTTTAAGTCAAAAAACATAAAAAGAGACAAAGAAAGTCATTATATAATGATAAAGATATCAATCTAGCAAGAGGATATAACAATGCTAAATATATATGCACCTAACACTAGAGGACCTAAATATATAAAGCAAATAGTATTAGAGCTAAAGAGAGAGATAGATCCCGATACAATAATAGCTCGGTACTTTAACATCCCACTTTCAGCATTGGACAGATCATCCAGACATAAAATCTCCAGTGCAGTTAGGAGCAATCAGTCAATCTTAATATACTCCTTAATTTGACTAAAATGTTCTGAAGTATCATATACG